>NC_079335.1:7851623-8151623 GCF_029582105.1 Oenanthe melanoleuca | reverse complement strand
ACATATATATATATATGTATATATAACCTCTCAAATTCTCTATTTCACCAAACCTTCATTATTCAAATCTGTGCAAAAAGGTACAAGAGAATATTGGATTGAAACTTTCTCAGCTTGAGAGCATAGCTTGCAGCATTTTACACACTCAGACAAGAGTGATTGCTTGGTTTAGAAAGCAGTCACAAGCAGGTTCAAAGGAAAATGCTACTTGCTCCTTTATCACTTAGAAAAGGGTACATACCTGTAAAAAAATAAATGAAATTTCAGAAAACCCTCTAATCCTGAAGTGGTTTGATGGAAAGTTTAATTACTGTTTGACGTAACTTGCCAGACAAGAAATTAGGAAAAATCTCTAACATCCACTGTTACTGATTTGTTCCCTTAGTTTAATTATTTTAAAAGCTGCTATTAATATAAATATTATACATAAATATGTGGCTGACTTCAGAAGTCAAAGTTAAAATATCTCCCTGTACACATAAAAGGTCACACCTTTGCAATCCAACCTTTGCAGTTAGGCACAGTATCATCACATCTTGCTTTTCAATTAAACCCCCTTTTGTTCTCTGTTTATCTGCTTTACTATGAGCAGCTGAATTACATGTTTGGATATGCCTGAACTCTCATCTCAGGTATAAGCAGGAGCTGCTTTTTTTGGTGAATTAAGCCTGTTCTTAATTTTGTGACTGTTTTATTACACTGCAGGCCATTGCCAGCAAGTGAATTAAATGCTAGTTTTAAAGTCAGTGATTTGAATTTTTTTCTCCTAAAAGATAAGTATGGAGTCACTATAATCAGCTGTTTCTTGGATGCTGGATGTTACTTTCTTGGGGTTATTGATGTCTCTCTGACCCATTTCCATGACAATAGTTAAGTCTATCTTGAAAAGAAAAATGCTCCTTTTTTCATTGTAGATAGATTCTGTAAAGAAGGTTTTCAGCCTTGTGGAGAATACCAGAGTTAGACTTAATTTAAGTTCTTGAGCTGCAGTTAGTCCTTCCCCGTGCAGTCACCTCTGCACAACGCTGGGCATTGCCCCTGCTGAAGAGTCACCTGCAACCCTTGGCTTTTGACTTAGAGTCTGTCTCAGTATCCTGCTTGTGAACCAGTTCTGGGCACTGGGGACATTCCCAGCATATGCCATGGCTGAGATAGCACCCTTGGAAGGTCTCTGGTGAGCACTCAGAAGAGGAAATGCAGAACTGCTGGTGTTTGGTCACCAGCTTAGCTGATTGTATCTCTCAGCTGTTGAAGGATGCAGGACCACAGGATGCTCTGGTTTCTCTTCTAACCCGTCAGTTTTTGGCTTTTTCCTGTTTGTCTTATATTTAGTTGTCATAGAGTGTAGGTGGCAGGTGAAGGGCACTCTTACGTTTGCTCCCTGTGTATATGAGAGATTGGGATTTCTTCTTCCTGGCACTTGCAAAAGAAGTGTTGTCATCCTCAGTTAGGGAGAGGTAGGAGGCAATGCTTTCCCTCAGGCCATAGCTGAGGCAAGAGTCATCCATTGCTGCCAGGGTGCTTTTGGCATCTTCAGCCAACTCCAGCCTTTAAAAGAACAACATTTTGTTACCATTTCAGACACTTGGACTGAGCCTCTTGGGATAATATTAACAGTTGTCAAACCTAATAATGTTATTTTTGTTGTATAAAAACATTTCTGCCTCATAAATCACCAAGCATTTCTGTCACTTAGCATTTCTCAAAAAAACTGTACAACAGTAATATCTAAATGTTTTTTGACACTTGAAAAGGAGTATCATCTATATTCTCTTCTTAATATGTAGGAAAAATGACATCAGTACTGAACAAAATTTTCTTCCCTTCATAAGCACATGAATGTTTTGTGAAGGAAAAGTAGTGGAGGGAAATTTACTCTTCAAAAGTAAAAGGTGCTTCTGTTTCTGAGGGTGTTTGTTTCCCCAGCTTCTGAAACCTGACCTACTTTCTCTTGTGGCAGTTGTGATATTAGAAATCTCATGAATTGGGCTGTGTGTTAAGAGAGACACAACAGGAAAGGTTTATTCTTGGACAACATGTTCACTGCACCTGTGCTGCTTCCTGGGGGTGTGAAAAGGGGGAGCCACCTCTGCTGCCACAGCTCACCTGTGAGCTCCTGCCCATCAGTGGGATGGACCAGCAGGGCTGGTGTCCTGGGCTTTGTGATCCTGCCCCAAAGGGCTGAACACATGGATAGCTGGATAGCAGAAATGATTGAATGCTAACTGTGCTTTCACAGTTAAACCTAGATTATCAGTTAGAGAGCTGGGCATTCAGTTTTCATGGATTAGCCTGATGTGAGATTGTCCAAGCTTTAAAAGTGCTTTCAGGAGAAGGAAATAAATAGCTGTGTCTTCTGTGTTGCAAGAACAAGTATGTGCACAGCTGGGAAACCCCCCTGTTGTTTCTGGCAGCCTGTGCTGTATGTGGTACCTGTGAATGTTTCTCCAGTTGAAGTTTTTATTCCGCATCACCACAGGAGGAACCGGATCCACCACGGTGTTGTTGTTAGTGCACTGGGTAAGACACGGTGTTGTAAGGACACAGCAGAGACCATCTGCAACTTCTGAACAGGAAAATGAGTACACAGACAGTTAGCATTTGCTTACTGTTCTCTTTCCCTGGTGCATCCTCAAATAAACAGTTTTGGACTCAGTACTAGCAGTCAAAAACTGTGTGTTCTCAGCAAGGACACAGTAACACAGGCATAATCTTTCCCTGTCCTCATACCTTTGCCTTTTAATTTCTCTTTGGGTATACTTCATACAGTACAAGTGAGGAACTGAGGCACAGAAAGACAAAGTTACTTGCTCAAAGACTAGAAGGAATTTTGTGACTGAGCAGAGAATTAAACCCAGTTTTTCTGAGCCTTTGGTGAGTTCTGCTTTGCTTCCTATTATCTCAGCCATGCAAACAGAGTGTAAAAAAGATCAGATTGGCTTGTGTGCATTCATACTCTTCTGTATGAACATGACTGTGGAATGAATCAAGGTTCACATGTCACCTTGATCAGTGTTTCTGTGCTCTGCCCTCTTCTTACTCCAGCAGGAACATCACAGATATTCTTCTGCCCAAGCAGAGAACATCATGGCTAGATGCTGGTGTTCTATGACTCTGAGTCTTATTTCAGAGTGAGAATCTGTATCTTCTCATGGTGGGGGAAGGAGACCTAAATCTAACTATGTCTCCTCTTACACCTATAACTCAAGTAAAAATGTTAATTGTTGCAAGTTTTGGGTTCTGTCCCAGCCCAGATTTTAGGCATTGATTGTTTTCTTTTTTCTAAATGGTGAAAGGTGTCAACTAGCTAACATGTAAATAAATATATATCTCCTGTCCAAATTCTTACTTCTCTCTTTGTATCCTTGGACTTGAAAGTTTCATTTGCTTATTTTAAATGTGAATGACTCTTCTCCTCATTTTATCAGTGTACTCTTTGGCCATCATACATTTTTTTTTCACTTGTGAAATACTTAGGTATGGTATTTTTACACTTTTAAAATTACAGAGCACCCATTGCTCTGTAAAAAAGCACAGAACCTTTTGTTCTCTTGTAACTTTTAGGCAGTTTTTTGCAATTTCCTTCCTCATTTTAGAACGTTGTCATTATGATGCATGGTAACTGCAGCCACTTAATTGTGTCATTTGTCAAGTTACCTTTCTGACACAGGTTAAATTGCCATAAATCTGAAAAACTATCATTGAAAAAGGTGTCATCCCCTGGATGACATTAGTAGCAGTGACAGCAGACTCTGCAATTGAGCTACAGCTTGAGCCTCTTTATATAAGTTATACTGATAAATTCCTGCCATACACTTCTAAAGTGATAGGGAAGAAGCTTACAACATTTCTGAAAATTTTCTACTCCAGATAAGGTTGTGTGCTGTAGTGTTTTTTTAAGAAAACACGAATAGAGAAGCTAGTGTTGCATGCCTTGAAGCTATCTGCCTAAACAGCAAATAAATGAATGGCAGACATCTTCTTGTTGGCAAACAGAGTCAGACAGTTACAATCTGTCTCTGGAACCCAGAACTATGGCTTCTGTACAGCTGAACATTTTTGTGTGCTCACTCTTTGACTTCAGGTGTGCTCTGAGAGGGGCTGGGCATCCCTGACCTCTGCTGACCTCCAAACTGCATTTGGAAGTTCTCCAGGGAGCTGCTAGACCCTGGTGTCTGGCTCAGTGTTACTGACATGGCCATACAATATCCTGCACAATACCATGCAAAACACCAATAAAGACAGAGCCTATCTGGCTTTATTTAGCTGACTTCTTGTATTGATTTCACTTCTACTGTTAAAGGCAGCTTATTTTTATTTAGGATGAAAAATAAAGTAAAATTTATAAATCTAAACTTTTTCCATTGCTTCTTCTGTGATAGTATTTGGAAGTCTTGGACATAGGCAAAACTTCTTGTTCTGGACCTTTGACAGATAGTTTCACAATGGAAAATATTTTATTTCTGCACTTATTTTTACCTGAGTAGTGATTGACAAGGTCTTCAAGGCACTGGAAGGTTTGCCGTGGGGAGATGTAATACCAGTTATTTGGGAGGCGGAAGATCCTGTAATGTTTCACTTGCCTGTGCCTCACTGACAAGGAATATAACCCTGGAGAGACAGAACAACTAATTACACCTAAGTAGGGCTGCAGTTCTGCTTGGCTGTGTGTAGCAGAATAGAGCATCTGTAAGATGTGGTGCCATTACTCAAAACGTCTCAGAAATAGCTGAAAAAACCTGGGTGGCCATCTGATATAGTACTTATATTTATATATATACATAAATATAAAAAAGGGTACAACATCACCTGGGGTTTTGGTTGAATTTAAATTTCTGGTGTGCTTTTCTTTTATTATTGCTGGCATGGGATCTTTTGAAATGTTGTAAAGGAAACAGGCCTTTACAGAAGTTGTTTGCCTTCCACTGAATAAGGAGATGAGACTCACAGGCTGGTATTCTGATTTAGTCAGCTTTGAGTAATGAAGCAAGCTGAGACCTGATAATGCAGTCATGGCAGGATTTTTCACTTGGATTTTTCAGTTTAGAACTGTTCTGCAGCATTTATTGGCAAGGACTGAATGCCAATCCTAAATTTATTTGAATGTAGTAACGATATTAAGAAAGTAATTGGCCTGTGGTATGCAAGAGGTCAGAACAGATGATGTACTATTCCCTTTTATCTGTAGTATTGTGACATTAGAATGTGTTCTAGTGCTTCAGAAAAGGAAGCCAGCATGTTGCACACGGGAGATTGGTTCAGCCTGGAGAAGAGCAGACTGAGGGGAGACCTGATTGCTGTGTTCAGCTTCCTCAGGAGGGGCAGCAGAGGGGCAGACACTGATCTCTCGTCTCTAGTGACCAGTGGCAGGACCCAAGGGAATGGCCTGGAGTGTCAGGGGAGGTTTAGGTTGGATATCAGGAAAAGGTTCTTCACCCAGAGGGTGGTTGGGCACTGGAACAGTGGAGTGGTCACAGCATCAAGCCTGACAGAGCTCACAAAGAGAGTTTGAACAATGCTCTCAGGCACATGGTGGGACTCTTGGACTGGTCCTGTGCAGGGCAGGAGTTGGACTCAGTGACCCCTATAGGTTCCTTCCAACCCAGGACATTTTATGATTCTGTTTCTGTGTCCCCATTGAAGAAAATAAAAGTATAAAGTTGGTACAGTATAATTCCCATGTAGCAAAAGAAAAAAAATAAAATTGAAGGCCAGTCATTTTTGAAAATAAATAAAAGATCTCCCTTGTTTATATAGTAAACACACTTATGCACCACCCCCACTACTAGGTGTGCATTTTACAACTTCTTGAATCAATCTTTTGTGGACTAAGGCAAGGTTGAGAGTTTTCCTTCATTGAAAGTCCCACTGCCTCATAAGGTTTGAATGCAACCAGAGTAAATAATAGTGTTTAAACAACTGTGTCTTGCTTGTGCTGATGCCTGTGGAACTTTCCATGGCCATCAATAACTCTGTTTCCAGTAGGTGCCTGCTAAAGGCTGGCACACTGCACTGGGTGCTTCAGCTTCCCATCATTTACTTTTTCTGGTTTTGGACTGATCCATATGAAGCAGGACAGGGAGTGATTTAAAGAGCTGTAAAACTGTCAATGCCTGAGAGCAAGAGGGAGAAGATCTGTATTGTCTCACCTTTCCTGGTTTCACTCTCTCTGATCATGAAGGAGCCGACCTTGGTATTGGGTAGCTGTAGAAGTTCCTCTGCTTTTTCTCTTCCCAGCCCTTCAAATAACCAGCTGTGAAGCAGGAAAAAACAAATTCTGAAATTTGGACACCAGTGAGACAGTGAGCAGCATGTGGCTGTGAAAGTGCTGGATTAGCCAGGAAAAGTGACTGCAAAAATAACACTGTGGCTTTCTATAGTTATTCTCTCAACTGTGTTCAGGCATATTTCCCCAGTTTATGGAGAAATTTTGCTGGTTTTGAGTTCCATTAACCTTTGTGAGGTTAAGGGAAGAATAAAAAGGTTTGGACTTAGTAGGGAAAACAAAACTTTTTGAGCTGCTTTGATCTGTATTGCTGGGGACAGATTCATGTGATGTATTGATGACATCTGTGGCATTAGTGAAGTCTCTCTTTTCATTTAAACCACTTTTGTTAACCCCAAATTGTATCATAAATGAACCCCAGATAAGTTACAATTATTTTGTGCCTTCTAGGGAACACTCCAACTATTTAAGTTAATGGGTGGGCTTTGTGGATAAGGGAAAGTGGAATTAGCCCTATAAGTTTTCACCATAACTTGGTGCACTGTTTTGCCACAGCCAGTGTCTTGCCATGCATCTGGGCTTGCTCAGCTGTTCTAGAGTTACTGGCATTCTATTTTAAAGTTCTTCTCATGTGTTTGATCCAGTCTGCTGTCACTGAAGTTTCAGACAGTAGCTTCCATTACCCCACATCTGTGCCCTGCCTTTGGGAAAGCATTGCTGTTTCAGGAGGATGTAAAAGCATGTTAAAATTTAAGCACTTGCATAGTTCACAGTGACATTCACAGTTCATATCCTTAAAATTAAACAGGTATTAAAACATTTGCCAGAAAACTTTGAAGTGTGTGCTTTAATGTTTTTTCCCTGAGTGGTGTCTATGGCAACAAGAAATTTCTGAAATTTCCTTAGTTCTTCCAGTGAGAAAGTTTGCATTCTTGAATGACTTATTAGCATTTCTGTTTGTTCTTTTTGGCCTGTTTTCCATGAGCAAACTTAGCTAAAATTTTACTCTATGTAAGTATTAAAAATCCATTCTAAATAGGCTCTCTTCATCAATGCCTTTAAGCTAGAGATCAGTCCATGCAATAGATTTATATTAAGTATCTTATATGTGATTTTAGGTGGTTTTGGCTCTTTCCAGCATTTAAAAGAAGGATTTTCCTTTTCACTTAGTCTAAATTTATATGTGAACTTGAGGCTTTCAGTTTTCAAAAAATGTATTTTAGACTGTAAATAAATAAAATTTCTGTCACTATTGGCATTTTTTGGACTACCACTGTGGGTAATCAGAGGAGAATATGTAAAAATGTGGTGTCAAGAGGCTATGGAAGTGCATTTACTTACCCATGATAAACCTTTGCTACATATTTTCCTGGAATATAGTTTTCTCGACCTGTTGTAAGGGAATGGACTCTCCACCAGCCTCCTTCACTGTGAAAGCAAGAGAAGGGATATTTTCAGATATATTTTCAGAGCTTCTCATCATTTGGAAGTTAGTGAAGATATTCAGGTTAGCCTGCAACCTCCTGTGTGTGCTCCTGAAACTATGTATTCAGAAAGGAACCCTGTTTGGTTTCATTTAGAGCAGTTCCATTTCTAAACCTACTTGAGAATTAAATTTGGACACAGAAATAAGCTACATTTGTTCCATTTAAATTATGTAAGTAATAAAATATTTTTCTGTAGTTGAAAGAAGAAGGATAAATACTCAGTGGTTAAACCATGCTGTGCTCTGCCTTCCCACAGCTAGGCTTGTACTGGTGTCCAAGACATTCAGTTTACAGCTGAGTGTGTTGTGTCTGGACAGCCCTGTAACTCCAGGGTAGAGGTTCCTGGGAAATGGAGCCTGTCTGCTTGGAAACAGGCTGTCAGTTCAGCAGAACCTGGTTTGTGGTTTGCTCTTTTCCTTGTCTTCCATGAGTTACAGACCAGACTCCAATAAATAGACCTTGTAGCTGAAGCTGCAGGTGTGTGTTTTCCCCAATGCATCTTAAGTTATTGCTGTGATTCTGGCTTTGACTCTTGAATCACTTCAGAAATACAGGGTTCCAAGGATTGTCAGAGGGATGCTGCAGAGCTTTACTTGTAGTGAAAGGATGCTGATGACTGATGGGTTCCAAATAACTGTCTTGTGTTTGAATGCTGTTTTTGTGGATTTTCTTATAAATGCTCCCAAAATAATGTCTAGACTCAGATCAGTCTCAGTGTGTGTCAAAACAGCTGTGTTGAAATCACTTAGGTTAAATGTCATGAACTATGGCTGCTGGGACCATGGTCCAAAATGTCTGTGCTGAGGGAAAAAGGGAAGTATCTACTTCTCAGAGCTGGAAATTCCAGGGTACCAAAAATTTTGTGTTTGGTTTTCCAGATGAAATGAATTTATCTATAAGAATTTTAGGTTATTTTTGTCCTTTTTTTCCCCAGAACTCTCTTAGACAGAACCAAGAATTGCAATAAGAAAAAAAAAAACCAAAAAACCAGAGAGATTTGTCATCTCTCTTCCTCCAAACTTTAATATTACTAATCTTGAAATATCCTTCTGATGATTAAAAATCCCAGCTACAGAAATTATGTAGATTGGGATGAATCTTAGAGGGCATTTGATTTGACTACTGCCAGCCAAATGCAGTTCATCTGTGCCTGGCCAATGTGGAGAGTGAGGAACAGTGCCAGTGGTGCTTGTATAATTCTGCCAACCCAGAGCAGTCACAAGTATCTGTGAGGAGCTGCATTTCCTGTGGAGGTTCCATATGTCCTGTAGAACAGGATTGCTGGGGCTGATTGCCACTACACATCACTGCTTTGGGAGGAGGCTGAAAAGCTGCTGCTGTGAAAGCAGTGCATGCTGCTGCTTGTGCTGACTCCTCATCACTTGTGCTCTGAGCATGCAACACTACTCTTCTTTTTTTACTGTGTTTTACTTCTTTGAATGATTTCAGAATAAAGCTTATGAGCAGGAAGATGCTTCAGGCAAACAATTCCCACTGACATCAGCACATACCCCAGCAGGGGAGAACAGGTCCTTCATCAGGACACTGTGGTTTGCACAGAGTTGTGTCTTGTCTTCTGTGAACAAGCTCATGATTCAAAATAAGAAGAGGAAAGTTCCCATCAAGGCTTGCTTTGGATCTAATTTATCCATCAGGAGAAGCCCTTGATCACTGCACAGCAGACAAACGTGTCAAAAGCTTCCAAAGCCTGTTCTTTTAGAGGTGTTCCTGCAGTAGTTTGTACTTTATACATATAATATGCCAATACAATTCCCATGGATATGGGAATAGGCAGTGCTGTGGTGGTGTGAGGGCCTGTAGCTGATGAAATCTGAGAGTGAGGCTTTAAGCTGGAATTTCCAAGCTAAAGCAGTTGTTGTTACCATGTCATGCATTTTCTGCAAACTGCAGCAAGGTTTACACTGCTAGAAGCTAGCAGAGAATTCCCCTGGTTTAGAGGAGCTCTCCATCAGCAGAAAATTTATCTGGTGGTATTGTCTGAGTCTTGGGACCCTTAGGTTCAGGAGGCAGAGAAAGAGCTGTGTCAGCAGAACGAGTTCACCCATTCTGGGGCAGCCCAAAGGTCTGGGTCAGCCTGTGCCTTGTGACTGAGAAAGGCCACTGCAGGTCGTGGTGGCCTGGAGAAGAGTCTGAGAATTCATCAGTCATACATGATGCTTCTCTTGAGTACTTCTCCAGCCATTTTACTGTCTGGTTGAGAATTTTTAAAAATTATTTTTGAAGTTCTCCAAGGATTCCTCTGCTGTTAATATGTCTGGTCTCCCTTTGAACCCATCTGCTCAACCAGCTGCAAAAATGAAATCTTTCATTTCATTTTGAGCAGAGCAAATAGTGGCTGTGGGGCTGAGTAACTCCAGGAGGTAACTGTGTGCTGATACAAGCTGTGCCTAGAAGAACATCAGGGCTGCTGGCTTCATTTTTCTGTACATTGCTCATTCTTATGTCTTGCAATATTGCTCTATGGGTTAAGGTCAGTTTGAACTAGTGCTCTTAAACCTACTTACTTCTGGGGCTCTTAATTTTTTTTAGTGGAACTGAGAGAAATCTCTCTTTTTTTCCTCACTAAGAAAATGCAGAATTGATTAAAAAAGAGAAACCCCCCTCACACTTTTTTTTTTTTTTTTTTAGATTTGCCTTAAATCGCAATGAAATTCTAAGACTTAATCATAACGAAGTTGTTAGATTAAAAAGCGTGAGAGAGAAAATAACAGACACACATGACATAAAGAAATTCAGACTTATTTTGGCTTTTTCTCTGTTTCCCATTACATTTGGGGAATACTTTCTCATAATAATTTTTCAAAGCAGAATTGTTCTGAATCTTGTTTTAGAATAGAGTCTGAATCCATCTTGAGAAACCTAAGAGAAATCTATGGATCAAATGACAATCTGTAATCACAAATCCTGAAACTACACAGAAATTTGCAGTATGTGTAAGCATCCTTCTTGAAAATTCTGAACTCAGTTCATTGTGCTGAACTTCCTCCAGTTTGGGCCAGGTGCATAAAACAGAGCTATGCTTCAGTTGAAATAAAACCCAATTTTAAAATAAATTGATCAACTTACTCTGATAGCACACGTAGTTTTTCCCCTACGTGAAATATAGGTTGGCTTATGTCTGCTGAAGGGTAGTCATGGAGAACAGCCAGGAAGTCACTCTCCTGACCTGTGGAAGAAGAAGGAAAAAGTTACTTAAAGGTAGAGCTCTGAGACAAAACTTGATTTTTCTTTAAGTATGATAAATTTTTTGTAGTAGGTCAAATAGGGAAAAAAAAAATCTCTGAAATGTCACTTAATATATGTAAGAAGCTAAAGAAGAGCTTGTAGATTTATAAGAAAACTGTGAAGATACTAGAAATGAAAAAGGTCATGTGGTTAATTGTAAGTAACTAAATTTAGACCACTTTTTCTAGCAAATACTATATTTAAAGGGCATATTCAGTTTGAAACTAAAAAAATTAGTAATTCTTCATAGTATTAGGAAGTAACCCAGTTTGATTAATGCCACTGTCTCTAATTGCCTCCAGCTAAATTTCTGTAGCATTATATTTAAGAAAAGGAAGATGCATGTTGAGTTGTTTCAGAATTTTACACCACTGATACTTTTCAATGGTATGAAATCAGTTTAGATCAAGGTCAATGAGAGTGTGGCCACTACTGCCCATTTCCATCACTTTTTTTTTCCTTGATCATCAGCCACTGCACTTTGTTCTCACCATTGCATGGAGACTGTACTAGAGCTTCAGTGAAAGAAAACAGGCACAGGTGTGTTTAGGTTGAAAGCATTTACATTGAATCATTGAATATAATTATTTTTAGCTTAAGGACAATGCCTTTAGCAATGCTTTTTAAAAATTATGCTGTTTATTTATAAATATATAAATACAATGGCAAATTGCAGAGCTGAGGTCAGCCAAGAGATGAGAAGAGCTTTTATATCAGCTGGGATGAATCTGGGACTTGCACCCTGTACAGGACATGTTCACTCTTCTGGGTTTCTAAAGGATGGAGCACTTCACACAACACTGGGACTATCAGACATGGAGTGCTCCTCATCCTGCTGGGATCTGTGGTGCCCAGTAAATGCTGACAGCTGGGAGACTCAGGAATGTGTCATGCTGGGTGTTTTGGGCTCTTTGTCTCAAGTCCTGGCAAGAGGGATTGTGCCATACACTGTTTCTCCTGGAAGCAGTTCCTCCCCTCCAGGATCTCACAGAGCTTCCCTCTGCCTCCACCAGGGTCAGCACCCTGATCCTTAGGAATACCATCTAGCACTGCATTTGCAGAGGTTGTTTGATCTCCATACTTCCCACTCTGTGCAGCCCAACATGTGCAAAAAAGGGTGTGAATTCAGGGTTGGAAATATAGAGATAGAAACACTTCTGTATCTTGTTAGTTTTTTCTCATTTAATATAGATTTGTTGCCAACTTCTCTTTAAGAAAGACAACTTTGGAGGGAAACCTGGTGTAACACCCTGAATGAATGCTCTGTGTTTTTAGCTGTGTGTCTCAGGGCCTTAGAAACAACCCTCAGAGATAACAGTAAAAGGCTGAAGGAAACATGAAGAACAGAAACACAGCAAGTTACCCAGAGAAGCTGTGGAGTCCCATCCCTGGAAGTGCTCAAAGCCAGGTTGGATGGAGTCTGAGCAACTTGATCTAGGGGATGGCATCCCTGTCCATGGCAGTGAGAATGGTCAGATGATCTTTAGGATTCTTTCCAACCTGAACCATTCTATGGTTATTTTGAGAGTGGGTTTAATAGTGTCACTGAACTAAACAGGACTAGTCAATACAGCCAGGCACTGTGATTAGTCTAATGTAACTTTTTGGACACTTAGTTCAACCCTATTGAAGAAATTCTGTGCTAAACCTTTGATGGCTTCCTTGTTCTGCACAGAAAATCTAGTAGCACCTTCCTGTCTATGAAGCTACTTAGTACCTGAGTCTAATACCCACTAAGCATTGGCACTGAGCCTTTTCAACAAAACAAAGTCTTTATCCAGGACTATTAGAAGACATACAGACCAGAAGGTGCATTTTAAAAATAGCAAAATGAGGATAAAGTGCCATCATGTAATTTCCCTTTGCAGGTTATAAAACATCATGTAATACTACATTGAATCATTGAATATAATTATTTTTAGCTTAAGGACAATGCCTTTAGAAATGTTTTTTAAAAAATATGCTGTTTATTTATAAATATCCTGCTTCCATATGCAAGAGTGGAAAATAAGTGTTTTCTGCTCTCCTTCTTGGTGTACTGGTCATTTGCATTTTGTTATGCATTGTGGGGTAGGTGACTTTTTGTCTACTCCAGCAAGACCTGTGTTACTTTGCTTGCACTCTCATTTCTATATTAATTTTTGTTTCAGTTTTGCATGTTAATTTTTAGTTCTGAAAAGGAAGGAATATATCAGAGTGTTATCTTCCACACCCACGCAAATGTTACCTCTTAAACTACACACAGTTATATTAAAGTGTAAGGAAAGGAGTGAACCCCCTCATTCTCCACTTTGTTTTGATTGGTATTTAAGTCAAACCTCACTGGGTTTTTTGGTCATGCAAAGTACCCCACCACACTGTACAGCATTTCACAGAACCCATAACTGCTCCTTACAAACACAAAAGCCTGGAAACAGGAACTAAACAAATTACACGCTTTCTCCACACCTAAATTTCAGGGTGATCTAATAGATTTGATCTGATGAGCTCCCCACACTTTCAAGGTGCAAAAGAAAAAAGATTTGCCTGAGTTTATCTAACACAAACTCTCCTACCCAGTACAAGTGTAGGTTACATCTGAAATGGAACAACTCAAAAGTTAGAGTGGAAAGATTGAAGCACAATCGTTTCCACTGCATCAGGTGTTAATTCTGGGTGGTTTTTTTAGGAGTGGGAAATGAATGTGAAATGAGTGTGCTAATTTTAGATGTCTTCACACCCTCGTCTAGCAAAGTGTGAGACTGAATATTGTATCCTTCAAATTATTTATTGGGAATGGACTATGAAGCATTATTAGAGTAGGAAGAGCATAGGCAGAGCATCCAGATCCAGCTCATCACCCTCCAAAATCTGCTGTGCTGAGCACTGACATGGTCCATGTCTGGAGTGGGAATGAACTGTCTGGAGTTCAGCTCCATGCATCATCCAGCTTTACTGGCCAGCAGAAATACTATGATTTATGGCACAGGGTGCACCAGAGTGGGTGAAGGAGGGCACTCATGTGCATCTGGGAACTGTACAGCACCACAAGGTGTGGCTGCAGTCACACTTTGGTACCCAAGCTAGATCTAAACCAGCCAGCTTGGGAACTGAGAGTTGTGCAGGTGCAGCCCAAAAGGACTAACCCTTGATTCAGGGTCCCAAAGGAGGACAGAGAGGGGCTCACAGCCCTTGATGACCCTTTGCTGTTCTGCTGAATGTCATCAGTCCCTGGGTTGTGCCAGGAATGCCTGTACAGTGTGCTGGCAGTTGGGGTGCAGTTATCTTTGGGGTCCCAATGCCTCCTTGGGAAATACAGTTTATACACTGTTCCCTTTCTCAAGGCCAGGACTGACACACTGGTGGTGAGGAAAGCACAAGGTTTTGCTTCCAGTGCAATTTCAGGCAGCACCAGGGGCTCATAAGGGTCTGATGAACATGGCAGATCAAGTCTGCAGACTGCAGTTATCTATTTTCTTCCCCCTTTTTGGTGGAAACTCTTTCATTCTTTCCCTTCTGTTTCACTACTTCATTTTATTCACTCTCACTGAAATGAGCCAGTGTCAAACCTCCTAATAACTGTTTCAACTACTGAAAGTCCATGGATTGCATCCTCCACCTCAGTTAAATCAAGTCTGTTCCTGGCCAGGTGGAAACCTGTGTTTTGTGATGTGATTTGGAGTTTGATCTGCTCAGGAAGGGAAACAGATACAAACTCACTGGATGAACCCCAACACATAATTTGGTACCAGGCTCATTTTTAGAAGCCTTTTTTCATTGCATTTGGATAACTGTACTGAGTTTGTATTCCCAACTTTCATTAGCAGCATCTTATGAAAGATGCTGGTCTGACCCAGACTAAGAGATGGATGGAACCAAAGAGCTATTCAGGCTGATAAATCCTAAAATCACAGAATAGTTTGACTTGGAAAGGACCTTTAAAGGTCACCTAGTCCAACTCTAGGGGTCATCTTCAAATAAGTGGGGACATCTTCAACTGGATCAAGTTGCTCAGAGCCCCAACCACTCTGACCTTGAAAGTTCCTAGAGGTGGTGCATCTGCCACCTCTCTGGGCAACCTGGTCTGGTGTTGCACCACACCCATTATAAAAAATTTCTTCCTTATATCTACTTTAAATCTACCCTATCTTAGCTTAAAATCATTATCCTTTGCTGTATCACAACAAGCCCTGCTAAAAAGTCCATCCTCATCTTTCTTATAAGCCCTCTTCATGTTCAGAGAACTGCAATAAGGTCTCCAGGATGAACAACCTCAGTTCTCTCATAGGAGACGTGTTCCATCACTGATCATTTTTGTGACAACCCCCCTGCCTTTGGATGATTGAACATGGATATATAGTGGAATTTCAGCTGTGAGAGTGTCTGAAACATCCCTACAGCCTTGGCAGGTGTCACTGCAACTAAGGAGATTTATTGTCTCCCCAGGCGGTAGCAGGAGGTCAGGGAGGACTAACAACACCCCTTCCTAGATGTGCTGGATGTGTAGGACAGTTCAAGTAGATTGAGCCCTGAATTCCTAAATAGATATTTTCCCCTTGTAACCACTGTGCTATCAATGTTTGCAGAGTTATCTTCTAGGGGTATGTTCTATTTCCATCACAGAAAGGGTTGCAGTTGTTTTTAGCCCTGCTAAATCCTGACTTGTAGCATGTGCAGGACCAAGCAAATTTGGTCACAGCCATTGCCTGCTCATCAGCAAGGTCCTGCTTTGAGGGAGTGTATGTCTCTGTTTTGGTGTTTATATGTGGTATTTGTGTCAGCAGTTGTTGGGAGTATCAACATTAGAAAAAAAAAAAAAAAAAAAAAAAAAAGTTTAGCAATATACTGAGTAGTTTTTGGTCTCTGCTGTTAGGACTGAGGGCTGCAAGGCTGCCCATCTCAGTGAGTTCCTAACCATACCCAGCAGGGCTGGGTTTCCTTGCAGCAAAAATGAAACCATGCTTATTTCCTATCCTTAAAATAATGAGCAGCCCAATCGAAAAATCTTTCATGGAAAAACCCCAACATTAAAAAAAACCAAAAAACCAACACAACCTACTTTAGAAAACGCACCCCAAAGCCAAAGGAAAAAACCCACAAACTCCTCTTCACCTTTGGGGAGTGATTTATTGCAGCTCTTGTGCCAGCTGCCTGTGTTAGTGCACCCTGAGGGCTGAGGCTCTACTGGCTCTCTACCCACTCACTCACAGTTTGCAGTAGCTGATCACCAAATCCCTCTTCCTTCCCCCTCCTATGCATGACCTCCACCAGCCTGCAGAGGTGACAAGGAGGGATTTGCAACCTGATTTATTCACGTGTGGATACAGAGGGCAGATGTGTTATATTCTTCTTTGGCAGCTTGCCCTGTGAAACTTGTAATCCTCTATAGCTTCATGGATAAATCTGGTGACAGGTTGGCTGTGTGCTACTTTTAATGCAATTATCTGGCAGTGGATTGACCTGAGGTTCAATGCAATACATCATTAAAACTTTTGACCTTAAATGAAGGAGCCCCAAATTTCAAGAATAAATTTGTATAAAATATCACATACAATTATGTCAAAAGACAGCATTCCTGGTTTCTGAAGTAGCATTTCTGTGCTTTCTGATTTGGAAGGAACATCTTTCAAGGAGCACCAGCAAATAATACGTTTAACATTTGGGGTTTTTAATTAAAGTGCTTCTTGGAAAATGAGCTGAAACAGCTAAATATAGGCACAGTCTGGTGGATGCCCTCCTTCTCCCACAGCAGCCATGCACTTGCCTGCTCTTGTCAGGAGAGTGAAGAAAGACACATGGCTGAGTCTGTCATATATCATATCTGAGCATCTTTTTCTCTGGAAAGGAAAGAAACGAGTGCTTACCCGCCTGGCTCGGCGCGCTGGTTTCCTCGGATGCTCTCAGAGTTTT
The DNA here is from genome assembly GCF_029582105.1 of Oenanthe melanoleuca. Taxonomy (NCBI): domain Eukaryota; kingdom Metazoa; phylum Chordata; class Aves; order Passeriformes; family Muscicapidae; genus Oenanthe; species Oenanthe melanoleuca. Next base: position 8,134,775 of record NC_079335.1, on the reverse strand, counting down.
CACAGTATTTCCCATTGTGCTCGCTAATTCCCTCAAAGTTCTTCAGAACTAAATCAAAGCAGACATTGAAATTTAACATCACAGCAACACCTGCTGTGCCAGCAGATGAGAAACGACCTAGTTTGGGCGTCTCCAATTTCGTACAGTTTTGCTTTTGAGAACTCTGGTGTCAAATTCATGCAAGAGTTTTACATACTTGCTAAACTCTCACCACTTTTGTGCTTTTATCAGGGGAGCAGCAGAAAACCACAGCTAGGGAAGTAGCTCAGAAGAACATGATGCAGTAAAAGTTTCCATTACCAGTACCTCAGCACAATAGGAAGTAACAGCAGAGCTTTGCTCATATGGGCATCTCGTATACAAAATGTTTTTTCAGCATTTGGGGTTCTGGGGCTACAAAGGATCTAATTAGACTGATGTCCCTGGTTTTCAGCACTGTGTGTATATTATGCTGGTTTACTACTGAACACAAAGAACACAGCTTGGTAGGTTTGGGCTTTTTTCTGGTGCAATTTTGCCCTCAGCAAACATAGTCAATTTTTTTTCTAGGTAACACCTTGCCTAAAATAATGTTTGATTTCAAATCAGTCCTCCTGCATAAAGCCAGCAGTGCAAATTCTTCAGATACCTGTCTTAAAGTTTTGTTGGATGTATAAGTTTCAATTGTGGAACTAAATACTGAGAGGGGAACAGTTCCTTCTCATAGTTTTGCTGCAGCCATCCTAATTCTCTCTGATAGATGACATAGATATAAATATTTTGAATGTGGAAGGTGTTCATGCGATGGTATTTTTTCAGAGGCAGAAGACAAAAAGCTGTCTATTTAAAAACTGTACATTAAAGCAAAATAACACCACCATCTGATGGGTAATTATATTTTAAAAATATATTTGTCAGTTTCCCTGTGAAAATGATAACAAGAGCTCTAGCAGTGTAAGTATTCTGCATCTTGTGGCCTTTTCTAGCTTAAATATTTCAAAGAATTTTACTGGCTTTGGTGTGCTGTTCTTCACTTACACTTGCTAGAGCCTGATGAGGGTCAGGTGGAGAGATGTCCAACTTGAGAAATAAAACTGCTGACATCAGCAAGACTTTATTGCTAATTGCTCTTGGAATAAGATTGGCAGAATTTCAGGATATTGATTAATACCATACATTTTTAACGTCTTACAGACAGTTTAGGAAGACATCCTATGGAATAAAATGCCATTGAAAGAAAAGAAAATTTGTCCCTTATTGACTGCAAGGAGCGAGTGCTAGAACAGATGGTAGTGCACAGTTTGACTCCACCTCATCTGCTTTCCAAGCTTCTTAGTGCTGCTTCCAAAGGCTCTGAGCTAGAATTCTCTATTTCACTGGCCAAATGGCACATTACCCCTTCACTATATGCACTCAGAGCTGGCTTGGGCACATCTGGAGGGTGCAGCTGTGCCAGTGTCTTTCTGACAAGCATCTGAAACCTACTTGCACAGGAACAAAAACGTGCTGCCCAATAGGAGAAGTCTAGAAGCTGAATAAAACAGCACCCTTAAATTTAAATAAACTACTTGGGTATTCTCTTTCTAAAAAAAGGTCTCTTGACAGAGAAAAAAAAAAAAATTCTTTCTCCATGTAAATGCACCTACATTTCTTAACCTGAAACCACTTTGTCAGAAAGGTCTGCTTTCAAGATCATAATTTTCTTATCTAATTTTGTGTCTTTTTCTGCAAGACCCAATGTTAAGTTGTTGAACATTTTTCTTACTTGCATCCCATAAAGAACAAGAGGTAAACCCATAGGAGTAGAGCAACCAGTATTTTGGCTAGAGATATTATAGATGTTCATGGCTCATCTTCAAATTAGCCTGAAAAATTTCCTGGGCACAGCAACAAAGAGGACTGATAATCTCTGCTGAGCTCTGTGCTCTGGTGGATGCATTTTTGCATTAATTTAAAATGGAAGCCCAAATCTTGCTCAGTGTATAGAATCTAAGCTGCAGTTACCAAAAATGCTGTGCAATTCCAGCTAGATGGCAAGAATGACAACATAAACATCTTATGTCTATCTATAATTTTAACACAGGAAATTGATATTTAGATGAGAATTGCAAAATAAAAGATAAAAAAAAGAGTCTTACCTACCTCCAAGTACCACTTTATGCTGAGTTTTGTTATTTGAGGGCCAGGAGAGCAAGTCATCCAACAAGTGTCAGACTTGTAATATTTGTGCATGGTGGAAAGACTTCTGAAAATTTTACTTCAGGCTTTCCATTTTCTAAAAGCACAGCAAATTTCACCAAGGCACTTACATTTTTCTAGATGGTGTTTAAGGATCTAAACTCTAAATGCTGCTTTAGAAATACCTGAAGTGTTTCTGCAGGATTGCTTATACGTCGTTTGCAGTTAAACCACAGTCAAGAGGGATTAAATTAATCCAGAGGGATTAAATACTGGATAACAGGTTCCCTTCTGCCACACCAGAGGTCCTTTGAGAACAACATCTCATTGCTGTTCTCAAAGGGCCTCTGAAGTCATCAGGGCAAACGTTCAGCTCTATGCTGCTGCCTTAGATGTGGAAGAATCTGACTTGTGGAAAATGCAAAGTTGTGCAGCACTTTCCGAGCAGAGAAGAGCAGTGACGTCCTGGGTTTGCCGTCAGGAGCGTGGCAGTTTGTTCTTTCTTGTGTTTCTCCTTGCATTTTCCATTCTCTTTTACTGGCACTACCATTGGTGGTATAAAGTTGTGAAAGGGACAGAGAGTTCAAGGTGCTCTCCAGATTCATGGCAGAAGGGTTCAGTAAAAATATAAAAAATTAAAATCTCTGACCCTTGCTGTAAATTCACTTAACTAAAGTGACTAAAAGGAAAATGAGACATGAGACTAGGTTTTACTGCTAAGGACACTTGTCATTATGCACATGGGCAGAGTGAAGGTTCCTATAGTTCAGTCAAAGGTGGTGGAGTAAATATTCTGAGGTATGACTCAACCTTCAGATGTTGAAAATGGGACATGGAAGTTTTGTTTGAAATAGGGCAGGCAAAAATTGTTTCTGCTTGTTTGCTGGCAGTAGCATATCACTGTTTCAAGAGTAAGAATGTACAAATTAGTACCACTGTTTCTAGAATAAGAATGTAGGAATTAGTCATATTTCTGAAACAGTAGTGTTCTTTACTCCCTAGTGAATGATAGAACCTGATGGCTTTAGTAGCTTGGGCTTGTGTTGAGTTTTTGTCAGCACAATACAAATCCATTCCATCACTGGATGACAAACTCTTGTGCAGTTTTCTGAAATTTTGAGATACTCTGCAAAACTAGACTTACTTTAAAGTAAGCTTTAAAGATCTCATGAACCAATTGTTTTCATTGAAACCAATAGAAGAATAGTTACAGTTTTATAGATTATACTCTTCTGAAGTAGCAAATTTGCTACAGGTGCTGGATCTCACTTGACCTTATTGAATCATAAAATAATTTAGGTTGGAAGGGACATTTATAGGCCACCTAGTCCAACCCTCCCTCCAGGAACAGGGACATTTGCAATTAGATCAGGTTGTCAGAGCCCTGTCCAACCTGGCTTTGAATGCTTACAAGGATGGTGCATCTAACACCTCTCTGGGAAACCTGTGTTTCACCCCCCTCACTGTAAAAACTTAGTTCCTTATATCTAAACTTGATGACAGAGTTTGGGATAGCAGTAGAAGTGCCATCCTTCCATCACAGAAGCAGATAATATACCAGAGCCAAAGGAAATAATTCCCTGAGGGTGATGCAGGAAGAACTAATGAGAAATAATAGACTCTAAGCTCACTCTGTCTTATCTACCCCAAACCCTGCATGGAGTGCAGCTGCTGTTCAGCTCAGAGGAACCACTGGGCAGCTGGGAACCAAAATCTACCTACAGCTCTCCTGCTCACCAGCCACCTCCTCAGGCTTGCATGAAAATTTGGTTTTTAACTATTAAGATCACATTTACAGAGTTCCAAGCATTGGTCCTTGCTCCTCTCCCCTTTCCACTTGTGCACATTGTCCAAGGAAAGGTGCACACACAGCTATTGGGGCTTAGGGATCTTTGCTGCCAAAAGGAACATAAGTAAACATCCACAGTCCCAGTCCTGCTTTGTGTCCTATTTATCAGAACTCAGCAGATATGAATTCTTCACCTGTCAAGACTGGAATCCCACTGACCTACATCGTGTGACCCCAAAACCTGTAGCAGAATTTTCTCCTTCCGTTCCTTTGAGCAGCACATGTAGCAATAACTTCCTCTTGCAGAATTTGTTCTTCTGCAGCAGTTAAATAGCATGGAACATAAAAGATTCTGCTACTTGGTGAGAACTTTTTTGAAGTTATATTTAATATGATTGAGAATTAATTAATATAAAGAAATGAAAGTAATAAGAGGAATAAAAAGGCAAGATAAGCACATGAATAGAGCCCTCCTACAAGGAATACTGTAGAATAGTAAAATTAGAACATTTATCATTCCTGAGATGCTATACCGTATTTTATTTTTGTTTCCTGATATTCACATCTATATTGCCAAGGTCTGACACTTTCATTCTCAATAAAGTTCACAGGTAATAGCTGAATCTCATTTAGCTTGAAAATTAAAGCACTGGCATCCTGTTATTTTTCATGTGGGGAAAGAAAAAGCAAAACAATTTAGATTTCAGAAACTGGTTTTTTTTTTTTTTAATTTCCCTTAATTTATCATTAATCAAAATGAACATCCTTTCAGCTTTGAGGTATGTACCTTTGCAGTTAGAAAGAATAACATGATACTCTCATAAAAGTAATTCATAGACACATGCAAACATGAAACAACACAGAAATACCACACTATGCACACTTCTAACACTTTGAATAAAAAGCCCACTAATCTGTGGGTTTATATTTTGGTTATAGTGAAATGCAGTTTGCTTTAAAATAAGGTCTTAAGCATCTCTCTGACTCTTAGGTTTCAGTAGAAATACTCCTTGTCCTGTCTATCTTTAGTACCACTCCTTATTAAAAGGATCAAGGCAGGCTCTTCTATTTCTGCCTTTGGTGGTGCTTAAAATCCACGTCTGAATACTGTCATTGTAAATGAAATAGAACACCCTTGCACAGAAATAAAATTGAAACATTTGGTCTCGCACGCAGATAATGTAAAATATATCTCAGCAGTGATTACCTTTAAATGCTAGGCATGGCATTCCAGGTTGCAGTATTTCTGAGAAAAGCTGTAGTCATAGTCGTGCTCTCGTGCTGCCAGCAAGGTTTGCTGATCCAGCCGAGGAGCAGCCGGGCGAATGAGTGTGTTGTGAAGTTCACGCTGTCATGTAGAGCAGCATTTGCCAAACAGGCCACATACTTCCTCCCTGAGAAATAAGGAAGGCTCAAAGTGTTTGCAACAGATGAGGTTCCTGTTGCAAGTCACTTCTGAAGGCACATTTTATCTATGGGCTGAGAAAAACAGGGAGGTTTTCAATGTATTGCATCAGGGCTGGTTTCAGCAGATATAAAAAATGAGGGAAATAACCTAGTTTGCATTACTTACACAAAAAGGGTTTTTTTTTTTTTTTTTCTTCTTCTTATGAATTTATTTATCCAGTAATGCTTATTCCCCAACTGTTTTCTTTTATGCAGTTTTGCTATTTTTTTTTCTGACAGACAGGAAGAGGCACAAAACATTTTTGTCTCTCTTAGTGAGTCTGAATAGGAATGCAGCCTTTGCTTTATGTTTCACTCTGTACCCCAAAATACCTCTCTCTGCAAATAATTGAATCTTAAGATCAGCAATGAAGAAATATGGATTGGAAGCCAGTCTGTGAAGCCCATTTTCACATTAGTTGTAAAAAATGCAGAAGCCTCAGGACCTTCCTCATCTCAATGTCTGAGATGAAGGAACCAAGATACCAGCCTGATAAATAACCTGACTAAAGGCACTGAACAATACTGTACTGTGGATATGAATATAGAAGTCAAAGGGACTTATTAAGGTTTACCTTTGCTTTTATAATCAAGATGGGATCTGAAAAGCTCATATCCCTAACGTAGTATAGGAAAATATTATAAAACCCTTGAAAAACTAAAAGAAAGCAAAATAACACAACAAGCCCAGGCAAATTTCCTACTTCACACCAGAGAAGCTCCAAGTAGGTGCTTATATGGGAGCTGTTGAGTAACTGTTGCTGAAACCAGGAAACACTGATCAAATCCCCAAAACTGTGCCAAAAATTGGTAATTTGATAATTTCAGGAGAATATTCTCTCTGTTTGATGGGTGTACCAGCAGTCCTCAGTTTGAAGGGATAGGAAAGCACTAGGGAGCTTGATAAGCTAATCAGTCTATTGCACAGCTCCATGGTTACCCTGGACAGTTATATTTTGATTGTTTAGGATCTTCTTGCTTTCTTCAAGTCACAAGGCTGTGACATGCATGCCCATTAACAGCATTCACTGAATGATGAACAGTGTCTCTGGAGTTACTAAAATATCATGGATTAGGGGATGTCTGCATGTGGGAATAGGCAGAGGCAGAGCATTTTCCTGATCCTTCTCACCACCCTCTGCCTTAGGCTGCCTCTGACCACCTTTGTGCCTGTACAAGAAGTGAGGTTACATCCTAAGATGCTCTTGGGAACAGGACAGGTCTCAGACTGAGCAGGAGATATTGGTCCCACTTAAGGAGAGGTTGGACTTGCTTATAGAACATGATCTGCTGGAAACACAGTAAATCTCAGACAGTGTTTGTACCATGCTTGTAGGGGAGCAGATGAGTTTGCAGTGGAGGGTGGTAGATAGAATTCTCCATTTCCATGTCATTTCTGCCTGTTGCTGTGGCTGTCTGCCCTTGTGCAATGATGAGAGCTGATTTACCCTCTCAGTGCATTTAGGTAATACCTTGTTTCAAATAGGATAATTGATAAGGTAGTGTTTACATCTAAATGGAAGAAAGTGATTGTATGAATTAAGTGGGGCTTTATATGTCATCTTAGAAATATTCATATCCTGTTATTCAAGTCACTAACCTGACACTGGCACTCTGTGAGTCACTCATGAGAGGAACACTGTCCTTGCAGGGCTGCCTCTGATGTCAGCAAAGAGGGGTTTGCAAAGGCTGATTTATGAAAAACAAAAAAAAAAAATCTTCCTTCTTCAAAATGTTATTTTTGATGTAAGAGAGAGAACCCTTACCTTCCCACCATTTTTATATCGAAATTACAGTCCAATAGACAATTATGGAGGGAAAAACATTTCTTTCTCAGTCTCACCCTTACACTGCTGGGCTGACCTGACCATTCCCTGTTACACCCCCGTGCTGGTGTTTGCCAGGTGTCTGCCAAATGCCCCCTTAGCTGTGACAGAGACTCCCTGAGCTGTTCCCTAATCTTTCTACTTCTCCAGGCTCTTGAAGCCAGACTTCATGAAAGCCTGGAAAAATGACATTAATATCAATCATCACATAGAGCCCTGCAACCTTGCTGTCTTGTAAGCCCCTGCCACCATCCAGAATTGGATATCTAAGGAAAAACAGTGAGGGATACTGAAAAACAACCCTGCAAGAGAGAAGCAAATAGGGTCCAAATTGAAAACAACTTCTGAAAATATTTTAAATCCAGTTTGTTAAAGAATAATATCCCAAACTCATTGGGAAAATGAGTCAGTAGTCACTTAGTTGCAGCTTGCTTATTTTTGCAGGGAGAAAAACCAGGATTTAAACAGTATCTTTAACCTGGCATTAACTGAAACTGAAGACACCCTCAATCAGAAATAAGGTGCTGTTGCCTGTCCATGGAGTGATTATCCCTAGGCACAAACTGCCAAGGAGAAGGCTGTGGTATCTGTTTCTCTGTGTCTCTGAGCCCAGCTTAAATGCTTCATGCAAGATGAGGCTGTAGTCAAACACAAGCCATGGTTTAAGTGATAGGAAGCACTTGAGCTCAGCAGCCAGGAAATGGAAGAGCCCTGGCTGTCCCAGAGGTCAAACCAGATGGTCTGACAGATACTTCTGGCTGGGAACTGTGTGCATCTGAGCCTGGAGAGTGCCTATTTTTAACAAATAAAATATTGCTGTGCAGCTGGCTCCTTTGGGAAAGTAGAATTCTCAGGACATTTCCTTGGTCTGACTGTTTGCATTAGATGTCTTTTGATCTCCTTTTTGGGTGGTGTGACTGTAACTGCTGTTTGCACTGCCTATAGCATGGTTCAGGGCACACAGAAAGCCTGCTCTGGTTGCAGCCATCACAGAAACCACATTCACTTGCAGGCAGTGCGTGTGTTGAGGAGACAATGTGGCTCAAAAAGAATTTCATTTTCAAGTCACTTTGGAAAAAAACAAGAGGTCATGATGTTAGGAGAGGAAGCTGTATTTGGGTTTGCTGAGTGTGAGTGATAAAATCTAGTTCCAGTGAAGTTTCTAGTCATTAGATGTGTTCTGAATAATTTTTGAAAAGTTTTGCAGAAGTGAGCTTCCAAACTAAACAAGGAATCAAAAGACATTCAGCACTGCAGCTTACATGGCAATTATCTTTTCCAGCTATGTTGTGAGACAGAAGTTCAGAGTACAGTGATAGCACTGTGGTGGGTTGACTCTGGCTGGACACCAGCTGCCCACTAAACCTGCTCTGTCACTGCTCTCCTCAGCTGGCAGGGAAGAGAAAACAAAATTAAATTCTCACGAATCAAGATAAGTACAGGAAGAGATCACCCACTGGTTACCATCACAGACAGGGAAATTAAAGAATTTATTTTAATTGGTTTAATTTATTGCCAATTAAACAGAGCAGGATAATGAGAAGTAAAGCATGATTATGACCATCTGGGATTTTCCACTCTCACTCTTCCTCACAACACTGCAATTATTTAATTTAGACTCCCTCATTTCGAAAATATAGCCACACAAACAAAATACAGGTCTATATAGTCTTTTTATCATCTCATTAGATCAGCAGCAGGAGCTTGTGGAGGAAGAACTGGGATGGCTAGGATAGCACCAATAAAAGTCTGTTGAGCTGTGATGTCCCAAAAGAAAAGTTTGCAAGAGGCACCAGCCCCAGCTCAGCTGATAACAAAGTGAGAGTTCACCTTCACAGAATATTGATTCGTCAGCTTCTCACCTTTGTGAGCTGCAACATTGCCTGGTGTCTGAATTTCTACTGTGTCATTGAACCTCTAATACTGAAAAGAGAAATTAAGAAATGCTGACAATGATCCTGATCCCTGGACTAAATAGCACTGAAGGCTTTGCCTCCCATTTTCAATGCCATCACTTGCTGCAGTAGGTGCTATTGCTCAACACTCTAAAGTTCCTCCTATTACTGTGAGTTTTGGAGAGCAGTGTAACAACACTATTGTGGTTTGTGTAACACAGCTGCAACTGCTTCTTCTTAGCTCTTTCAAACACTTTCAACTGGGTTGATGTCAAAAATGTCAATGGAACTTCCTCTGTCTTCCCCCTTGCTGTGGCTCCATCCGTAAGGACAGCTAAAACAAGAAGTGTGTGTGGCTTCAGTTCCCTGTAAAACCCTTCTAAATGATGTGATGACATCAAGTGATGTCCCCAGTAATGACAAGGTGGCTAATGACTACAGTTTTATTGTATATGTAAATTTTTTTTAGAGGTTCACTTTCAAGAAACAACTCTGCTGGAATATCTGAAGATTGCACAAGTTAGTTTTAAAAGTGAATTTTTTAGCTCTTGTGTTCATAGGTACAGGAGAATTCCTGAAGAATTAAAAAACATTGGACTAACAAAAAGAACACAGTGTTTGTTATTCTAGAGCTGATCTCATGATTTTTGGTTTTCTGATTCATGATTCTGTCACGTCGATAGTAATATGGGTGTCATGTAATGGAAATAAACAGGCTCTCCACTGTTTCTGCCTCTGCCTAAGTAGTCCTATTTTTTAAAGTACACAAGTCCTCCATTACTGGTTGCTGGGACTAATCACACAAATAAATTATAGTTTTATAGGAAAAGGTGGAACTGCTAATCATAGCTCTGTTATGGTTTGTGTCCTGAGCCATACCTGTAATGTGGATTCAGTGTTTAGAGGAGATGTCTGTTTAATGTGAAAACTGCAGGCTCAAAAAAGAATATTAGTTCTGGGCAATGCCAGCTTTTATTCTCACTTATTTGTTCTTGAGGGGTTTTTTTTGGCAATAATGAAGAAACGGTGACCCTGAATTTTGATGTGAATTTGTAAAGCAGAGAACTGGTACAGTTTTGCTTGCATAGCTTCTGCCCCAAGAGGAGCCATGTTTCTAAAGCCTGGAACATATTCTGGATGCACCTGGGAAGGAAACATAATGGTATTGTTTGCAAATACTCTTTGAATGATGCCTCGTGGTTGTCGTGTTACCCTGGCTTCCAGTCCTAGTAAAAAACCCCATGATTAAAATTAGTAGGTGCCACATCTCTTTCAAACCCCAGATGCAAGACTTGCTTCCTGAATATGGGTGTTACCAAAAAAAAGCAAACGGAGTAAGTGGCCATTAACATGGAAAATGGAAGAAAAAGTAATAAAGAGCAAATAAACCTGTTGTAACCACTCACAGAAAGAAGAGAAAGTATCCACAGCCAGACTGAGGCTCCATCAAGCTCTCCTCATCTCAGAAATGTATTTGCAGAAGTTTGGGGGTTTTGTTTTACTCATTGATCTTTGACTGTATCTACTGCCAGCCCATACACATCCCATGCTGTGACATGGGATTTGCCTGCCCAGGCTTTTAGTTCTGTTCCTGCAGTAGAGAACTTGGAGGACACTTCTATCCAGAACCTTTTGCAATCTTTGTTTTACTCAGTACATGACCTCAGAGCATTCTTTCAGGTTGTAGGAATCTGAGACAGAGAAACTTTGCAAAACTCTTAAAATCTCCAGGAGGAAACGTGTTCAAAATCAAGCACACACAAGGATGTTTTGCTTGGTCCCAGTGAATTTTTGGACTCCATATATCATCTGATTTTAGTACTCTTTCCCTACCAAACATGGCTTTTTAATTGAGCAACTTCAGAATTTCCACAGAAACTGACACTTTCAAAATTTATGAGTTTTGGAGTTTGGGAAACTGAAGCCCTTTAATTTTTTATGACTTTGTTTTACATGAATGTCATTTGGAGGTAGTGGACACATGATAAAGCATGCTGAGCACATTCAAATCTGATGTGGAAGAATATGTTTGCCAGATTAGTGGGTAAATATTGTGCAGTCCTGGATTTAGTTTTTCTGCTATATTGAGGGGGCTCATAATTCCTTACTACACATGAAATGCAAGGAAGCTCCTCTTGTGAGGGAAGCTGACAGTGTTTTACCCTTTTTCTAGTCTCACTCATCATAGCTGTGATGAACATCCTCTTCCAAAGGCAAGGTTAAAATACATGGTTCTCACTCTGTGTGCTGGGAACCCACCCACAGACAAGATAGTCTCATTAAAGATATTTTTCTTTCTCTCTCATGACCAGCTGAGTCAGTGCACCTAGTCAGCAGCTGGCAAATATCATGCTTTACAAACACAAAATGGGCCACTGCAAATCCCATGAGAGAATAAAACTCATTCGTCACTTGAGCTCTCATCTAAATTGAGTGCAGAACTCAGGAGTAAGACCAAGTGGTGTTTATTTCTTCTTCTTTAGCTCTTCCACTCTCTTAAAACTGAAGATGGCTCTTACAGTGGCCTAGATTAAAAAAAAAAAAAAAAAAGGTTTTTCATTTGCTTATCTTATGAACCATCTTCATTTCAGTCATTAAGCTAATAACAGAGCTTGCCTTCTAGATCAGTTGAAAAAAAAGAGAAACCTTTCTGAAGTGAAGTGTAGTAGCACTGGAAATTCTGCATGCAGTAAACTAAAAAGACTGTCTCTACACCCAAACAATAACCTCTTTCTCACTATTTTTGGAAACAATTTCTCCAGTTGTGAGCAATGGTATCCCATCAGTATAATTGACTCTGCTTGTATGAAATATAAAAAATGTCCTGGGTGCTGGCTAGAGCTTCACAGAATTCTTTGAGCTCAGAGATTTGAGACAATTTCAATTTAAAAGATTTGCAGTTTGTTTTCTGTTTCTTTTTAACTTGATTTTCAAGACTTGTAGTTATGCTTTGAGCAAATTCAGTAAGATGTTAATCAGTTCAATAGACCAGGGTCTTTTATATCATGCAACTAGGTTGTCGGGTTTCTTAGAGGACAGAAGGTAATCTTAGCAGCTATTATTAGTAAACTGATGCAAATGTTTGGAAATTAGTCATTTGAACCATATCTAGTTATTCCAACCTTTCTGTTCTCAGTCAGATCTTATCAGATTCAAGCTAATTTATCTGCATTTTCAACAAGTAGTTTTCATGTTTACTCAAAAACGTTATGCCATCCTTTCTTGTTAAGAACATTTGCTATGTTGGCATGGCTGTAAGAAGAATATGAAGAGTCTGGGGTAGAGACTGAACTGTAGTCTGTGCTCTGGTTTTGATCTTCATGCTCTGGTTAATCTTCTGCAGTTTCCTTTATTCTTTTTTCCTACTTCCTCAGTTCATAGCACTTCCAGACCCTCACTGCTGCTTGTGCTAGTTATCTTTGGTTTCTAGTCAAAGTAAATATACACTCAGTGTGAATACTTAGTGCTCATTTGTCCTTGTACCAGCATTGTCCCAAGGTAGAAATGGCTCTTCTTTATGGACATCACACCTGCTCTCAGTCCTTGTTTATCAGAGCTGTGACAAAACTCCATTTATTCTCCCCTTGTAAGATGGGCTCTCCATTCCCTCCTGTCCCTCACAGCACCTTTATAGCTGTTCCTGCCTCAATGTTTCTCCATCCACCAAAATTTTCAGAAAGATTTGTGATTTGGTTAGAGACATAATATAGACAGTTAAAGCTTTTCCAAAATAACTGTGGCAGAGCTGGAAACATCCTAACTGACCCATCACTCCTTTGCTTTGATCTTTAGAACTCATTTTAATTTAAAAGCCAGGGGTTTACATTCTGCATGTGGACAGATTTTTCTTCTCATCTTTGTTACCTGCACCAGGGAACCGGTGTTCTGACAATGTGTTGACTGATATTGTGGATTTTTTTTCTAGGGAGGCTCAGCTTTTTCTCCAGCATCCATAATTACTACAAGGAGAGCACAGATCCAAGCAGCAGCCCTGGCTGAAGATGTGGGATGTCCTTCATCCACCAGTGAGGAAATTGTGGCCTGCCTTCGCCAGTTGCCTGCTCGTGTCCTCAATGATGCTCAAACTAAGGTACATAGCAAAGCACATGCCACTGGCATGAAATCAAAAAGTTTCCATTCACACAAAACTGTGAGAAAGCTTTAAAAAAAATTTAGTCTGGATCCTTGTGAAAGAGGAACTGGACTATTTTTGGTGGAAGGAAGTTGTTGTCCATGACATCCAGCTCTGAGCTATGAATACTCACAGTTTCATTCTCCTTTAGACTAAATTCCTTTTACTCTGCTTTAATCATATCTTCTAAAATAAATCTAAATATTGTTTTCTGTCTTCTTTCAGTTCCTTCTTGCCTGCCCCTGGGTGTTTCTCTAGAGGAGAGTCATAGTCTGTAGCTTTAATAACAGAACTTATGCAGAAAACAAAGCAGGATGGGATATCAGTGTTCTGTATTTGAAGTGGGAGTCTTGTGAAAGCTGCAGTATAAATAATTCTGGGGATGGATCCTTTACCCACAAATTAAAACACCCACCAGCAATAAATTTCCGATGAGGACCAGCATGGAGTCAATCCCTGGTTTAAAACAACATTTTTGACTATAAGACCATAATTTCTCTTGGTCTCTTCAGTTTGTTTCACCTCCTGAGACTGTCAGCAAAATCACTGTTTCCTGCCAATGAGGAGTTTGTTCTTTTATTCCCTGGTCACTTGTTCACTTGAAGGGAATCAGATGAGTTGAATTAAGCATAAATAAAATAGAATTTGAAGGGTAAGCTGAATTAACTGCACAATTCTTTGCTCTTTTTTTTTTTTTTTTTTTTAAATTTTGCCAACATAGCTGCTAGCTATAAGTGGCCCATTCCAATACTGGGGCCCAGTGCTGGATGGAGTTTACCTCCAGGAACCTCTGGCTAAAGCCCTGCAGCGCCCTCGGCTGCAGAGAGTAGATCTGCTCATTGGAAGTGCTCAACAGGATGGTCTCATCAGCAGAGCCAAGGCAATCAAGGTAGGAAGACACTCCCTGGTAATGAACTGAGGGTCTCACTGTGATTACAGTGACAACAGTAATCATATGCAGCCTGGAGAGATGCTTTTTGATTTCTGCAAGTTGTGAATTATGCTCCATAGAAATATGGAAATGCATCGTCCTTCCCTGGCCCATCTTGGTCAGGATGACTAATGGCATAATAATATGTGTTGATTAACATTTATGTGGGGGATATGAAAAGATAAGAGACCAGAAGTGATTTAGCATTTATGTTCTACTGTCTTTAAAATCCTATTTATATTTTAATCTCCATAGTATCTCACAAAGAAGAAAGCAACTTAATTATAAATGTCTTCACTGTGCAGCAGGATTAAGTCATCATTTTGAGTTTCTTTTAGGAACCTTGTCCTCTGTTGTCTCCTGGAAGTACATTTTCTTGTAAAGATGATTCTGAGTATGGATAGCTGTAACAAAGAGCAGTACTGGCCTGATGTGTGGTCTAAGGTTTCTGGACAGAAACTGGTGAAAACAAAAGAATTGCATCCATGCAGTAATGTCTGCTGCTATCTTGCAATAGCTCTGTGGATTTCACCTCTTGGAAGGCAGTGAAATGTCAGTCCCAGCTTCTTGTTTCTAGTACCCAATAGCACATAGACCAATTTAATTCACAATTAATGGCCCATCTGAATTAAGTCCATATTACTTATTTACTCTCTACCAGAACCTTCCTGCTCTTTTTTCATGTCTTTTTCTCTTTTGGAATCAATTTCAAGAGGAAGTAATAGGAGAAAGGCACAGAAGATATAGCATGATGCTGGAAGCCTGCAGATAATGATCCAGACCCTGTGAGAGGGGAATAAACCTCAGTGACCTCATTACAAGTCTTGTGATGAAGAGTAGGAAGTGAAATTCTTTCCTTTACCACTGTTTCTGCATATGAGAGTTGTCTACAAAATTGAGATGAAATTCCATGTTGTATTAAAAATTTTGCAACAAATCATGATGGAAGGCACAAGTGCTAAATCCCAGCACTGTCAGATTGAAATGAAAAGAAAAAACACTTGCAACTGAGAGTTCAGTAGAAAAATGTTGCCTGTCCAAAAATAAAATCTGGAATATCTTTTTTATTTAAAGCTTTGCAGAAAATAAGATTGGAAGGGAACTCAGTAAGTTGGTGCAACTCAACCATAAGAAAGGGTCATATCTACTGATGATTTTCTTTAGTGCAGATTTTCTTCTATTTCTATTTTCCTGTGGCTTCAGGTTTTTAGGGCTTGAGGGAATATAAATGCTTTGACCAGTCTGTATTCCTGTCTGGGTTGTTTTCTTAAAGTCCTGCTGCAGGATTGAAGTTTCCTGATTTCTCCCTTGTAGACACAATTAGAGTATTAATTGCTGGGAAACTGCTCCCTCCATTGCTCCTTCCATCACTGAGATATTTAATAATTTAAGGTCCTCAGCAGCATTTCTGTGTGCTAGCCATGACCATGTATGCTTGCAGTCAGTCTGATGGTGAAGTCCTGAATAAGCCACAGACGTATTTAGCTACAGTGGCAAAAACTAGTGCAGATGGTGGTTGTTACTTGGAAGTCTGTGCCCCATTTCCTCTGTCATAAATGTCATAAGAGATCTTTAATCTGTGCTAAATGTCCTCTTGCCACAACAGGCCTTGGAGAAGGATTTGAGACAATCCACGTTGTATCCCAATCATCTACATTATTAATTTAATCTCACTTGCACCTCTTAGGAATAGCCAAAGCTGGTTTAACTGGTACACTAAGGAGTGTGGGAAGGCTTAGCTGGTGGGCAGAGCACTGAACCGAATTTGGGGAACCAAGGCATAATTACTAGTTTGCCTTTGAGTACACCCAAAGTATTTCATCTGTTCTAAAAAGAGGGAACCAAACCTCCCTGGGGTGCAAATCTACCTATGGCTGTGTTCCTGCTGTGGAGAGAAGATCCATGCATGCATTTCAGTAGACAAACACAGCTAAAAGGTGCTCTGGGAAACAAGGAATTGGCAAAGTCCTAATTTCCATCTTCTTTAGGATGGCTGATCTCAGCATAGTGTGATGAGTGAGGGGTACAAACATTTAACCTCTCCTGACTTGCTCCACCAGTTCCTGGGAATAACTGTGCTGGGCAATTCAGTCAAGGACTTGCTCTGTTAATCCTGATTTCTCTTAGTACTGATCCTGTAAATGGTAAGGAGGCACTTTCAGCCATTTGGATGTAAGCAAGCTTGAGACATGATGCAAATCTTATCACCTTAGACTGAAGTTGCATGCAAGTGTTACAAACTCTTTGCACTCTTCACACAGAAGTGAGAGTGAAACCTCTAGACTGCAACCAGACCAAAAGGTGGAAAATCCAACTGGCACCATGTTGTTCTGTGGGATCTTACTGGCCTTGGGTTGTGCTGGTGTCTCTGTTCTCCCACTGCAACACTGTGCTTGTGCCTATTAATGTCTTTGCTTTTAAAAATGAACCAGAAAGACAGAAGGCATCACTTATCTGCTAACAAAACATTTATGTTCGATTTGCTTACAGTTAAAGGCTGAGGTCCCTCATGATGTTTGCAGCAGAGAGTGTGCCCATGAAATGTCTATTTTATGGCTTTCACTGAAATGCTTATTCATGTGAACTGAGACAGATTCATCACTTCCTGGAGCACTTCCTACTCATCCTCAGTGCAGCCATCACAAGCTTGAAACTAAGTGAGAAACAAAGCAGAGTTTGTTAAGGGAATGGCAAGTGGAACCATAATGCACTATTATGGGACATATGGAGTGGTTAGGCCTGAACCCATTCACTGCAATTCCCATGGCAGACCTTCAGGGAATATTAGCTTTGAGCAGTCATAGCTTAGGGCAGCTGGACAGAAACCTCTAAAAATATTGATTTCAATTCCCAACTGGACAAAATTCTATCCCTGTCCTATATGTGATGCTCAGGTGGGAGGACCTAATGGCATTAAATTTACAGATTCCCTCATGCTGCTCTGTGTCAATCTGTAAACGTGGAGGTCAGTATAGCCCAGTCTGTACCATCCTTATGTTAAGTCCCTACTATGTAATCTCCACATTGCAAGGATTTAGTTGAAAGACTGAGGTTGTATTTCATGTGTTTGCTTTCTTTTTCTTTCCCTCCTTATTATAATCTAGTTGGATGCAGAACCCAATTCCAGGACCCAGGGGAGTGAGTAGATACAAATCTAGTTTATTTACCTCATGTAAGCAAACAGATCTGTGAAAAACAGAAATACCATCCTGCACTTTATTAGTCAGTTAATTTCTTTATGGATAAAGGTATTCAGCAATATACAACAGGTGGTAGATATGTGTATATTTATTGTAATGACCAGGGGAGAAGTCTCCATAAATGCCATCAGTGAGGACAATGGGCTGAACTCTTTACTTCATATTGAAACTACTTAGAATTCTAGCAGGACTCTACTGAGTGGTGGCAGGTCTTTCACCATCTTCTGTGACAGTGTTTGTCAAAAGCCATTTAAGGCCTAAGATCTGTGTATACACTGTTAGCATTATCACTGTTTCAGTTTGTCAGAAAAGTACATTTTGCCCCTTGGAAGATGTAAATATTTGTTCTACCTACTGTTACAATTTCTTTTTAAGTAAAACACTGGGCCAGTTCCACTCATATGCTCCATAAGCAATCCTGCAGCAACAAGAACAGCAAGCAGTATTTAGCTCATTATTTAGGCAATGTTTATAATGTTTTTTAATCATCAGAAGAGTAGAAAGGGGTGCACCTGCTGCCTTTAACTATTTTCTTAAATACTTTCTTAGAAAACCCCACTATAACTCTGAAGCCAATTCCTAATCCCCCTTTAAAGGTTAGCAAAATGTAAATTATTTTACATGCTGTGCAGCTGTTTCTATTAATCTGGTAGCAGCTGTTGTATTTACTGTGATTTGAAAATTGTTCCTTGGTCATATATTTTCTAATGGGAACATATGTTCAACATGGAAAATCAGTTGAATTGAATCAGTTTCTGAGAAGTTAAAATATTTGTATTTTAATGTTTAATGAATTTTATTTTGAACATATTGCTTTGGTTTTGGCTATCATGTTTAAGTCAGATGTTTAAATTCTACTCTAGCCAAACCAATGCTTGAGAAATGGTTTCAGGTTGTGCTATTTTAGTGCTGTTTGAGGGATGAAAATTCTTACCATGTTACAAATGCTAGTTCTGTTTGTCATCCATCTCTGCCTGTTTCATCAGAGTCAACACATCACAATATTATAAATTATTGATGAGAAAACTCTGAAAATGGCAGAGTTTTGGGGGCATTTTGAGGGCCACAGAAACCCATACATGGGCACAGTGAATCACAGAATCACAGAACACTCTGAGGTGGAAGGGACCCTTCAGGATCATTGAGTCCAACTGGAGTCCCTGCACAGCACAGCCTGAGAATCCCACCCTGTGCCTGAGAGCACTGTGCAAACACTAATTGAAGTCAGACAGGCTTGGTGCTGTGCCCACTGCCCTGCAGAGCCTGTTCCAGTGCCCAGCACCCTCTGGGGATGAACCTTTTCCTGACATCCAGCCTGAACCTGCATTCACTCACCTTCAGGTCATTCCCTCGGGTCCTGTCACTGTCCCCAAGAGGGAATAGGTCAGTGCCTGCCTGTCCACCTCCCCTGGCAAGGAAATGGTAACTGCAGTGAGGTGTCCCCTCAGTCTCCCCCAGGCTGAACTGACCAAGTGACCTCAGCTGCTCCTCATGTGCCTTCCCCTCCAGACCCCTCACCATCCTTGTGACCCTTCTTTGAAAGCTCTCTAGAAGCTCAATGTCTTTTTTTATATTGTGGTGCCCAAAACTGCACACAGTTCTTGAGGTGAGGCCACCCCAGAGCAGAGCAGAGCAGGACAGTCCCCTCCCTTGCCCTGGCAATTTAGTGTCACTGGCACTCCTTTGCTTCTGTGCCCAGGACATTAATGAAGATGCTGAAAAGAGCTGAGGATGGAGCCCTGTGGAACCCCACCAGAGAGCAGCCACCAGCCTGATCACCCCATTCCCCACACCCCTGGTGCCTGACCCAGCTCACCAGTCATGATTCACAGTTTTTCAGGAGAAAGCTGGGCATTTTGTCCGGAAGGATTGTGTGAGAGACAGTATCACAAGCTTTGCTGAAATCCAAAGAGATTACATCCACTGGCTTTCCCAGATCAGCTAGGTGGTTACCTTGTCATGAAAGGAAAGCAGGTTTGCTATGGACTTTCCCCTCATGAGGCTGTGCTGACTGAGACCAATGACTGTGCTGCCTTTCAGCTGTTTTTCACACCTCCCAGAATAACCTCCATGACTTTACCAGGCACTGAAGTGAGATTGTAGTTTCCCACATCCTCCTTGTCCTTCTTGAAAATTGGGACACAAACTTCCAGTTAGCTGGGGCCTCTCCTGATTCCCAAGAGTGCTCATAAATCATTGAGAGAGGCTTTGGGATGACATGAGCCAGCCCATTGAGGATTCTCAGGAATCCCATCAGGCCCTGTAGATTTGCAGGGATCCAGCTGGAGCAGCAGGTCCCACACAATTTCAGAGTTGGCTGGGAGTTGATCATTCTCAGTCATGCTCTTCCAGCTCAGAGCACTGAGTCCCTCATGGTCCATCATCAGTGTTGAAGACAGAGGCAAAGAATGTATTGAACATCTCTGCCTTGTCCATGTCCCTGTGGGGGAAGTGACCATCTTTATTCTGGAAAGGGTCAGTGTTATTTCTACACTGCCTTTTTTCATTAATATATTTGAAAAAAAAATAAAAATTATTGTCTCTCACATTTCTGGCAGCTTCATCTCCACCTGAGCTTTGGCCAAATGAATTCTCTCCCTACAGTGGCAAGCAGCATTTCTGTATTCTTCTCATGTCACCTGACCTTGCTTTAACTGGGCTCACACCTTCCTTTTTTGCCTTATTTCCAACAGAAGATCCCTGTCCAGCCAAGCCAGCCTTCTGCTCTTCTCCTTGACTTCTGACATGAAATACCTAAGGCTGACCACACTGAGTCAGATCAAAGGGCTGCTCAGCACAAAATGCTGTTTTCAGCAGTGGTTAAAAGAGGCTGTTTGTAAGAATAGGGGAAGCAAATCTGATACTTCTGGTAAAAACTCCCCAAACCTCTAGCACATTACAGCTCAGGGACTTCCTATTCTGAACTGATGTTTCTGTATTTAATAACTACCAAATTATTTTGGTTTAACCTTTTTTTTTTTTTTCTTTAAATTCAAAACCTCATTCATGAAACTTCATTTTCACCAATTTTTGGCATTTACAAAAACATTTGGCAGGTAGCTTGTCACCTTAACCATATGTTGGTATTTGATGATCCATCTCCTTTTCTGTGGTTTTCAAACATAACCTTTATTTGATACTTGACCATTGATGAGACAGTGATGGATCAGTTCCTAGGTTACATAATCTATACCCTAAGGTTTTTTTCACTTTGTTTCTCTCTGGTTTAAGTATCCATGACAAGAGCAGAACAAGTTAACAAATCCCTTTTAAAAAGCCAACAAAATGAAAGCACTGCATGAAAGCTGCTTGTATGGGTTGATTTATACACAAGAGACTGGGCTTTGCTCTGCCATGGAAAAGTATCTTTTCTTACCCACAACTGCTAACCCAAGTCTTCAAATGAGAGATTCTTAACTAAATAAAGCAATGCTTCTGCTGATTAGTAGGAACTCAAACTGATGTGTGCCAAAGCTGTGATGGAAAAGTTGCTTTTGAATTCAGTGAACTTGCAGCCAGATCTTCAGTGATCATTTCCATTTCCTGCAGAAGAATATGTGTGTCCTGTCCCTGCTGGTTTTAAGGTGAATGATTTTGCAGGCAGAAGTGCTGTGCAGTTTCATATGTGGCATTTGTGCACATGAAGTGACGTGTCAGGAGTGAGATCCCCATCTTTTATCCCATCTGGATTACTAAAGCTGGCACCACATGGCTCTTTCACATTGCATGGGCCAAAATCCAGCAAAAGAATCTATTACAAATACATGAAAAATTGCCAAGATCTTCTTGGATCTTGGGATACTTGGTAGAGTTTTCAAATCCCTTAAAGTCACCTATTCAAAATGCACAGAGCATTAGAATGCTAAGGAGAAACCTCAGCCTTAGCACATGGGAACTTATTTTCCATCTTTCATTTCTGTGAATCTACTGAAAAGTTATTATTCCATCTGTACTTTCTGTATAGGGTTGTGGAAAGATCTTTTCGCAGCATGATGAAAACCAGCTGTGGGCCATCAAAATAATATATTAAGTAAAGCATCCACAGTAACTCAACTGGGCAGACACTGGCCTAGTTTGCATCAGACTGACTGCCCAAAATAATAGAGGTGGTTTGTTAGATCTTTTTCTCTGGAGTTCTTATCCAAGTTTCAACCAATATGCACCTGTATAGTGCCCTCTTTTGAAAGGACTTGATGCATAGGAAAGTTCAGGGTAGATTTTTTTTTTTTTTTCATTAAGTTGTTTTGTTTCTGAAATTTAAATATATTTTTTTAAAGTGAAAAGTTCCAGTTCACAACGTTGAAAACTTCCTCAAAGAAAGATGTGTTGAAAAATTCCAGCAGTCTTTAGTTTTGGTAAAAATATGTTTGGATACATAGTTTGGCATAGAAGGTGGTCCCTGTGACATGGGAACTTTGCTCTGGAGAAGATGCCTTTATGTTAAGAAAGGTTCCAGATCACAAATCTCAGAAAAAGTGCATTTCCCTGTTGGTTGCTCTGAAAGGCCCTAAGGGTTATATAGTTTGAAGATCATGGCTGTTCCCTGCATTCAGATTTGGAGGAATGGAATTTCCCTTCCAGGTTAAGGCAGATATTGTTCCAAAAGGGACCTAAATGCAGAAATTGGAGCAGCCATGCTCCTTTACAGGTGCTCCCAGAAGAGGCAGAGTGACCTAGCCATGAAATGGCCTGCACAACATGCTTGCCTTCTGGAATTTTCAAAGGAAAAGAACAGTAACTTCTCTCCCCTCTAGTTTTCCTTCATGGAGATATCAGAAATACAGCACTGGACACACATGCAGTGGAGGACTGTCCCTGGGAGCCCCTTCTGTGAGAGCCAGTGGGATTTCTGTACTATTAGAGACCAACAGGCACAGCTTGGTCCCTGTGATTTGGACCTACTAGATTGGGGTTTCTGTACTATAGTGTGTTCAGAGGAAGCCAATATTTCTTGTTGGTGACAGTTTTAGGAAAGCAAAAGTAGGACTGTCCCCTACTCAATTCCCTGGGAATCAGAGATCACAGCAGAGAGGACTTGTTCCAGCAGAGGGAGATCTGAGCCTAATTGTTCCACTAAAAAAATTATCCTTAGGTTTTGTTTCTGAATTCCATGTGTACACTCTTTTCTCAGAAATTTGAAGAAAGCCAAGGAAGAGCCAACAGCAAAACAGCCTTTTATCAGGCTCTGCAAAATTCTCTGGGAGGAGAAGAATCCAACTCATTCATTGAAGAGGCAGCTACATGGTATTACTCCCTGGAACACTCAGCTGATGATTATTCATCCTTTTCCAGGGCATTGGAGAATGCCACCCGGTAAGAAAGTCATCCTAGCACAACTGTGTGATTGGAGATGAGCAAGGTGTGTTTTGCTTATCTAAAGTAATCATTTCTATTCTGAAAAACTTGAGAAATCCTTATGCTAATGAACAGAAAATGGGGAATATTATTTCACTTTCTGTGAGGCTTCCAATGTCACTGGTAAAAGAAATTGAACTGATTTTTGTGCCTTGTGAAAAGTTTGACATGTCTTTCTAGAACTGGATATTGAGTTCAGACTACTCATGCTTCTTTTTAAATTTTATGTCATAGATGTCTCGGTTGCTTGCACACTGTGCATCAACAGTTCCTTGAGTTGTCTCATCCCTGGGATAGTAGAATTAAGAGTGTTCCTTTTCTTCCCAGTCCTTTAATTATACAGTCAGACTTTTTTTTTTTTCTGGTGGTCAAATTTGAAAACTTTGATTTCAGCAATTACATTTTTTGTAAATTATGAAACCTTCAAAATACATTTATTCACAATGTCAGGCATGACTTGAAGCCACTTCCCCTTGCTTGTTACTTTGGAGAAGAAACTAATCCTCACCTCACTACAACCCCCTTTCAGGCAGTCGTAAAGAGCAATAAACTTCCCACTGAGCCTTTTTTTCTCCAGGCTGAACACCCCAAGCTCCTTCAGCTGCTCCTCATCTGAGTTGTGCTCCAGAACCTTCCCCACCACATGGCCTTGCTCATGCATGTCAGCAGAGGAATGAGCAACTTGCCTGCAGTAAATGCACTCCCATCCTTTGTACTGAAACATTGCATGGACCTTTGGGAGTGGAAGTTGAAAACTTCCTGTTTTCTGCCTCTGAGCAAATTCAGTGACCAAATGTTTACGTGGAACAGATTTTCCAGAAATGAATCAAAAAACTATTTCCCTATTCCTGTCTCTATTTATGAGCAGATTCATTGTGAAAACTCCTACTTTCCTAATGTGATGTGGCTTACAAACTTGTGAGTTGAATCCTAATGGGCCTGTCCAAGATGTTCAACCTGTGCTCTGAACTGAGACATCCATAGGTACAGGCTCCTGGTACCTGCACTCTCAGTGTTTTCTGTCCCATTGTGAGCCTCTCCACAACACCTCAGAGACAGGATTTTCCTTTTATTCTTCCATAAGAGCTGCAGAACATTGCTCTGGGAGAGCCTTAGGGAGCAGGAGATGAGCTGGAGCCAAGATCTCTTGGAAACATCTGGTCCCAAAAATGGACAGTAGTTTCTGGGTGGTCCAGGTGTGCTGGTGCACTGAGGTCATGGAGGAAACAAGCCAGAGGGCTGTGGGCTGAGCTTTGTGCCATTTATCAGCTCCCACATCTTGTCACATTTGTCCTCCTTTGCAGCCTGTCCCAGGATAGCCCTGCAGTACATGTACAAGCCCTGTGGTTCATGGGCATCAAAGCCACAACTCGTCTTCAGTCTCCTCCCATCACCACGTCACCCCTGGGGGTAATTCTTGAGATCAGTGAGGTTTTAAGCCACAATAAACCACTGCAGGACTTACATTTTAACCATTTTCCCCATCTAGAGATCCCTCTATAAGAGCTGTTATAACACAGGGCTGTCACATCTGATCACTGGCATTCTGCCCAGGGCTCAGTGTGGTGCAAACATTGACTTTTGCCAAGCTGCAAGGGCTGGCACAGCACACATTTCCAGCAGGAATGGGATACACCAGCAGCTCCTCAGGCTCAGCAGCCTCCTGGGTCTAGGGATTACCTGCTCCTTTATGGTATGAGGCAAACACCTTGGCTAAGGAAAGAAGTGAATGGCTTATTCCTGGCCAAGCAAAAGGATGAGTAGTGAGACCAGGGCATCTGATGATAATATTTAGTTTTACACACTTTGGAAATTACTCCAGCTACAGCAGAAAGAGAGGTGCAACAGTAGCTACAGAATGAGACTCACCTATATCAGCATCACATACATGGTGGAGAAAACAGGGGATTGGTTCTGGGTTTTTTGATGTTTGGGGTTTTTTCTCCTTAGTTTTGTTTCTTTTTAACAAAAACCTTACTACCAGCATAGATGTGTAAGCCAAGAAAAGTTTTATGTCAGGAATTAACTGCTAAAGTTTTAACAGGATTACAAAGTGTGATAAAGCAACATAAGTGGTTGATATAAACTACATACATTGTGCATATTTTTTGGTTTTAAAATAATTCTACTTTTGAATTTGTTTTAGCTGCAATTTTCTGGTATTTTTCCCCAGGTGTAAAATTACTTTTTTTTTTTTTTTTTTTTTTTTTTTTTTTTTTTTTTTTTTTTTTTTTTTGTTAACTCTGGTATTCCATGCCTGTAAGAGATAGCCACTTCATTTTTTGTGGTTACTATGTATTTAGGTTTTTTCCTACTTCCTCAGAATAGCTGACTTCCCCCCACCCCAAGGTACCAACTGAAAATCCATTTTAAATAGTGAAATGTATCTCAAAGCATTTCTTGAGAGCTATTGCTCTCCCCAGACTCCCTAGTTTTCAGAGACCATCTGCTCCTCTAAAGCCCCATGCTGGTAGGCATGTGAAGAGCAGTAATTTTTGTTTTATTTGGGTGTTGTCAACCATAACTGTCAAAGAGCCCTGTGGTCAGTCAGCCCAAAGCTTGTGGTCTCACAGATGAGCTTAAAATAAACTCTGCTGAACCAAGAGAGCTACCTAAACAGTGCCTTTCATAACCATACCAGTTAAAAATAGCAACATGTTTTTATGCTTCTCTGACACTGTTCGTTCTTTCACCAGTCTTATTTTTTTTTTTTTAACTTACCAAGCCTGAAGGAGAGCTGGTGTTTCAGATTCACTAAACTGAGAATTGAAACCTCCCACTTCCTCAGCAGATATTTTTGTGTGCACTCATCTAGGTAAAGGTATTTAAACACCCAAAGCATGTCCTGAGTGCTCAGGCACAGGAGGAATGGGGAATGGTGACAGATGTGTCTATTGTATTGCCTTGAGGAATCACAGTGAGATGTGAGATTGCAGGAAGGTCTCCTCTCTTCTACCTGCCCCTCTTGAACTGCTCGTGCTCACCCACCTTCCAGCCCCCCTTCTTGGGGCAAAGGGAGGTAGGAAGGTTTGGATACCTTTGCTTCACCTGTACCTTTTAGACCTGGTGTTAAATTGACTTCCTCACTGCACTCTTATTGGTTAATCTTTCTTTCCCAGACACATTGTACCAGAAATTCAATACTGATGAGCCCTGCAGGTTATCTTCAAAAGTGGTCTCTTACCTCTTCCATTTCTGGAAACTCTACCCAAGAAATCACACAGACAAAAATTCAGAAATTAGATTATTGATCCTTAACCCAGGAAATATACAAGACCTCTTATTAGATGCCGTCACAACCCAGTGGTGCCAGAAAGAACTTTAAAATAGTATAATCATGAGCCCTTAAGTGAGATTGTTGTTTGTTTGGGGTTTTTTTGTGTTTTTGTTTGTTTTTTTTTTTTTTCCCAGGATATTTCTTATGTGTCAGATCTGGTTGGTTTACTGTCATTGTTCAGCACTCCATAAAACAGCACTTCTAGTGAATTCTAAGTAGTTCTAGTCTTGTAGAGGGTGAATGTGGTTTCCTGCAGTTGATTTGAAGACAGATATATGAGCTGGATTGGAAAATTAAAGAAAACTATCAAGATAGAGAGAGATCTGTTGCTTGGGGGCTCTTCCCTTTTTTCCTTTACACTCTCTTACACTTTACACTTTTTTCTGCTCCTCCTGTTTTATCAGTGACCAGTTTATCACATGTCCCATCATAAACATGGCGAGTCACTGGGCTGCTGCCTCTCGAGGAAATGTCTTCATGTACCACGTGCCTGAGAGCCCCTCACAGAGCAGGTAAGGAGATGCATTTCATTATGGCTCTTGGATTTAGAGTCTGTAAAACCAGGGCTGACTGCTTGGGCATGCTGTGGAATAAGTGAATAGATGTAGGCACATCAAATACACAGTTCAGATGAGCAAAGGAGGGATGAATCTCTAGTACTAAAGTTTTTTAACTATACAGGAATGCCTTTTCTGAACTGAAGCACTTCCCATTAGATGTCTACATTGAGTTTCCCCTTTCCAACTTACCTACCTTGACCAGTTCCAAAGTTAGCCCTTCAGATTCCCACTCTGCATCTGATAAACCTCCCACAAAGAGTCAGAATGTGGTCCAAGTCATCAGGATCTCAAGATAAATGTGGTATCATTTTCTAAATACTCCATATTAATTCAACATTGCCCTTTCTGAGGTCAGTGCAGCTGTACCCCAGTTGTACTGACCTGTCTTCAGTGTGGGTCAGCTCAGGGATTTATTCCTTCCTGCTCCAGCACTGTGACTGGTATTCTGCTGACAGACTGTCTCATGGGAAAAAAATAATTTTGCACACAAGCATTGGTGGACTCAGGCTCTGTGTCATCCTTCATTTTAGAAGCTTGCTTGAAAGACTGTCAGCAGGACAACATATTTTAGGCAGAAAGGCCTAAGTGACTGGGAGATGCAATGTCTTGTCACAATCAGAGCCCTGTAAGGTGACCTTCCTGGCTCTATTTTAGACCCAGCCCTTCTCAGAAGTCAGGAAGAGGAGCTGATGTTTGCAGGCAGTGGTCAGCACTTTGGGCTGCCCTGTGACTCACCAGAGTGGCTCCTGCTCTCAGAGGCTTAGTGACCAGAAATTGCAGTGACCATCTCCCCGTCTGCTCCCTGAATCCACACACCAGGGCAGGGAAGCACACAGGGATGCTTATCCTCACACTGGTTCCTTATGAGGAAGCCCTGCTTGTTCCCCACCCCCTGGACTGCCCCTCACCTCTCTCCAGGAAGGCTTTTTGAGACCTTTTCCTTGTTCTCAGGCTTCCTCCAAAAGGGCTCAGGGGAGGGATGGTGGGTTCCTACTGGCACCATTTGATCTCTGAAGTTCCCTGCAAACAGCATGGGTTTTTTCCCTTCCTGACAACACAGTGAAACAGCATTTGAAAGAAGCCAGCCCAGATCTAGGTTACAGATGAAGGCCATTATGCTGTGCTAACACAGGCTTGCTTTCTTTCTAGCTGAGAAGTTAATCCTCAGGGAGCCCTTGTTTCTCTGGCAGCTCCAGGGGAATGTTCACAGTGTTCCATTTGGCTACTGATAGGCCCAGATAAGGGATTTTTACAAGGCTCCAAACAGGGCTCCGCTGTGGTATGCCAAAAATCCAGCCACACAAAAAGAAAAGCTGTGCTCTCAAATGAGCTAGCAAGTTTTCTCTTGCTTTGGAGAATGATAGTGACCCAGCCATCTATGATTAGATCTTATTTGTAGGTAGATTAAATAGTACTTATACAGCTTAGACTCACTGGCTTTGAGGCAGTGATTTTGAATTGATAAGAATTTTCTTTTCTCTAAAGCCCTATTTAAGGTTTCTGTTGTGCTCTTGTCATTTAGCTCTCCTCACACTCTTCCATGCAGCAATAGTTTACATAGCATGTAGCTACACATTTTAATCATATTTATATTGACATTGGTGTTCTAGGCTAATTACTTTAACTTTAGTGCAAAAGTTATTGGTTTGCTTTTCTATAGCCCTCTTGAGAAGAACAAACAAAGCCAGAAAGCTGTCTGAAACTTGCAGGAACGTGAGGCAGAGGCTCAATTGCCTTCAGTTAAGCCACTTGCAAGGAGAAATTGCCCAACCTGGTATGCTGCATGGCATTCTTACTCCTTTCATCTTTATTTATCCTTAAGTGCCATTAAAATAAATGCTGTTTACGTTGAAAAGAAGCACTTTAACACAAGTTGCAGCATCCAGCTTGTCTGTGTATGAGAGGATCTCATTTGGCACTGCAAGGTGTCTATTTATGAAGTGAAACCCTAGTTTTCACAAGGGACCCCACACTGTGTCCTCTGCTGAATATACTGCAAGTATTTTCTTTAAATATTGTAATTAAGTAATTAATTAATTAATTCATACCTAAATGCATCTTCCTTTATTTTTCATCCCATCCCACTTTTGCCATTCCACCCTCCCTAGAGCATTCCCTCCCCCATGCAGTGTAGGTGCACTGCAGCCCCACTCATGCCAGTGCTGTGATGCTGCTGTTCAAATGGGACAGTGACTCCTAAAAATGGGAAACCATCAAGAATCTGGAACCACCAAACAGTTCTTGGGAATATTATCAGCTATTTATCTTACCAGACTAAACCAAATTAATCCATGAAATGAATGATACCAGAAAACAGCCTTCAAGCTGCATATTTAAGCTTATCTTGAGGCAAGATCTGGCAAACATGTCCCCAACTTCCAAGAGACTTCTGTAATTACTGGAACTGAGTCCTGAGAGTTGTCAAGTTCTTAAAACTGTGACTCCTAGGAGGGGCAGCAGAGGCATGGACTCTCCCAAATAGCCTACAGCTTAGGCTGGAAGGCAGGACTTGTGGATGTGAACTTGCTCAGCAGAGGTGAGAACTGAACCCTGCAAACATTGTATTAAAGGCCTGAATAGAAGAACCCTGTTACAGACATTTCTTTGTGTTAATTAATGCAAAACCAAAGTATGATTTGTACATATGTATGATAGTAGTCATGTACAGGGTATTCTGTGAGTGCACACACTAAATCTGATCCCCTTCATGCTTTGTAGCTGGAGGAAAACCTCATTAGACATTCCTGATCACTCATAGGTTTTGATAGAATAATGATTTCTCAACCAATTTGCTAAGATATAAACCTTCACTTGTAAAAAGGGTAAAAAGGGTATTTTTATATTATGTTCATAACATAAATAATATAAAAGAAAAACTTATGAGGGTTGTTTACTTTGGTGTTTAAATTGTTCCTAAGAAGTCAGTTTACCCAGGACATGGATCTTCTCTATTTGTGTTTGCAATCTGTATCATAAAGAAGCTAATAATACAATTATATGTAATCCATAATAATTGCTAATGGCTGCCTCACAGGAGTATTGGAAAGAGGAAATTAAAATAATCTTCAGATAACTACAACAGTGGAAGACTATTTACTCTTGGACAAAATATTCTGTCTGGGGAAATAGCCATTCACTAATTAGATCAGGCACCCTATAGCAACACATTCTTCAATTTCTACTTTGTAACCTCTCTCTTACTTTATGTGTCTCCCAAAATGCATAACAGAAAAGAGAGTTAAAATGCAGGGATGAAAAAGTACTGGTATTTCCTTTTGTTTCACTTAATAACTAACAGCAAGATAAACAAGAGGGAGGGAGAAGTCAGCTAGTAAAGACAGACTCAACCACAATGATGCAAAGTAGACAAAAAAATTATTAAACAGGGAGGAATTTTTGCCAGTAAAAGTCAATTAGCCGAAGTTTTTCTCTTGGCTGGATGTTTCTAAAATGTATACAACTCATACACACACATTCAAGCATGTGTAGATACTAGGGTAGGGTTAAAAAGCCTGCTCTAAGTTGATGCCTATGACATATGTGGAAAATCACATAAAACAGTTTTTGTATAGATGAATGGATCTTGCAGAGAGCAGAATAATATCTCCTTCCACGTGGTAGCATTCTCCTGAGCTTGGCATGACAGCATGTCTGCTTTAGTCTTCAGTTCCCATTTGAATGAGGAGCCAACTCCCACATTAATAATCTGTGGTAAAAATATATACATGACCCAGCTGCCATTTTCTCACTCCCTCTTTGAGAACACTTAGGCCTTTGGAGTAAACATTTATTCTAAACAATGCAGGAGGAATGTGACTGCTCAGCACTGCCTAAGATTAGCAGGGAGGACTGGAGGGTAGCTTTAGGTATGGTAAAGAAATGTGTGATAGGACAAGTATGTTTTGACAAGGATAATATTATTAACTGTACAAAGATTTGCCTTGTTAACCCTTCAAGAGGTTTCTGGGTGATTTTTGCATATTATATTGAAGAAGCACTGCTTGGCATGCCAGCACAGTATCCAAGTCACATTGTAGTGCTAAATCTTCTGTCTTAAACACAGTGGTTAAAATTCAGTGCTCTGCCCAATGAGGGGGGCTGATCATCATCATCAGCAGGATGGAAAAGCATCAAACTGAGACTTAATGAGGCTTTATCTTCCAGTCATTAACACAACCATAATAATCATCATAAAAACTTTTCTTAATTTTGCATGGGACAGATTCACCCAAGGTTAATGAGCTGCTGTCTTTTTTGAGTCATTTTGGTTGGGGCTGTGCATTCTGGTGTATGCTGGTGTGAGCTGTTAAAAGGCTGCTGTGTGCCAAGGCTCACACAGCTGGCCAGGTTTCAGTGACACTTCTTAAGATTCCTGTAACTGAAGGCGAGAACTCCTGACTGATAAAACAAAAAATGTTTGTGTATAAACCCCTTCAACTATGTGAAGTATTCTTGCCCTCTATTTATTATGGATGCTTCAGGAATTCTGGCTATACTTAATATCTCTTTAATTAAAGGAGATTTTTCTACTCTTTTCATTTCACAACAATTATATCATATCCCTGTCCTTTAATCCATACACCACTTGCTGTCCACTTGATGCTCTCCTTCATCTGCAGCTGTTATTCCATGAGTACCAACACCCCACAGATTGGAGACACAGTCTAAACTGGGTGCTGTGCAGGCAGATTTATTTAGATCAAATAAATGATCTAAAAACAGAAAGTAAATAAATTACCAGTGGTGTGGTGATAAGATGAATGTTGCTCCATAGCTGGGCAAGCACCACAATTGCCTTAGGTAGCTCTGTCCACTTGTCATTGTGCTCTATATCCTGGTCTCTACTTCCAGTCATCTCCTAAAAGTTGTTGTTTTGGAAGTGCCTCTCATTCCTTTGGCTTTATCCATTGCCTTGTGCCAGCTGCAGCTATGAAAACACTGTCCCACTGATACAGCCACATCATGCCATTCTCAATTCTTTGCAAAACTTCTCTGTTTCTAAAGGCTTGGGGTCTGGACAATTTTTTTTTTCTTCTCATGAAGTAGTTTAGAGGCCTTTGTAATTCAGTAGATTTTCCAGATCTTTTAAATTAGCAAAAAATATGCAAAGGCAAAGCAGCCAGCTCAGAAAAACCAGAAAACATCTTTAAATGAACCAAAATTCAGCTGAAAAATGCAGGAAAGGACAAAGTAATTTTGTAGCTGCATGTGATGCACTGGCAGTTCCCATCAAATGTAATCTACAAGATAAACACAAAGTGGATGCATATTGAGCACCATGTTTTCCTTGGTGCTCTGCTCTGGGGTCTTTAGATGAACACATCACCTTTTTCTGAAAATTCATCCATTCAGCTTAAGTGTAGCCATACTGAACAAACACATGAATTCCTGTCTCCCAAAAGTCCAGTCAAGTGTCAGCATGCCTATTACTAGATCTTAAATGCAGTAATTCCCTGGCAGATTTGTGTGATCTATGTTCTTTAGGAGTTGATAAAAGTGCTTTTTTCTTTCTTCCTGCCTTAAGATCTATGGTTTTTTTTCAATTAGTGTGAGCTTGCAGGCTCTTGAATTTACTATCTGCTATTTCAGTTTTATTTTCTTTAATTGGAACAGCTATAATGCAAAGTGGAACATTGTGTGTGTTGGGAGTAATTCAAATGGAAAAGACACAGCAAGCTCTAGAATACTTTTGCATGTTCCATGTATCTATAGGGCTTTTTTGGTACAAAGGTGGATAAACTTGGCAGTTTAATCCTGTTAGGAGTTAATTTTTTTCCATATGTTCTGATTTTCCTGAAAAGAAGAAAGCAAAATGTT
The DNA here is from genome assembly GCF_029582105.1 of Oenanthe melanoleuca. Lineage (NCBI taxonomy): Eukaryota > Metazoa > Chordata > Aves > Passeriformes > Muscicapidae > Oenanthe > Oenanthe melanoleuca. The sequence continues at coordinate 8,102,390 of NC_079335.1, read as the reverse complement.
CATCTGTTTTTCACATCCTTTCCCTCATTTGTTTGGCAGGAGCTCATAATGAGAGGAGACACAGTGAGCCAAATGCATCCTAGAACTGCAGAGGTCACACCAGGCCTCACTTTGGCTCACTGAATTTCTATAAATATCCAACTATTCTTTGATTATTTTTTTCTCCCTGCAATCACATACCATTTCCTTTCATAAAATGTGGGGCTGTATATAATTTTTAAAATTACTTTAGCTTGGCATACAAATGAACATTTCAGTTCAGGCAAAGTGCAGGGTTGGTAGGCTGCTCCTCTCCCATGACATGGATGGCTCTTCAGGATACTGGATATCCAAACATACTCTGGAAAAATCGTCTGGTATTAATGTAAAGATAATGCAGATTGATGCAAATAAGCACATTTAATATTTCCAATAATTCTCACAAAAATAACTTTAAATCCATTTACTGGAAATAAACACAGAATGGAGGCAGAAGAGCACACAGGCACATTTAATGTAAATCCTATCTTCTCCTGGGACAGAGTTGTTATGAAATCCTATTTCAACCTCAAATCAGGAGATGTATGAGCAACCTAAGAATCTGGGTTTCATCTGTGCTGTTCAGCTCACTCATGTAAAGCATGTAAATAACCTGTTCTCAGCAAAGCCAAGTGACACTGAAGAGGTGGAGGTTTTTACTTTCCCATGTCCTTGCCAATGGGATACTGAATAGGGCCTTGATTGTGAGGCTGGGAAGCCAAAGCCATGATCTCTTCCCTAACACAAAATCTTTCACAGAATTGTTAGAATGAGCAGTTATTCTCACAAAAGTTTGCACTAAAGGATAAATGGTTTTCTTATCTCACCAATCTGTCACAGATTGCCAACATCTGCTTTATTTGGTGACTGACATGAGTTTGAATACAATATTTCTTCTGCATTTCTCAGATGATCACTGGTGATTCTGGCTGAACTCTAGCTAGTTATATTTATCTTGTTATTTTAAAATTTAAATGATTGAATAGCAGTGGGAAGTTTGGTGCTTTGGTATAATATAGGATATCATTAGAATCGAGCTAATTTACATTGGCTTCTGTCTGTGTGTAAAAGTTTAAAAAATAACCAAAAATTACATTAGGGCAACTAAGAATAGAAGCTATGACTCAAAATGCTTTGAGATTAATTGATATTACTTGGAACACAGAGTAAGGACTATTTTTAAATGAAAGGAAAAGGAGAAGTATTACGCTAGAGTAAGTCATTAATCATCAAAATGAGTTTCCAGTATAAAATAATTAGACCTAGAACAAGGACAAGGTTCAAAATGAGATCCATATCCTAATTCACTATGGATTGCACTGTGAAGTCCCTGCAGCCCCAGCTCTGAGTTGTGCATTCTGTCTTAACACAGCACAGTAGTCTGCCAGATCATATTCTTCTGTTCTGACTGCCCTGATTATGGATTGCCAGTCATGGTAGTTCTGTTTTGCAAGTGAAATTTTTGAGGATTTTTTTAACTGGGGTGGTGGTGAGGCAGTTTGGGGGTCTTTTGTCTGGTTTTATTTGTTAGTTGTTGATTTGGCTTGGGATTTTTTTCTGTTCCAAAAGCATGTGATTAAAATGTTAACTTCAGCTCTTGGACATGGGAGCTTATATCTGTGCTCTGTTTGATTTGGAACCAGAATTTAAAGCAAATCAACCACAGCCAGAGTGGTTTTGTTCTAAATTCTGATATACTCATCTTTTACTCTTCCCTGTTGAAGCTGTCCTTTGTGTGAAAGTGGCCACAGCTCTGTGGAGAGAGAAGTGGAGTATCTGATGGCTGAGTAATCTCTTTCTGTCTTTCCTATTTGGAAATTTAAATTGAAAATCCATCTTAGGTTTAAGGAAAATTTTCTCCGAACCTATACCTTCCCAACTGAATGGCTTGGCACTGGATAATAAAAATTCCCAGTAAATGATATTTCAGAGTCTGCTGTTAAATCATTGGTTATGAGTGTCACAAAGTTTCTGATTTTACCATCTATTTTTCTGTAAACTGGACTCCAGTAGCACCTCCTTCTGAGGTAAAGTAAGAATTCCCCATGGAGAGCTCATTTTAGGGTGAACAAAGTTGTAGAATCTGGCTTCTCTCTTCCCCATGGCTTAATTTACTGCCAAATAAAAAGAGCTGTGAATCTGTTTTTAAAAAATATTGGCATCTTAAAAAGAAAAGCTATACAGAGAATATACTAAACTTTACACAAAGTACTACTCCTGTAAAGTCACCAAAGCCAAGATTTCATCCTTACACATAATTACATTCTCTGCTGTCATTAAAATAACAGATGTCTTCTTGAAAAGGGACTTCTCTAGAGAAAGCTAGTTGCTATTTGGCTTCCTTAAAAACCCCTTTTGCCCTTGTCTCTGCAGTCCTCCCTTTTGTCAAGTTGTCTTCTCAAGTCCAACATATCCCCATGCAGAGCTGCTGCTGTTGAGCACATGCTTGGTATCCTGGGAGTGCACTTTGGAGCAGCTCAGGAAATAAAACCTTCCCTTAAGAGCTGGCAGTTTACAACAGCAAAGCAATAAATATTTATTTGTTTCTCCTTTCTCTCTCTCACTCTGCTTCCAGTATAAACAGTGTCACTACCTGGTGTTACCTTAGGTATGCTCAGAGCTCCTACAAGACTCCAAAATCCTTGTTTGGGTATTTCTGGGCATTTTACACTTCCCTCTGGTCCCTTCTGACCCAAACCATTCTATGGTTCTGTTATTCTATGATTCTGTGATTCTATGATCATGAGTCTATGATCAGAGTTTGAGGAAGGAGACAGAAATATTCTCCTGATATTTTCCATCCAGCTGCCATCTGGATGTTTCCCAGTTGTCTTTCCTGCTCTTTTGTGCATTTATATATGTGCCTCTTTTCCTCTTAAAGCTTAGTGGGTTTTTTCTCATCCTCATGTTTTCCTTCTCATCAACCAGAAATATTGAAAGCAGCCTGTGAAATTGTAGGGTTTTGTACCACTTTATGTCTGTATCAAATCAAGTGCAGTCATACAAATAATTTCAAATTAAATAAACTGTCTATTTATGAGATTGCTGAACTTTAGCCTGGGCTGTGACCATAACAGTTTTCACCTCTAGAAACAACAGGGCTAAGAACATTTTGGAGGAACCCTCAGTCCTAACTTACTTATTTTATTTTCACAGCTAAGTTCACCTCTGCTATGCAATCCCTAAATGAGTACATTTGGCTCTTCATTACACCTCAACTAATTTCATGTCCTCTAATCTAATCAAAAGTGACTCTTCTTTGCCAAGAAAATTGCCTCTTTAAGTATATCATACCTTTGCTGCAATCCTGACACTAGAAATTGCTGTTATGTACTGGGCCAAGCAAATTATTTTTAAGGCAAAATTATTAAACTATGATCTTGCTTAATCCTTTTATAAATATTTGGAGAAGAAAAATATGCTTTAATGTTGTTTCAGTTCTACATTTTTTTTGGTGAATAATCTGTGAATAATTCACTTTCCAGATGCAAAGTATTACTGAGGTATTATGATAAGACTAAGGAAAACACAACCCAAGATGTATTTCATTTAGAGGGCTGTGTGCTTTTCAAAATAGAGGCTTTGGTGCCATCACTTATAAAATGTAAAGCAGTCATCTTGCTTTTAGACCACCTGCCCATAGTGGTGGTGAGCACTCCTTGTTCCATTGGAGGCAGTATCAGGGTCGTACCAATGCTGCTGCATTTCATGTCCAAAGATAAAATAGTTTCAGTTGTGCTACCTTTTGACAAATGCCACTGCAGATGAAATCTTGTTGAGTGGATCTGGGATTTGTTTATTCTTGCCTCGCAGACATCTGTTCCTTGTCCCAGGTCCCCTGATGCTGTCTGCCTTCATGCAGCATTAAACCAAGTCAATAAGGCCTTTGTCCAAATGGGGATATGGAAAATGCAATTGGACAGGCCAGAAATATCTGCTCCTGAGCTGTGGTTCAAAGCTATGTGTAGAACATAGTTTAGATATCATTTTATTAATTTTATTATTTATTATTTATTATTTATTATTTATTAGTTTTTTAGTTTAGGTTTTTCTGGACCTGACAATGTTGAGGTGTGTAACCTTTGCAGTTAGGTCCTGCAAGTCTTACCTGGCCAGTGTTGGCTCTGAATTGTTGACATATTCCTTATAATAAGTTACAAGTATTATGTGGAACTACACAGCAGTTGTTCTTTCTTAAATCTGATATAGGTGATTATCTCAAGCTGTTTTGACTTGTCTACCATATAAAACTTGAGGAGAACAGAGTGTATGAACTAAAACCACCCAGCCAGCAGAGAAATTAGATTAAAACTATGTCTAAGAGAAATCTTCATAAACATCTCCTGTTACATCTTCTCTTATCCAGAATCCTGGCCACAATGAAGTCAATGGAAAAACTCCAGTTGCTGCTAAGAAAGGCCAGAATTTTATTCCAAGTCTGTGAAACAAGCCATAATTAACCTTCCGTTGTGGCTGCCAGCATCCATGTCACCACTTGCTTCCAGTTTCTGAATTTAATTTTAGTGAAAATATGTCCAAAACTTAAGAGGCATTTGAGGAATAGCCAAGTGACTTTCTCCCTCTATCACTCTCTCTTATGCACCCAATTAATTTAGAAAATGTGCCCTAACACCTACCACAATTTTCTTTTGTAACTAATGTTAAAGTCCCTGCACTAACATAATGGAAAATTGTCCTTGTTATTGCTTGTTCTCCTTTTATATTTTGGATTGAAAAAGTCCCACAGCTCACCACACTCTAATTAAAGGTCATTAATTATTTACAAACTTGCTTTATTCTCTGAATTAATTTATTTCCCTTTCTCCCACAAATAAATAAATGATGGTTTTAATTATCTTTCTATAAATATTTGGTTTAGCTCAGGTCAGGAGTTCCTGCTGGATGTTCAGTATGCATTTGGTCTACCCTTTTACCCGAAGTATGAAGTACAATTTACTGAGGAAGAGAAGGGCCTTTCCTTGCAAATTATGCAGTATATCTCCAATTTCATAAACTCTGGGTAAGTGTGTGATATTTAAGAATTGCTGTCAGTGGGGAGATGGTGAGAAGTAGAGGGAGTGTAGACCCTGCCCTCACTTAATCATTCTCCATTTCCTCTACAGTCTCTAAGCCTACAGTGGGATTTGGTCCATACTGTTGGAAAGCCATGGCCAAGTTACCAAGAGCAGCCACCAAAGGTTTATAGCAGAGACTCAGCCAGAAGGAATAGATATTTTATCTCCCTTGACCAGCTGCTAAAGTAAATGCAGGCTTCAAAGGCCTTGTTGTCTCCAGAGCTTAGTTCTAGGACCCCAATTCTGAAACGTCTTGGCTAAGAGTTCTCTTTTTCCCATAAAAAAAGGGAAAGCATGAGAAGACAACAGTGCACCATTTACCAGCTACTCTGTGAACATCATTCTGTGCTACTGTGCTGTGGCCATGCTTGAGAGTGAGGAGTATCTCTGGAAACCTAGTATGGGAATGGTGGGAACAGGGATTTAATGTCCTTTTTACAGTATCTTGGGTTGGGCTGGGATTGAGGGCTACTGAGGGTGTCCATAAGCCTGTGCTATACAGCCTGTGTTCCTTAGGTACTGTCAGATGAGGCACCACGAATGATTCACCAGCCTGGACTGAAACTGAACTCTGCTGGTCAGAGGAACTGGATACACATTTCTTTGACCTAGCCAATCTTCTTATTTTACTGTTCATGTCATTCTTTTCTAATGATGATGTCTCCCACTTCCTCAGAAATCCAAACTACCACCACAGTTTCTCCAGAAGAATGTTGGGGGTGATGCCTGCCTGGCCTATGTATCTGTCAAGCGATGATGGTGATAACTACAAGGAATTCACTGTTTCTTTGCCAACTCTTAAAGGACTGAAAAAAGCAGACTGCTCCTTTTGGTCTGATTATATCAGAAGGCTGAAAGCATCCACAGGTGAGAAGAGTGTTTTCTGACATTAAATAAAGCCTAAATTCTCTGCTACATGTTTTTGTCGGACTGTAGCACTGTTATGTCACTGTAGAAAAGCACTTTTCACAAATTAAACATCTTGCAATGTTCAGGGTATATAGTTAAGAAAGTAATACTAAACAAATTTACTTTATAGCATATATTGTGTAATAAAGTTTAATTGTCCTGGAGTTTAACTAACTAGAGAAATCTTGCTATGATGACAGAAGATGTGACAAAGCCATACAGAGAGCTTGGTCCCTATTTACAGTCATAATACAGACTGGGTAAACTGGAATTCTGTGTATACAGCCTCTTGTCTACTGGAAGCACCTAACATGAGACTCCTATGGCTTAGGAGGAGCACAAATCATTGTCATCCACTGTAAAGTTGCAGCTGAGTCTTCAAATGTTACTATGGCTCCTGCATGCTTCGACTTCTCACTAGATTAGTTTCTTTGACTTTTTTTACAGCTGTGGTGAATATGCCCCTTGCATGTCTCCTTTTATATTTGCCATAAATTTCAATGCAGCTATGAGAGCCCTTCAATTTTTTCTTACTGCTTAGGACAGTAAAACAAACTGCTTAGATTTCAATCTGCTGCCTGTCCTGAATTTATTCTAGTAAATAAACTCCCCTTCATATCTGTGTATCTTGTAAATAAATATGGATAGCCTCAAGCAAAGCAAACAAAACCATCCCTTTCTGGCAGGCAGAGATGTTTGGAATTGTTCTTGGAGGCCTGCAAGCTTGCATGTGTTTTTTATGTCCTAAGGATTCATCTTCATAGTGAACACAATTCAGGCTCTCTCTGATTTGCTCAGTTGAATTTCTGAGAACAAAATGTACTTTCCAAGACACCAAGCTACCTAGGCTATCTATGCCTGACACAAGACTTCAGATGGGCTGAGACTGATATTTGAGTGATGCAAAACTGTCTTAGAGCCATCAAGCTGATTGTTCTGATGCAAACACAGAGCATCAATTCTCTCACTCAACAGAAAGCCTCAATCTTTTCTCATGGTCTTTCTTCCAAAGTGGAGTCAAGATTTTGCTGTCAGCCTTTTCATCAGTTTCCTGGTGTCCATCAATGTCTTTCAAGTTCAGAGGGGATACTTTGATCTCTCCAATGGCTTTGTGCTGATTGAGATATTGCTAATTTTCACAGATTTATTCTGATAAACATTCCTGGCAACAACTTCTAGATCTTTTTGGACCTCATCTCACAGCACTGTGGCTGTGTAATGCCAGCCTGGGCTGAAGTCACAGCTCTGGTACAATGACTGCTGACCGAGCACCACGGACAGAGACTACTCCTAGCACCTATGGAAATTCCCCCAAAAAGTGGGAAAATATCTACCAGGACATATTGTTTTTGACATAGACAAGATTTAAAACTATCCAAACTGGAATAGGAACACAAAATTCATGTATGGGTTAGTCCAACAATCTGTCTAGCTCAATATCCTGCTCTTATCCATGGCCAAAGCCAAATACTTGAATGTTAAACAAAAATACAGGGAGGGAGAGAAAAACACACTTAAAGAGTTCACAAAGTTGAGTAAAATTTTTGAAAATAAGCCATAAAGTGTGAAATTTATGGCGTATGGATTGTCAAGAAAAGGTTTAAAAAGTACATATCAAAAGTACATGTTAATCTTCAAGCAGAACTGAGAACACCCAGCTGGCTCCTTAAGCCAGTATTTGCTTGGCCTCAGCACCATGGTCATGCAGCTACACAGCTGATTTCTGCTAAATTCCATCTCACAGAAACGTTGGCTTGACACTTTGCTTTGATAGTAATTTTTAATCTGTTTTCTTTCTTGAATACTAAAGTTTCTCATACAATTCAAACAGACATCACATCAAACCCTTTTCTGCTGCAGATCCCTTAGCCTGGGATGGTAACTTATAGATCCTGTGAGTCTCTTGATAACAATCTGAGTTCTTACATAAAATAGATTCCAACGTTCATCAGTTCAGTTAGAAAGACTGCATAAAACTCATATGGTGATAGCTGAACACCCTTAATTTATTTTTGAGAGTATATTGTGCTGAAATTTATGCCAAAGCAGTGTCAGTCCTCGAGTACAAGTTCATCACTTGCATTGCTATCAAAAATTAGATTCTGCAAGAATTGATTCCCTATGCACCACGTTGCTACCTAGTTGATGTGTGTCCTTGCACCTGGGGTAGTTTGCTGTAGCTCCCCTCAGAACTGAAGCAGTGCACCTCTGCTGTTCCCTGCCTGCTCCAGCTGCTGTTCCTGGAGTGTTGTCAGGCTGTCCTGTGGGACCTTGGCCTATGCTGAGCACCAGATTTGAGAGAACAATGCTGCAAACCATTTTTGGATGTTGTACCTTGTACTCCTTCCTGAGGGGGACCTATTTGTCTGTCAGCTGCCCTGAGATCCAATCTAACACTTTTCTGCCTTTCAAAAATTATCAATGTGCATGATAGTGTTCTTGGATTGTTGTTGTGAGTTGCAATTTGTGGCCTCATGCCAAGCAGATGGAATTTACAAGTGTGCCAGTGAAAAGCACAGATAAAAAAACATTTCAGTCTTCACATCTAAGTACAAAGGTGTACAGGGTCTAATATGATGCAATCTCAGCCAGCTGTGATGAATCTCATTTGGCTCATCTCATCTTTTCCTTGAAATCAATATTTTCCCAGCTTCATATGCCATCTGGAATCTATAAGCAAAAAAATCCCCAATATATTTCAATAAAATGGAGAAGAACTGGACAAAGCAATGATCATAAAATATATCTGGAACTGGCATTGTAAAGATTTTTCTCAATCCTTTGTATAGTGCCATGGGAAATGTCTTGACTTGGAAATGTCAAATTACGGATGACTAAAGGCTCAAAGCTCAATATCTCCATCCAACAGTAAACTGAGGTATTCCTTGCTGTGGTTTAAGCTAAACTCATAAATTTCAGCTTCTGGAATAAAACCTCTAGTATTAAAAATCTGAGATGTCTTTTAGGTTATTCACTGCTGGATCTAGAAGCTGTTTTTTATCTTAACTGTTACCTGTAATTTTCTTTCCATTCAGTGAAAAAAATTATCCAAGTTTCATGTATCATGGTGTTTCATTTTGTGATCAGACAAAAATATTTAATGATAGAATGTATAATTTATCCCTGGCACATAATTGGAATGTATGTTGCTGTATTTGAAGATAATTTTTAAAAATTCATGTAATAAATGCAATGACTCATCATAATGGTTGCTGGCAGTGCCATTACAAAGCTGTGGAGGAACTAGGAATCTGTTTCATTGTAGATGAACTAATCATCTCTTGAAGTACTGTTGAGACCAGTTTATAAAGTTAACGTTTTGGGGAGCAGTTTGCTTGGGGAATTACGAAAGTGATGGTGCTTGAAGAGGTTGGGAGTTCCCATGGTTGCATTTCAAAGACAAGCTTAATATTTTGAATTATGACGGTTACCATAGGAAACATCAACATGAGAAACAAGAAAAGTGGCAATTGTGGAAAAAAGGAGCTGTGGATGGCTTTTTCCAGGGAATGTGTTAATAACTTGAAATTCAGTTAGAAATTCAGTTTAAAACAGGAGCTCCTGAATGTTTATGTATATTCAGACAGATGTCTGGGTGCTAACATTCCCCTTACATAGTGGGATGGACTGTGTGCCCAACAGTAAGTTCCTTTATAAGGAGCCACTGCATCCCAAACAGGTGCAGTTGGATCCAGTCCACATCTCTTACTCCTCTAGCTGGTATCTAAACAGAACCAATCCTCCTAAAGTAAGTGCCTCTATAAGCAGTCTTGCAGCTGGGGAAAAAGAGATGTCTTTAGTGTCTCACAGTGTGAGTGCCCACTCATGTGCCTAAATTTTGACCTTTAGGCATATTTTCCATGCCCAGGTTGGCTAGATTGGACTTTATCTGTAGAAAATTCAACAGGTAGAAAACCTGGAACCTTCTCCATGAGCTCTGGGATGCCATGGGTAGCCAAACAAGACTCCAAACAAAGTAAGAGTGTTTAGAGTTCAGACTTGAATGCAAACTGAATCAGGAATTTTGTGGCTGACATTCATCTTTTATCCTTTCTAGTCACACCTTCTTTTTGAAAATCTCAAGTAGAAAACATTCCTTTAGCATGAGGGACATCTGTGCAGCAGTGAGAGCACTCTGGCTATGAGACATTAAATAAACACCCTCAGTACACTTTCTTGACATAGCTTAGTGGTGTTGAGGCAACTGCACTATTGAAATAGGGTTGAAAACTAAAATCATAGAAGGTAAAATATAACAAAGAAAAAATCTGTTGGAAGTGGGTGCTTGGGGCTTTTTATATTACAGACCAAAAATTAATGTTTCTCACACTTCCTACCTGGCAGGGAATTTTCAGGAGAAAAATAAAGTCTTGCATGAGTGGAGAAAAACCTATTATGTATTCCAACGGCAGTTATGTAAAGGAGAATACTTAATTACCATGAGGTGATCTGCCATTACTCTAAAGCAAATGGACTGCCAACTGAGAAAAACAGTTTTCTGAACATTTTTAGCTGCATAAAAGGTTTTTAGGTGTGATTGACAAAATGTGTACCTTGTAGCTTTCTGCCTCAAGGATATGGTATCTGTTTTAATCTTAATTGTATTGTCTTTTCAGGAAGTGCAAGTGGTGGAGAGCCATCTGCAGAAAACAGCTCTGGTGAAACTCCAAGTGAAGTTGCCTCCCTGGAGAGCCAGCCCCTGGGGGATGAGGTGGCTTACAGCAGATAGGGAATCAGGGCTGGGGGGTGGCTTTGTCACACAATTGTACATCCATATAACCATCTCACACCAGATAAACAACACTATCTTTAGTTAACTTTCTCAACAAGTAAAGTAGACCTTTCAATAAAGTAGTTTTCAAGAAAATAGATTAATATGACACAAAATATTGTTTTAAGTCAAAATAGACTGTAATTTGAAAAAAAAAAAAAAAGTACCAATAAAAACTGCAAAATCAAAACAAATACACTTGGTCTTTATTTCTTCCAACTACACAAATTTTAGTACCACCAGCCAGAAAAGGACATAGATCAAAACACTCCGAAGCCCCACATTGATGAGGCTCAGATTTGTTAAATGTCATATCTGTCTTGTCCTTTTTTATTACTCATCCTATCACAAGCTGCTCATAGGAGAGAGAGCCTGATTTGGCATTCTGGAGAAAACTAAAGAGCTCTAAAATGGGAAGGAAGAACATCTTAAGAAGGGAATCAAGAGTTTGCATTGCGTTCACATGAAGTCATGCATATGCTATATTCACGATCCCCTGTGAAATTATGTATAAGACTATTTGGATAAGGCAGAGTTTACAGAAGAGATAATGCAAAGAATATATTAATTAAAACTTAGATCATGCCATCCTTGGAACATCTATCTTTTTAAAGAAGGTGAGATACACAATATTTTTGGAAGCTTAAGGAAAATATATAGGATATCTCTAATGGCTCAAAGGTATTTTGGATTAGGTTGTTAATTTATTGCTGGGACCTTTTGGCAACAGATAACCTTCAATTGACAGTATATCACATGTATTTCCACGAGACTTCACAAAAATAAAATCAAAGTTTCCCAGTAAGACATGAATTTCTTGTGCAGTGCTGAAATTACTTAGTAGAACAATTCACAAGGTTTTGTTTTTGGCTTGAGCCCTTTGACAGCACATGAGCTGTTACATGAGCTGTCTGCCATCTATCCAGGTTTCCAAAGGTTTTACCAAGATAAAAAAGCAACAACTATGTAACATTCCTAGTTTTTATACTTACATCCTGTTCAATAAACAGTACAAGATTGGAAGAACCAAGAAGCTCAATAACTGGCTAAATATGAAAGAATAAAGATGGAGAATTCAAACTCTGTTTTCCATCATTACTAATACCCAAACTAGCTAACTGGTAAAGGAAAAAAATAATAATAAAAAAAACCCATAAAAACCGAACCAAAACTATTTAAGAGCTTTTTAAAAAGCCTGGACCTTAAGCATGTATCTCAACAAAGGTTGCTTTTTTTTGCAGTAACTATAGATACAGCAGCTCTGAATCCTTGGGCAAGATTTGGCTTATTTTTGCCCTATTTGAGAGCTAACTGTTGGTCACAGCAACTCCAGTATTCTTCTGCTGCCCATGGAACTGGTAAACAGAGGACAGGTTTAAAAGGATTCAGTATTGACTTGTGTTAATGAAAGCCAAATATATATTTTTTTCCCACTCACTATTCAGCTCCACCTTGAGCCCAGAGATGTCTCAGGAATTTGAGAAAAGATTTTCATTTTGAGCTAGGAATGCAGCAGCTTAGCCTTGTAGGCTCCTAATTACAGTTTTGGCCATCTGGTAGGACTGGTAGATAGGCAGGCCTGACTGGGATTTTCAGTCACCCTTCCTGAGATATCCAGCTCGACTGCCAGTTTGGTAAAAGAGATTCTTAAGTATGGATTTTTGTAAACATCTTTATTTCACAACTGTCTGCCCCCCATACACCCTGTTACAGTGGATGCAGCTCTTAATAGTGTTCTGTGTCTCTCCAGGTTTCCTAGAAGACTCTTTTCTACAGCCCAGTGTTGGTTTCTTCCTTTAAAAAAGCATGAATATATTCTTCCCCTGTTCTCTGCACCATCTTCTTCTCTTATGCTTGTCTTGCTCACTCTCCATGCTTCTTAAAAATTTGTTTCTGACAAGGCACATTTTGATGCAGACAAATGCAGTCTCATAATCCCTTGTGTTCCTGTAATTCCACATTTCCTCATCTTCCCACATCTTCTGTCCCATATCCTTCAGCTCAAACATCTTTAACAATTCTGAGACAACTTTTGCATCAGCACAAGTGGTTCAGTATTTTTGGCTATGACTCTCATCACTTTCCTGACTTTACTCCTCTTTCTTATGGGGAACCACACTGTTAGAAATATCCTGGTCAAATCCTACAGGAGATTTAATTAGAAAAACACACATGTGGACTGACTGACAGAGGTCAGGAAACTTTAGCCTTGGTGATACTGAGAGGCCAAGTCTGCTCCCACATATAATTCCTAGTAAGAAAAATACATTCCCAGACTGTTTAGGTCATTGTGCTTTAAACTGAAATACCAAAGACTGCAGTGATCTGGTACTGAAGCAATGCACAGAAGCACAGCTAGAGCCATGCTTCCCTTCTTCCTACTGGAAATGGCTATAATTATTTAAAAGTGAAGCATTCTTTAAAACTTCCTATGAGCATACACACAGACAACTCAAGTTAATGCCATTTAAGTTATTTAATATGAACTTTTTGAAAGACAAGCCATCAGAACCTTTCTGTATGTGTTGCTTTTAATACTTGAATATCTAACCTACAGATTCTTTCACACAGGAGATATTAGGCAACAGAGAAAAAATGTGGAGTATTAGAAATATTTTACCACGCAGAATTGGAAAGAAAACAACTGACTAAATGGCAATGCTGGAACGTTGATTGTTTTCATAAGTACTTGACACATAGAGCTGGAACATAACAGTTGTCATCCTGCTATTACCCACATCATATAATTCCCTTGGCTAAAATTGAGGACTCAGTTTTTCACCATAGCAGCATCACAGTCAATGTTCTGTATTACTTAAATACTCACATTCTCTCTAACTTGCTCCAGCTACACTCTATAGCAGTGGCTTATATAGCAGTAAGCAGATATTTATGGGCCATTGCTCCTCCCTATGTGAGGCTTAAAAAAAATTAATGCCAAAGATCCTCCACATGGTTCCCATTTGGTCTTTGAAACACAGACACAGGCCTGGCTGGAATTTTATATACATTTCAGGTGTGAGAGAACTTGGTTAATGGGAAGTCTGATAGCCAGGGCTTTCAACTTATTCTAATTTTTTTCTGTTTTTATATGAGGTTGATTTGGGCCAAAGCTGAGGGGCTGCTGCTTCCTGCCCCTGCAGATGTGGATCCTCTAACATGGCCTTTGGTCATGATGATGTTTGCTCCTTCTCCTAGTTTTCTAGCTGCCCAGGGAAGACCCTTTTGTTTCCTGGCTAAAACTCAGTGAACTTCAGCTGAGGGCTCATGTGCCCTCAAGGACAATTAAGACAGTTTTGCATCAGAATTCCTGATTCTACTTACTCTTTGAGAGACTGATGTATGACTGGGATAGAGAATTCTGTGTTTCACAGTACAGATTTTAGATCATTACAAAAGCTGTATTTTCTTTTTTTAAGGAGACCTCCTTTTCCTTCTTGTTATTTCTTAAATATTCTGCTATCATGGCATGAGAGGCAATGCCTCAGGAGTTTATCTTTCCTGCTTCTTACACAATCACTCCACAGACAGTCTGGTGACCACAAGTCAATTTAACTGATAGTATCTTCTGTCCTCTGATCGAAGTCAGATGGGACTGGATATTTTTAAACATTACAGCTGTTTTTCAAAGCTGACTAAGGAACTTTGTAAGTCAGATCCCGCTAACCTGTAGGGAATTTGGATGCCCGGTTCTCATTATGGCCTCGAAAACCCCACCCAACATCTGTGCAATGGTCAGTGCCCATTGAGGAGCCTTTTCCCTTTCATGATGAGCAGATGGCCACAGACAAAAGCACCACTGCAATTGGCAGCAGTTCCTTGACTCACAAGGGGAGAATTTAGCTTGTTGTTTAGCTTTCCTGGTTCAGACTGAGACCTTCAGCAAGACAGAACAAAAAAGCTTTATTTTTGTTTCATGTGAATAAGACAGTGGCCAGTTTTCCAATGGGGCAGCCAGCATTTTCATGACCATTATTAGCATACAGGTAGTGTCTTACACAAAGAAGTAATGTACACACCTTCAAAGGGACCCACATATCCCTGGTTTTAAATTCAGGAAAGAATTCGGAGGAGTCATAATCAGTTCAGTGCAGCATTTTATATGTACCACTGAAAGCACTGGTCTGCTCTGCATGTGTCAGCTTAAGTGAAATGAGAACCCAAGTTCAAGAGCGAAGAGACTTGATGTTCTTCTACATTATGCAATCACAATTGCTCAGGTATGTAATTTTACATAATAGAAAGACGATTTTTCAGTGAAAAGTCTTTTGTTTAAAAGATTTTGTCTGGACACCTGAAAAACAGGATACCTAGGTATGTCAAGGATGTATTCTGGCTCTGAACTGTCTTGTATCCTAAAACACACACAAGTGTGAATTGACAGCTGCACTTTGGAGTGGCAATTCAAAAGTAAATGGCTGGATGCTGGCTCCTTGGAGATTCAAGTAAAGCCCATGTTAAGGTGAAAGATCATCACTCAGATCATTAACAACCAACTGCTTGGTTTATCATAGCAAGAGGTCAAAGCAGCATCATTTAAATCCAGAATTTCAGACCAGCCTAAAGTGCAAAAAATTTTGTGATGGGTGTTCATTCAAAGTGCTACCTTGTAGTAGAGTAAGGTGTAGGGCAGTTACACAACTCGGATCCTGTTTCCTCATCATCTGGGCTGGTGACCAACAGCACTTTGTTCAGAAGTAGTAGAGGTGTTTGCAGCAATGTTCACCACCGGGGAAGGATGGACCTCAGCCTGACTCTTCATCCCAAAAGGAAGCAGTCACTTCTCACCATGTGCTGAAGAGAGCCCCTTGCCATCTCCCCATTTTGTCCAAACCCACAAAGCTACTTAGGCACCTAGCTTAGCATGTTGGGAGCTAAGCCTAACACCTGCTGTCCTACCCTCCATTATAGCCTCTAACTCCTACAAGATGCAGGTATGAAATAAGACTTTCAAGAACAGCCAGAGTTGTGCCTGCCAGCCTGGTTTCTGTGACTCCAGAGCTGTTTTTTCACAGTTTTTGTTGCAGCCTCCTGGGCTGTCAGAACTTGTGGCTGCGAGAAGGTTGAATCACTTGGACAAGATGATGCAGGGCTGCATGCCCACCCAAGGGAATCCTCAAAGACAAGCACTCTCAGGAGACAGGCTCCTCTATCTGTTAAAACATCATCCTGAAAAACTGTTTTTTGGCCCAGCCAACACAGTCAAAAACCCCATCACTAGCCTGACTGCTTTCAGAAACAGCAGTTGGCTGGCAGGAGAGAAGGCAAACTCTGACAGAAGTGTTTGCTTCAGATCACTTACATGGCAGTTTGCTCCTTTCATGCCTGGTAATAAACGCCTCAACAAGGGCTGAGGCTCTTGAATTTGGCAGCAATCATTCTCTCAAAAGCCATGGCCCTGCCCTTCAGCTGAAGTCAAAAATGTCATCAGAGCCAGAGGCTGCAAGCTGCACTGATTCAGAGCAGTGGCACTCAGAGTGGTGACTGTTATGAGGGAATGGATTATTCCTTTGCCAAGATGCCACAAGTGCTCCACAAGGAGCACTCTCTCTGAGAAGCTATTTTTCATTAACCCCCTCCCCACAACCTTCCACCCTGGAGTCCAGCTGCAGATTTACACCCTTTTTATCACCTTTTTTGGAATATTTTAGCAACCTAAAAGTAAATCCCTTGGGCTATGCTTAGCTCTCAGTAAGGCCATTGTCTCACAGACTGGAGCTCAATGAAGCTTGGTGGAAGACTAGAAAGCTGAGTTTTGAGTATGATTCCCAGGATCAGGTGCTTGGGATCTGCCCAGACAAATCTAACATACTTCTTTAATCCACCACCTTTTATTTTGGGTGAAATCTGCCTTTCCTGTTATTATTCTCTTTCCTTTCCATTGCATGCAGTTCTCCACAGCTAAGGCTGGTTCTGGTGGAGGACCACATGCTCCCCTTCGTGTGTACCTATCAGTGACCCAAAGCTGGTGACAGTGGTTTAGTTTCCTTTCAGCACCAATGAAAGGCTGGCTGTTCCAATGTAAGCCCCCAATCACATGGGTTTCTTTTTTTGTTTGCTTGAATCCTCTTTTTCTGTCACCTTGTGAGGGCTGCAGGATGAGAGTGGAGTATAAGGGCAGGTAGATTTTAAAGTACAATGTAAGCAATGTAGCAATATAAGAAATTACCCTCAGGAAAAGATAAATTAGAGGAGACCACATCCCTACCCTGCTCATGACGCTGCCATAGGTCAGGTTTGTGTGAGAAAAATGTTTGTGAGGACACTGGAACTGGGGTAGTTATTCCAGACAGATCCTTCTGCACAAATCAGTTTACACCAGCGGAGGAGCAGTCCTATGGCTTGTGAAACACCAAAAAAGGGGCACTTTTCATCTATAATGGTGACACTTTTGCCAGCAAAGAAGTGTATCAAGAAATCCACATTCCCCAACTGATTTTGGTTTCACCACAGCCCCTGAGCCAACAGGAAATGCTGTCCTGGAAGAGTCCTGCTCCATATCCACAGCCCTTCCTGGGCTGCTGAGCTGAGCTTGCCAGCACTCAGCCTCTTCCCTGCTCGCTCTTTCTCCTGCCCTCTGCAGCTGCTTTTGCTCTTCTCTTTAACCCCTAATTTTTTACTTCCACTCTGTTCCATTTCTTCTGTCTATACTGGTTTCAGGCAGCTCTTCTCCCTCACCTTCAAGCTGAGCCTCTGATGCAAAGCCAACAGCTGGGATGCTCAGCAGAGTTCCAGCAAGGTATCCCTCTGCTCTCCAGGGGAGAGTTCTCACTTTGCAAGGACTCCAGTCCCTGCCCATTCTGGCTTCTGTGCTGTGATTTCGTTCTTAACTGCAGCAAACTCTAACAGAATTTTTTACCTCCTGTGAGTAGAAGGTTGTTGTGCTTCTGCTGTGGGGAACTCAGACCTATTCTACTTCAACTTTCCCTGAGACTTATTTCACATTTCCTGACAATTGTGAATAAAAAATAAATTAGAAAGAGTAAGAAAATAAATTAGAAAGAGTAAGAAAATATAAATTAATGTAGTGTTTTTAATACTAGAAGGTGCTTGGGACTTAGTTTAGGGCTGATTAAAGGAATGGAGCTCTGCAGGAAGCAGGTGATTCACAGCCCATAAGAGCAACATTTAGGGCTAGTAGATAAAATATAATGGTAACAGTATAAAGAAAAAAATCGAGCAAATTAAAACTGCAGTGCAGGGCTGCCTGAGACACAACATCTTTATTTCCCATTCAGCATTTTCATTCAACCACCACAGTAAATAGGTCTGTGAATGAAAGTCTGCTGAGATAGAAGAACCTGCATAACAGCTGACATCAAAAGAAAAGCCTTTTTTTTCTGCCTAATACATTGGAGACGTTGTTTCCAACAAGAACAATTCATCCAAGTGAAATCCTGGCCGCTTGTACCGCAGCCAGATCAGGAACGCTTCCTGCACCAGGCCAAGAAAGCATCTGGCCCTGGAAGAAGCCTGAAGTTCTTAGCACTTTGAAAGAAAGCAGAAAATCAGTTTGTTTGAAACAACCTCTCACTTTCAAAATTTCAAGGTAAACCTTTGCAATACAACCAAGGACTGAACAAGAAAAAAGACAGAGCTCTGCGAGCGCGTCACCTACCGCTGTGCGCTCGTCCACAAAAATGGCTGCTCTGCCTTTTATACCCCTGGGGGCGGTGACAGCCAATCCTGGCCCCGCCCAGGACCTGTCAGTCAACTCTCTCTCGCCGCTCATTGGTGGGGATCACTTTCCTGCACTGTGATTGGAGGGCAGGTGTGCCATGCCACGCCCCCTAACAAGCTGCCGTCCCCATTCCCAGCTGCCCCCTCAGGGACGCGCGGCCCGCCCTCACTCCTGGGCCTGTCACAGCCGAGGCTGCCTGGCGGCACTACCGAGGGGGAAGGGGACAATGGGAGAACACAGGATGTCTAAACAAGACCATGAAAATACAACCATACGTCAATAAAATTTCTCTTACATCCTTTAACTGTGAGAGGCAATTTATCACTTACCCATCTGTAACTGACAGAGATCAGCAGAGATGGGACCCCCACTTGCCTAACAAAGAGACGAGATCGCCGTTGATGCAAGCATGAGGCCAATTTATCAATTTCACACATCAATATATATACCTTTCCAACTATAGCTAACAATAGCACAGGCACACAGTTGGTATTTGTAGGTAACGTTACTTGATCAGAGCTCTGCACAGACCTGTACAGACCAGCACAGGCCCGTACGGCCTTGTATGATTTATTTAAAACCAAGCACACCTTTTGCTTTTCCATTCAAGAGTCTACATTGGCTTGCCAAGGCTTGTGGCCTACCAAACTTAGTACATCCACTTCAGTTGGGAGTTGAGCAGGGCTCTGAGCTCTGCTCTCCAGCTGTATTTCTACATAGAGCAAGCTGAGGTCTTCTCCCACTGAAGCCCACAGCTAAAATCTCTCTGGCTTCAAATCTGTCTTTTCTGATAAGAGCAATGGACAGGGAAGAGCAAAATAACCCGCTGACACTGCAAGGCCAGCAAGCCCCAGCCTTAGAAAGGGGGAGTGCTGCAGGGCTGAGCCTGGTCCATGGTTCATTTAGAAACATCTGGGGCAAAACTCCAACCCTTCAGCATCCTGTGGGCTGCAGTGCAGGCAGAACCAGGGCAAGAAGTAAAAACATCAAATATCAGCCCATGATACTTGATTACTAACTTGGTGACTTTTTGCAAGAAGGGCCAGAGATCTGCAGGGCCAGTGAGAGGGGACAGGTGTGCACCCTCAGGGAATGAGTAGAGCACATGGCTATGAGGAGAGCTGGTCCTGCTGGGGAGGAGGAGGAGAAAGAGGGCCAGAGTTCAGCAGGGTGAGCTTTTAAACACAAAATGCTTCACTGTCGGTGCAAGTCTCCTTCCAGAGGTGTGCATCATGAGACAAACCAGAGACTTAGTGCAACTGAAATTGCTGTGATTACACAGGGAGATGTGAATAATTAGCTGTATGTCAAGTCTTCCCCCAAATGCAATGTGCAGCAGGCGTGTTCCGTGCTACTTGTTAGTAACTTTTAAACAAAAGCCCAAGGCAGACCATTATCAGCAATTCTTGGGCAGGAACAGTGTGCTAGCCTCTGTTGGGAAACAGTACATTTTATACATATATACATACCCACAATATTTTGTCACCTTATTACAATATGTTATTAATTGGTCCTCATGCCTATGAAGTCTTTACTCCACTTTTAGATGCCCAGCTAACAGTTCAGAAACATTCTGAAGGCTTTCTCTTGTGCATCATCATCTCCTCATCTTTCACAATGCCAGATCAACAAATTTACTCCCATGTATTTGTTTTGCCCCAGTTGCTGCAGCCTTCACTGGGCACTGTTATTTCTGGCTGCTGTCTGAACCTGTACAGTTGGTGGCATGTGAGAAACATTAATTCTTATTACAGCTCTGGGTCAATCCCAGCAGACAGGCAGCAAATATGATGAATACAGAAATAAGTTGCAGATGCTGAGAGTTGCATCAAGACCTCTTATCTTAAATTCCCATACAGAGTACCATTGGTAGCTGGAGTAAAGCATTAAAAGCATTTAGCAGTGTCAGGTTTCTCTTCTAGACAGCACTACTCTACTTGCTTATGCCTGTGGAAATTGCAGATGCCACAGAGATTCATGGATCCACAGCAAAATCCCAGTGAAGGAACTGGGAGGCTCTACACCAGTGAAGGTGATCTGATAAGGGTTATGGAGATCCTTCCACAGACATTTGCTGAGTTTTTTTATTACCTTCCAGAGTCTTCTTGTGAACAACTTTATTAAATGAATGTGTTAAGTGACATAAAAATAATCAACAGAGTTGCATGGACAGATGAGGTTGTTGGCAGTTTCAAAAAAGCATGTATCATCTCAGTTATTAATGGCCAAAACTGTCAGGAGAGTTGAAAACTTTCCAAATTGTCATCCAGTAGCTGGTGAGTCAGACACAGCCTTCAGATGAAGAGCTGAAGTTTTCTTTCATTTTTCTTCTCTGCTGAAGGAATCCAAACATTCAAAACTGAAAAGGCTCAGGCTACAATTCAGGGTTCCTTTGGGATGAAAGGTTGATTCTCAATAAAGAAAAATGAAGTGTTGATAGAACCAACTGCTGCACAAAATGCAGAGAAGAGAAAAAAGAGGAAGGATATGGCAATGTATTCCTTCTTGCATAAGGCTTTGGCTGCTTGGGGAGATTTTGTTGTAGAGGATGCAGTCACTCTTTCACCACAAAGACCAAGGCAGAAATTTTCAGTCTTCAGACTATTAATTTGAAATAGTCGAGTATTTTCTGCATTCAATTCCAAAGCACAAAAAGCATAATAGAAAATGTCAGTTCTTTTTGTTTTGGTTTGGTTTTTTTTCTCTTTAATTGATTGAGGGAAAACTCTCCAGCACACAGGACTCCTTGTATCGTTTGCTTTTGCAAGCTACTCAAAGGTCCTCATTTCACCATCCCTCAAGAAATCACCATCAGTCTGGGCCAGGTGTTTCACTGCTACTCCAAATGTCTGGACTTCAATCCTTGCTGATCTTCATCGACAGACTAATTTGTAATGTTTCATCCTGACCAAAAAATATTTATGTTGTCTCTTCCTGTGTTCCCTGATATTATTTATTGTCCCTCAGAACTAATAATTCTGAAAGGGAGAATGATGTGAAGTGATGGTGACAATTCAGGGCCAGGAAACATGGGATAAATTGCGTGTCTTGCACAGAGAATTCATCAGGAGTAGGAGGTCAGAGGTAAGTTCCAGTTTTATTTAATTCACTAATATGGCTGTAGCCACTGTAGATAATGGAAAGAAGTAACTACAGAAAACTACATTTTCTAATAACATCTAAATTTTCCCCCTATCATTTACAAAATGTCAGGAGTAAGTTTTTCATGGAGTCTTTTGAAAGGGATGACCACCCACAGGTGTTGGCAGAGGATGTGCCTCCAGCTCAGCAGGTTCCCCTGCAGGAGAGACAGAGCAGCCTAGGACATGGCCTGAGGACTTCTTCCAGGGCTGATGCATCTCATGGATCAGGTCCTAAAAATCAAACATGGCCTAAAAATCTAACATCTGATTAGCTACTAAGGGATTCTTGTGAGATACCCCAATCTGGCTTGAGGAGTTTCACATGATCTTAAAATGCTCCTGTGAGCAGGGGACTCCCCATTTCATTTGTCTCTCTTTTGGGATGAATTACCAAAACAAAATCCTAACAGTCCCATCTGCTGTGTGGACTGTGCACATGCCAGTCAAAATATTACCTATCTCCAGTTCACCCTTCCTTCACACTCCTGATGACTGAGATTTGAATAGATATTGAATAAAAATGTGAAGTGACAGGTTCATCAGGATTTGATTTTTTAATCTTAGTCTTTCTATTAATATGAAAAGTTATGTTTCCTTTGAGCTGTATGAGTGTCTGAGACAAACAAGGAGCTAAGAAAGGGGCAAAGAATTGCAAAAAACACAGCTGAAAGATAAATTTCCTACTCAGGGTTTTTCTTGAAGATCACTTTTGGAGTCTCTTCTTCAGAATGAAGATTCTCTATTACCTGACTACCCTAGAGCTCAGAAACATCACCCAGTTATGAATGCATGATATCAAGGAGTTCTTATTTCCTTTAGTTAATCTCTGGCTGTTTTCTACAGTCCCTTTGAAGTCCCTTTGAGCAGAGCCCTGGTTCCACATGGCTCTCAGCAGCACAGCAGCCTGACCTGCTCTCTGAGCAGCTCCTCTGACCTCTCTCAGCCTGAAGACGTTCCTTGCCACAAGCATCCCAAACACTCTCTCCTCATCTGATGTGCTCACATCAGGATTCCTGGCTTGAGGCATTTGGCTCAACCCAGCTGCTAAGATTTCTTGGAAATTCAACCACAGTTTCATAATTCCAAGGCATGTGTTCATTTTTTCTTTCGTGTTGAGATGTGAAAACATGGGTTTCTTGTCTGCTGTGATGGAAATTCCATCGTGCCGATGGCTGTATATTCCTTTTGTTCCTAATCCTGAAAATGCTGGATGCTTTGTGGGCTTCTCATGTGATAAAAACAGATGTATTCTCAATTATGTTCAGTGCCTGCATTAATGAAAAGATTTTAATTCCTACCAGAGTTAACTTAGTATTTTTGCAAGAAGGCATTTTGTTTCTAAGTGTTATTAATTCCAGTGTGACTAACATAACGTGGAAACCTGGAAGCTGAACATTCCCTTTACTCCAATTTTTCACACAGCCAAGTTCAGAGAAATTTTTAGCAAAAAAGCAGTCGACTCTTGGATATATCCCCTTGTCATCACGTCACAGTGTTGATGGCTGTACCCAGTTACCTTTGGTAACAGGCGAGACACCAGTAATCCCATCCTGGCTGCAAAACCTTTCAGAGCCTCATGCCACTGTCAGATGTGTTTAGTTGAGTCAATTGATAAACAATGCTCAGATTTGTCAGGGCAGAGTTTTTGGATCTGAATAACAATTACCCTTTTGAGGATGAAGACAAAATCATCAACCCTCCTTACTAGAGACTGAAGGATTTTAGGCCAGGCTCTCATTTTGATTTAACACGTTCCATTCATTACTTCTGTCTGAAATCAATTAATCAATAAAGCATGATCCTACACATGTTTTAGGCATTTTAGATTTGGCTAGGAGGCTCACAACACTTTTGAAATTGGATGCTTTTGAAAACCCTCCTAATGAAAAGCCTACTGTCCTTAAACACTTAACATCTAATTGTGCAGCCTTGGCTACTATGCCTTCTTCCAGGCTTAGAAGGAAAATTAAATGGGATTTGTGATTGGCTGCAGGGTATAGGGCTATTAGAGTGTCTCCAAAGGGATGGTAAAGGGATGGTAAAGGGTCTGGAGGGGATGCCATAGGAGGAGCAGGAATTACAAGTTCCCCATTTGCAGAGAGAAGGGCACCTGGCACATTGTTCTTCAAAGCCTTTTCTGAGTTCTGAAGCATAGAATCAATGACATGATGAAAAATATGAAACAAGTGTCCACAGGAACCCGAGTCTGAACTTGGACTCCCTTCAATTTCATATCTCAATTATAAAACAATTTTTATTTTCCAGGCTGTGCTTAGACAAATATACTTTCACAAGGTTCATTTGCCATCTTTACTCTTCTTCAATTTCCACCCAGCTTGTTTGTGTTACAGATTTTGTTTATAATCTCTTTGTCCAGCCAACATTTTTTTTTTCTTTGTCAATGTACACATGGAGGATCTGCTTTCCTGGTGATTCATGAGCTCTGGGAGCCACTGCCTGGAGATTGCCACTGGGTCCTGGCCAAGGGTCTGTCTTCGAGCTCTGCCTGCAAACAAGGGGCAGAGTTCATGTTCATTTTGCAGGACTATAATTAGCACAGCAGGTTTAGACAGGAATCTGCTCCCTCTAGACACAATTTCAAGGCAATTAGGGTTGTGCTTTCTCACCATGGCACTTCTGAGCTAGACTCTGTCTGTCCCACAGCAAAAATAACATAGGAAGCACCCATTACAGTGTATTGTTGTGGCGTGGCATGAGAAAAGAAAGCACACCTTCTATTTATACCTCAGCATCAGACGAGGGGAGATTGTGGTGAAGATTTTCAGGGGGTTTCTGTTTTCCAGAGATATTGGCATATATATGTACTGCAAGTAGCAATCACTTGCATGGGGCAAAAAACCAATCCTCAGTTTTAGGAGGTGTTTCCATCATGAATATACTGCCTTTCCAGTACTGCTCCAGCACTGGACCCTTTTAAGATGTCCATGTGTGTTATAAAAGCTAATTTCATAAGTGAAATATTTAAACCTCATTATCAGATCCCAAAGGGCCTTAACAGCCAAAGTTCAGGAACAGGACAGGAATGAGATGGTGGAATTTGTCCTTGCACAGAGGACACACATTGTTTATGTCCAGCTCAGTGCTATTTTGGAGCACTCTTTCATGTATGGTGTCTGCTCTGGCCTTTGGCAAAGGTTGGTATTTTCTCAGAACATTTTTATGTTGAAAGGCACTCCACGACTTGTGGGGGCTCTGTTGAGGGCATATAGAATATAATTAAGGTCACCTACAAAAATTAGATTGTGCATCTGTTATGCCTGTATTCCAATCAGAGAGCTATATGCCCTCTTCAGCCAATCTCAGAGGAAAACTGTTCTTATACTAAAATAGGTGTTTAAAATAAATTGGCTCAACCCCAATCCATGTCTTCTGGTGACACAGGATGATTATCTTAACTCAGACATCTTAATTTTTACATAGCCAGATTGATGAACTCTGCCTTGATCTCCATCCATTGTCATATTTAGCAAGAGTGGCAGGACCAGACTGTCAAACTGGTAAGAATAGACCTGGAAGAACAATGATACCACTGAAAGACCCATAATTTTTTTTCCTTCAAAAGCCAGCTTTGAGGTCATGTGATTTTGAAAGGCTTTGCCTGTTCTTTTAAATAAAAGTACATTTATAACCCTTATAGTTTGGTTGAAAAGGCAAATTTGTTTGTGTAAAAACATGGCAGGCAAATGAAAACAGTTCCAAATTCCCAGTGTGGAGCAATATTGTTAGCCTTGTGCTGAAGCTTTTGAATCCAGCGATGGAACTGGTATTACTGGGGAAGAACTAGCAGAAAATGAATCTGTGTACAGTAACATACTCATTCTCCAAGCCACAATTGAGATATTGTGTTATTAAAGATACTGTGTTATTAAAGAACAGCACTTGGAGCATGGGCAACAATGCAGATTGCAGTAATATCTTCTTTTGTTTTTTTGGCTTTATATGATAATTAGCTAAGGCGATTTTAAACCTAGTTCTTGAGCAAATTTTTGGGATTAATAAATATTCAGTAACAAGAACTGTGAGATTCTGGAGATGTTTTCTTTAGGAAAAAGTTATATTCACTACACAGTAAAGAAGACAAAAGAAATACAGAAAATCTCTTCTAGAACAACATGTTTATGACATTGAAGCAAATATAATTAGTCATAGATTAATAATTTGCCCAAATAAATTCAAATCCAAGAACAATAAATCATAGAATCATATATAAAACCTCTCCATCCTATTCCCTATAAACAGAGATCCAAAAATAAAAAGAGGACAAAAAAGGTTTGACCTTAGGTAGTCTTATAATGAGAAAAAAAGAGAAACTTTTCCTAAAGAAGAGCTCGACCCTTGGATGTTTCCCCTTGTCATCACATCTGATGGTTAGATCCTTCATGGTTTCAGCCTGTGATGGACTTCTCATCCCATGACTGGGCTTGTGCTTTATTTTGGAAGAAATGAGCTGCTTTAGTTCCAGTAAACCCCCAAAATATTGTCTCAGAATTGCAAGTTGGCAACACAGGTTCTACTTTTGAACTTCAAGTCTGTATTTCATTTCAGGATGAAAGCTTATTTTGTCCGTCATGGGGCTTCAGTTGAGTAAGAAAACATTGCCTGCCTTCCCACCCTTGTTAAATACTTCCTAATCATCCACAGGTTAATTTATTATTACATCCTGCCCTAAGAGAAGAGACATTCTAAATCTCAGAACACAAAATATTTCAGCATTACAGTCTGTGTTGTGTGTTCTCTCTGCAGGGACAGAGGGCACCTTATGTGAGGAGCAGATGCTGAACGTTTAAAGATGGCAACTTACATAAAAGTTACACTCCACACATCAATATTTAGCCAGCATAGTCCCCTGCTTCAGTGTAACAGACATTCCATCATCCCACCAAGCATCCCAACCAGTGCTCTTTTAATTTTATTTTTTTTTTTTTTTAGGAGGAAAGAGGAGGAAAGATTTTGTAATCATGGAAGGACAGTTAGCTGTGGAAGGGGAACATAAATTATCTGTGCTGCTGCAGAACAGTCTTAGCTTTTTGTCTTGTGAGACATCTGTGATACATATATGAGGGGGAATGAACACATCCTTTCCTGGCAAACCAACCTCTCTTTGTCTTATGTCCTGTAAAAATGAGAACCTCAACTGCCAT
The DNA here is from genome assembly GCF_029582105.1 of Oenanthe melanoleuca. Taxonomy (NCBI): domain Eukaryota; kingdom Metazoa; phylum Chordata; class Aves; order Passeriformes; family Muscicapidae; genus Oenanthe; species Oenanthe melanoleuca. The sequence goes on along the minus strand of NC_079335.1, from coordinate 8,075,631 downwards.
GAAATAACACTGCCTCATGAAATAACAGGAGGTCTTAATAAAGTACTACCCTCTGGAATTTTTAGTGTTTATGCTAACTTGTAGGCATTCATCAGGATTAGGAACATCAAGCTGGATTCAGACTTGTGTGGCTACAGCTGTAGTGTTAAAATAGGGGAATAGACCTGACTGTGCCGTGGTCATACCTAAAGTTTAATTGCCAACACCAAAACCATTTCTGTTTTGTCCCATGCCAACCAGCACTCCCCTTCAGGTGTTAGTGGCAGCCTGTTGATGGCCTTGGGGAAGGCTGGTTTATCTGCCTCAGGAAACAAATCCAAATTAAAGCTCTGGGTTGTTGCTCCTTGTCCTAGTCAGTTTAAAGCATATCTGAGTAACTACAGACTATGTGGTTGTCACTTGATGTAGACATAGCTTACAGACCCCTTCAAAATTGAAATTAGCTTCAAAATTGAAATTAGTTTCTATTCTCAGTAGGTCTGTGGCAGGAAAAGTCACTCACTGAGGAAGTTGTCAGAACCAAGATATCTTACCTTGGTTATAAAAATAGCTTACTGCATTGGGTTCACTGATGACACAAACTTCTAGCAAAATGTGTACTCTCTGTACAAAGATGCCCTTGGTTTTGTGAACCCTCACAGGTATAGTGGTTTTCCCATGAGCAGTCTGTCTGCAGCTCTGTAGCTTGGCTGGGTGTGCTTTGGGTTTTAGTGGTCTGGAGGTTAATCTTCTGTGTCTCTCTTAGTCATGTTGCAAGACATGGGAAAAGAAATACACTGTCTCTGTAAAAATAAATACTATTGTCAATAAAAGCTAAAATAGCAAGAGAAAATTTACAAATCCAAACATTTCACATTGAGATGGTATTCAATTTGCCTTAAACTTGGGTTACTCTAAAATAAGTGTGTGTGTGGTAAATACCAATTACAATGAGCAGCAGGATGTCAGTGGATAATCTTGGACAAGGCCAGATGAAGCAGACAGTAACAAGAAAAGCAAGAGCAAGGCTTCAGCTCTTCATCTGTTCTGCTGTGCTTCTCTAGGATGTGCTGTTCACCAGAGCTGCCAGGGTCAGGCAGGGACACCTCCCACCAGACCAGGTTGTGCAATCTGATGTTGAACACCTCCAGGGCTAGGGCATCCACCCTGGAGGGACCTCACCACTCTCACAGTAAAGAGTTTCTTCCTAACATCTAACCTATATTTACCCTCTTTCAATTTAAACTGGTCTGAGCTCTCATCCTATGAAAGTAATGCACACAGGCCAGGGAAATGAGTACCCTCTGTGTGAGTTTCAGGATCAAATGCACATCATGTCCCACTTACAGGACAGCATTGGAGCACTGAGCTACTGTGGATGCAGCATCTCTTGATCTCCAGGAAATATTTTTTGCAATGCTCCCCGTTGCACAAAGGCAAATGTTTACCAGTTACAGATCTGCTGCCTGGAGACATACACCCAAATATCTTTTATTTAGTTTGCTTCCTGGATGAACATCCTCAAGCAGGACAACAGCTGGCCAAGGTTCCTGCACATTTCAAAGAAGGTCAGTCACCTGGACAATCCTCATTAATGCATAATGAGCTTCTTTCTGAAAGCTTCTAATTATTTTTTACTTTCTCTCTCCTGCTTTGACAATGTAGATAGCCTCAAATCAAAGTTAGTTGGGTTAAATATGAACCTAAGTGATAGTTCCAAGTCACCTAGAAACCTTGTTAGAAAGCCCTGTCTCCTAAGAACTTTGTTTAGAGCTTTATCTTTGTATGTTGTAGTGGTAGAAGGAAAAAATCAAACAGTAACCTTTAAGAACTTTGCTAATAACATTGCCATATTTAGGCTGCCCTTGAATTATTTGAATGTTATTGTTAAAGCTGGAGCCTATTACCCAGACTGCAGTATTCAAATAACATTTAAGATCACTCAGAGCTAATGAAATCCTTTCTGATTTCTGACCAGACTGCCTGGGTGTGGAGGGACTCTTCATTCCCTGAGGGATCTCACTGTAAGCACAATGTGAGACACATGCTCTAATATTTGAGCAATGTGGAGAATTAGGGGTGAACTGGAAACCTTAATTAGGCATTTTCATTATGGTCATGGGTTGCAGCCAGGCCTACAATGTTATTTAAACATGAGGTTTGTGGGTTTCATTTCCATGACCCTTTTCCAAGGGAAATGATGGGATTCAAGTAACAGAGAATGCTTCTTGCAGTGTGTAAAGAGTATGATGCATCTCAAATAGCTTTCCCATTACACATTGTGAAAATAACAGTCTTTTTTTTTGTTGTTGTTTGGATGACTATTGGGTATTCCAGGGTTCTTTCACCATTTATGGAGACTGGTGTATTCTACACTACTGGAGGTGCCTGCTTAGGGAAAGATCAAGTGGGTTATTCGTGTGTGTTAGACATGTTGTTTGGTTATTTCAACTGTTAAAATGTTTATGAATAATTTATGAAGCATGGAAAGATTAAATCTCTCTTAAGCCTGGAGAAGTAGACATAGAAGACTCAAATGGGAAGACTTCCCAAGTTGCATTAGCAAGGACATTTCAGGCTGCAGGTATATCAAATGCATTTATTATAGCCATTCAAAGGTGAATATGGGCACAGAGCCAAATGGTGCAGAAGCCTTGTGCCCAAATCATTCAGTGCTGGCACTCTCTGGTTGTTATACTGGTGTTGTCCTGGCATCAGGTGCTCTGTGCCTCTGAGATATCCTTACCAACTTTTGTGCTTTAGTTGTGCTTCAGCTGTGTGAAGCAGTTTGTGGAGCACTGTGTGGGGCAGGGATGTTCTGATGGAGTGGACATCAGACTTGGAGGAATGTTTGTTTTGGAAGATGCATGGCTGGAGAGTTGGTGTGAAGGCTGGAGCTCTGTGCATTGCAGACTTATTTGTTCTGTTTAGTGGGAAGGACCTTTAACTGAATTGGCAGGTTTTGTTTTTCAGGAAAAGATAGTTCACTCCAAAATAAAATACAAGTTGCAATCAGTATTAAGTCCAAGTGAATGATCAAGGGGAGTATATTTTGGGTGGTGTTATCTGACAGAGGTAATGCATCTCCCAATATTCAGTAAAGAAGAGTGGAAACAGCAATACCTCACTCAGATTGGGGTCAGCCAATGGGTCACATGGCTCTTGCTGGTGTCATTCATATTTTGCACTGTGTAAGCTGAAATCATAAAAACAAAAGCCTAAGTGTGGGACTAGTAAGTGGCCTCAGCAAAAAAATCAGAGAGACAAACACAGAACTTTGGGTTGATAACATGTTGTTTGCAACTCTTCAAGAGAATTTCCAATAAAAACATATTTTCCAGCATCTTCAGAACAAGACCTGTTAAAAAAATTGTGAAGGCAGTAACGAAATACAGCCATGAGTTTAAGCTTCCTATACAAATGTTCAATCTGTAGTTAATTTGAATGACTCAAGAAATCACATTTTCTAGTTGTTTCCTAAAAAGTGTTCCAGTGTAGATCACAGCTGGTGGCACTCAGCCCTTGAAGGATCAGCCAGTGATAGCTTTATGGAGAGGAACATCCCCTGCCAGGAGTAATCCCATCACCTGCAAAGAAATTCTCCACAGATTTCAGTAGCCTCCTCTGCTCCCTGTGTCTCCTGCACTGCCTTCACAGCTGGTCAGTCACAACATGCTCAGCAACAGCCTCAGTGGTGATGCAGCACAAGATTTGAGCAACACAAATATTTAACTTAACATTGTCATAGCACAGAGAGAGTTATAGAGATATTTGTCAGACCTCCTGCACTGTTCTAATCTTTCTGAGAAATGCAAGAGCCCTTCTGTCTGCTGACCTTAAAAGTTTCACTGCAAGGAAGGCTAAGGTTAAGAGATTTGCCTTTTCCTTTTATTTTGTGGAATTTCAGATGTATTCACCTGAGCTGAACTTTAGTAATAAAGCCACACATTTTTTTTGTCACAGGTGATTTTCAGGAAAAACTTGTAAGCCTGTTAACTATGCTGCAGCATGAATGTGTGGCCATATATATTCATATTTTACACACATGCCCTATGTCAGTAAAACCCCACTGACAGGAGTACAGAGACATAAAAGCAGGAGGCAAAAAAAGACAAGATCTCTGTGTGAACTCACCTGTGCCTACCACATCAGGCTCAGCAGCACAGATCTGCTCAACACCTGCAGGCTGTGGCTCAGAGGTTTCCTGCAAGGGCTTCAGACCAGCCCTGTCTCTGCTCTGGAGCTGTGCTGCACTGCTGAGTGTGAAGATACAAAAACATTGTGGGATTCTTCCCTTACCACAGGGGAAAAAAATAAAAATCTATGGGAGCAGCATATTAGAAAACCAAGCAAACAAACAGCAATGTATGAAAAGAAAGCTGCTTTCTTCTTTCAGTGAAAAAAACCCCAAATTCCTGGGAAACTGCATATTAAAAAAGCAAACAAACAAGGGGAAATATGCAGATGAAAACTTTTTCATTGCCAGCAGTTAAGAACATCAGATTTATGGTTGCATTTGCAGTCTTCACTGAACTCTTCTTAAACAGATATTTATTATGCAATTTATTTAATTCTATCTGGTCACTTTCAAAGGAAAAGTGCAAACAAAAAGTTGAAAGTGGTCACACAACCAGGTGGTGCCAGAAGTCAGCCTAATTATCCCAATAATCAAACCAGTACCTCCTGGTAGATGCTTTAACAAAACCACCAATAGATTGCTTGTACTGATTTGTATTTTTTAGTTATTATTTTTGGATGCTCCATGTGTCTGTGTGCTGGGAGTCTGCCCCTGATGTTTCAAACTCTTTTTATCGCTTGTTCAACATTTCTCATAGCAGAAATGGAAACAGTGAAGTTTGCCCATAAACTCAAGTATCACAACTAAAAATTCACTAAAAGGAAGAAAAGCAAGACTTATCAGGAATAGCAGTTGGACTTTATTGATAAAAAAGGTGTCAAAACATCAGAAAAGAAAAAAAACTCACATTAGTTTTAGTTAGAAGTACAATTGGCAAGCAAGAGCATTAAGTGCAAGAAATTAAAAAATACAACAATATTACAAATGAAAAGGCTGGGAAAATGTTTGGGATTTATCTCTGATCAGGTGGTTGATAAGAGAAGCTGGACACTATCCAGAGTTAAAAGGACCAAAGGCAAGAAGGAGTGGGTTTTTAAGATATCAGGAAGAACTCCAGTGCCAATAACAATGAAGGAAGTTTGCTTCCAGTGTGTATTTGGGGGCAAGAAGGGTGATCCATTGAGATGACATGAGGGGACAAGGGACAAACTGCCTTGTGAGCCTGCAGTGGTTCAGAGAGCAAGAAACAGCAGCTCTGGGTAGCTTTGACTCAGGCATCTTAAAGTGAAGCTGATGTCGTGTCTGGTTCCCTGATGTTTCCTTTTAATCTCACAGTACTGGGGAAACTACAAATGACTGGAAAAATGTTAATTCTCTGCCAATGTTTGTTGAAGACAAACAAGACAATGCAAAGATAGGCTTGAAGCCAAGGAGCTGTTTGTATTAAAAAGAGACATGTTCATACATCAACAATAAGGCTCAAGGCTAGGACCTCAATTAATAACTGTTAATGACATGTTAATATGAAAATGGCTCTTATTGAACAAAACTGGTACTTTGTATGTGGCAGTAAACTGAATAAGGAGACTGCATATCTTGAACATGCTGTAGATATTTTAGGATTTTAGTATCACATAATTTTCTAAATAAACTACAATAACATACGCCCTGTACAACACTGAAGCACAAATATTAATGGATTAAAGAACCACTTAGCTGGCAGTTATTAATTTATTTACTTTTTTTAGATAGCAGATTTTGTCAAGCAATAGATCTCTCAATGGATTTCATAGAAACTGGTCCAAACCCAAGTTTTTATGAGCACCTTTGGGGTAGAAATTAGATCTTCCCAATGGCATAAATCTTGTCAGACTCCTAAATTTTTCCCATGCTTAGGCAATAATATAGAGATGATGAAATATTTTGTAAATTAGGGCCATTCAAAGTAAATGAGAGTGAATAAAGGTGGCAGCTGAGTCCTAAAAGTGCAGACCAAAGCAGACCTGCAGATGGTATTGGATCCACAGATGAGTTTGAACCTTAAGAATGATGCTGGGGGAAATTATATGATTGATGTGATCATGAGACTTACACAGAGGAGGAAAGTGAGTAAGGGAAGGGATGTGATTTCTGCCTGGTTTTGTAGCAGCAGTGTGTACTGGAGTACTACACCTTAGCCTGATAACTCTGATATTAAAGGGATGCTGAAAAATTGCACAGAAAGCAGAGAAAAGCCACAGAAAAAACTAAAAACAATAGGGCAGCAAGAAAATAACTCACAAAAGCAAGTTACTAGAAAATTTGGCTTCTGTAAGTTACTAAGTAAGAACAAGATGCTTCTTGGAGACATAGAGAAAACACCAACAGAGGTTGTGCAGAATGTAAAAACTGTCAGCTAACATGAGAGAAGCTTAGGGTCAAGGCAAGATCTACCAGTCTCTGCAAAGGCAGATTGATTAGATTGCTGAAACAGGTCAGCAAGAGGAGTGGTGGCTGCTCAGTCTCCTGCTGTTCCCAGCCATGGCTGGAGGTTTTTCAAGATAATTTTTTAGCATGATCTGATTGCAGGCAACTGGGAAATATTCTGTGACTTACAATTCACAGGATGCAAGAAAGGTGCACTTTAAATCCTGTAAAAATGGCCCTGCTCTGAGCAGGTAATGCATAAGGTATCCCTGTGTATTTCTGTACAGAGATTTCAGAGCCCACTTCATTCATATGTGTAGGCATATCTTGGTTTTTAACAAAGGATTATGAGAGAGGATATAGGAGTTCCCCAAATTTTTCCTCTATTCTTTTTGACCTACTTTTCTTCATTTTTTGATAGAAATCAAGCCTGTCAAACCTGGCTGCTAGCTCAGACTCCCAGGTATGTGTCTGGCAATGCATATCCATCAAGGAGTCATTTCCACCACGTAGCAAATTTCCTCATGGAAAAAACCAAACAAATCCAAACCCTCAAACCATTCAGTTCCATGGAAGTGTGACTTCTGCAGATTCATACAGAAGTCAGTGAGTAGTTCTGAGATCTAATAGTGCACATCTCTGTAAGTGACCAAATCAATGCAGGTCCCTGTGTGGTCAAACTGAGCCACCTGCTCTAGTGGAAGACAAACCTGCCACATCAGAGGGGCTGGAACTTGATAATCTTTGAAGAGCCTTCCAACATAAAGCATTCTGTGATTCTACAACTGTGATTCCATGGACAACCAACAGTAAAGTGGGGTTGAGGGGATGGTTCACCTTCAGAAGTACACACCTGTGTGTGGGTGGATAAACTAACCCATGAACTCAGCTGGCTGTGAGTGCAGACCAGGCAGCTCAGGTGTGCCTCCTACCATGGCAGATGTCATGAATACACTTTTATTTGTCTTATAGGTCCTCCCTATTGCTGAGGGTTTGATATGAGCACCATACAGGGCCAAACTGAGTGCATTGCTCTGGCCTGTGTTGCTATTACTCTTATTTCATATGGTAAAGGGAAATAGATGTCTATGCTATTTTGGATACAGCCAAGCAAATTACTTCAACACATGAATAAACTGTATGAAAAGAACTTCTTTCCATAGAAACTTTGACCAAATTGGGGGAGGATGGGTTTATACCTCTACCACTGTCAAACTGTCTCAGATGAAAAATTATTTAAAGACATTGAACATTCTACCTTGATGCAGCTCTATCTGTCATTTGTTTCCTTTTTGCTCTCATCTGATCCTGGAGTTAAGAAAGAGCTCCCAAAATTCTGGCCAACTGCACATGAAAATGTGATGATGTAATACAATTTCCTCTCTGTGGTCCATATGTGCTAAGACAGCCTATGCAGATATGCTGTATTTATAAGATAATGACAATATTTCCTAAAGCAGTGCAATTTTTTACTGCTTGTGCTGGGCTCCAAATCATTACCACATCTTTCAAGCAGTATTTCCTTAACCTCATGGTTAGTAGGGTAAGTGCTTGGAAGCGCTGCAAGGAATTGCTGAAGATGAGAGTAATCTATACAAAATGTCCTCTTTTTTTATTTATTTTTTCCCTGTTTACAACAAGAGAATGTGTCAGTCACATAGTCTAGAGCTGACCTCAGATCAATGTGCAGAGTGTCAGGGAGATTCATCTCTGCTGCATGTACTCAAAGCTTACTGGAAAGGCAGCTCTCAACAGGGCACTGCTCTCTGCCAGCAGTGCAGCTGGAGGAAGGCTTGGCCTGGATCCCAAATGCAGGCTCACCATCATCATATGGTGACAGGTTTGAGTCCAGGCTCAAGTTGCCAGGGGCTACTGGAAGAAGAGAATTCTGCTGATGTGTCCAGTGCTGGTTCCTGTCAGCTGCTCTGCAGTAGGTGTGAAAACTGCACAGCAGACAGAAAGAGCAAGCTGAGGATTGATGTGCAGATCTCTTTTGAGAGCTCAGCCATTCTGCATGGGCAGGCACAAAACTGTCTCCAGACACATATTGTATAAACACCTTCAGTTCATAAAAAGGTGTAAGCAAACCTCATCAGCTGTAACCTGCCTCTAACCTTGAGCCCACCTCAGTGGGAAAAGTTGGACTGTGTGATCTAAAATCCCTTTGAGCATTATGTCTCTGATTTTAAGAGTTGTGCCTTTCATACAACAGAAACTACTCTCTAAATGCTGGATCCTCCAGGGAGCTCCAACTCCCTCGTGCTGCATTAGGGAAGCAGAGCAATTAAGTGCTTTAGCTTGCTTAATAGCTGCTTTGTGTCCCTGGGGCACTGCAAAGGGCTTTGATGCATTTTCTCCTGCAAGGCCCAGGGCATGCTAATGGTAGGTGTAAGAATAGACATTCTCACCTGGGACAAGGCAGCAGAAACACCCAAGAACCTTCCAGAGACCTGGAGCACACTGAAGGGCACTGAGCTTAGCATTAGCTGAGGAAGCAGGAGTATACATTTTGTGGAGTTTTCCAAATAATTTGCCAAAAGTCTCACTTCCAGCTAAGAATTGTACAGAAAATGCTGCTGGATGTGCAAGAACTAGCACGTGTGTGGTTTAAGGGATAAGCTGTGGAAAAAACTATATCATTGGGAGCTAGATTTGGGATTTATATGCCCATTACAACTCCTTGTTCCATGCTGTAATATTTGATTATCCCACCAGCCTGCAGCCCAAGATCATGAAAAGTTCATGCATGAGAAACATCTGTTTTATCATTCATGACAATAATTCAAACAGCAGATAATTTACTCCAGCACTTTCTTCACCACACTTCTCCACAGAAACACACAGTGGAAACAGCTAGCCCTCAGCAAGTACTTGCAGCTCCCAGGGAAGATGACACAAGAAATGCCAGATTTGGGCTTGGTGGTGAGGATGTGTTGCCATTCTGACTTTTTCTAGAGAAGAAGAGCAAAATTTTATGAAAACGTGCACAGGGATGTGAATTTGAGACCATTCAAAATCCTATTTCTCTTCAAAATTCCCATGCCTCAGTTTCCAAGGAGAATGTAAAAATGAGACATCTATAATTGAATACAGAGGGTTGATACCTTTGGCCATTTGATGGCACAGCTCTTTGTTAGGTATCTGCTTCTCAGTCCAGTGCAATACTGAGGTTTCTCTCTGCTCATAGAAGAGATGATCCTAGAATATTTCTTCTTAGCAACCTCATCCTGGTGGAAAGGATTTGGTAGAGGATTGTGGTTTCCCCCAGTCTCCAGCTTGGAGGTGAATCACAGCCTACACTGGTATGGACTGGCAATTCCAACCATCAGACAAATGCTCTATGAGGACACAAGAAGTGAAAACTAGGTCAGTTTACTAAAGAAGCCTATAAAAAAAAAATTGCTGGAGCATGTGGGGACAAAATCATAAAGGCCAAAGCACAAAACAAAACACAGCTAGCAAGGGATGTGAAAGGTGGCAAAGAGCTTCCTATGAATATTTCAGCAGAAGGAGGAAGCTGAAGGAAGAAGCTGGTCTTTCACTTAGTGAGGAAGGAAAGCTGATAATGCCTGGAGGGCTGGAGTGGTTAATGCCTTTCACCTTCCAGTCTTCACTAGAACTAACATGGTAATGCCAGTGAGTGGGGAGGAGCAATTCCACTGACAGCAGGCAAAAGGCAGGATAAGGGATTTCATTTAAAACACATATTTTTTTTGTTTTGGTTCAAATTGCAAAATTGTCTAGCCATGTGAGACCTAGGAGGGAGAGAAAAGCGCAGATATGTGTCTGATGTTCTGAAGGAAAGGGAAGAGCTAGGGAATTATCAACCAATCTGCATACTGTCAACACCTAGAAAGAATCTTGAAACAAGTGGAACAGACCATTTTGGAATACTATGAAAATCAAGTCATGATTAAAAGAATACCAGACTTGACAGATCTAGAAGGTGTGGGAGACAGAGGATGTACCATAGAAGAGGATGAAGTTGCTGTGGTGTGATTTCACCTTGACTGTAGGAAGGTTTTTGCCACTATTTCACATGAAATTTGCTCAAATGAATTGGAAATTCAACCCAAATTCTATCCTGTAGTGTGGATGGCTATCTAGTAGGAGAGCTATCCTCAGCAGGGATTATCTGTGCTGCCCTCTTGTCCTAGAGGAAAAGCTGCAGTGAGGCTTTGGAATGTAGCCTGAGGTCTTTCAAAATCTTTCTGTCTTGAACAGCAGTGCATAGGGGCTATGTCTGCTGATGATGCAAGTCTAGGTTTGAAAATGAAAGATCCCATGGAGATCCTTTGAAATAATTATTTCATAAATGCATTCAGGACAACAGCAGGCATGGAGTTGCCTCAGGCTCCTCAGCTGTATCAACCACACTGACACTTGTTTTCTCCAAGGATGCATTAACAGGATTCATATTTATCACATGGAATCTAGCACAGGGGAAGAAGTAAAGCCCTGCTGGTTACTCATTCTGCCAGGACATATCTGAAGATGGCTGCTGATGCTGAGATGTTGCTTTAGTCATTTTATCCCAGCAGATTTAAGTGGTGTTTTGAGTGGTGACATACTCCCTCTTCCACTGCAGTGGTGACCAGACTGGCTCTCCCAGATTTGAACAGCAGGGTTGTGGCTGTGCAGGTGGGGCCTGTTTTGGCTTGGTAGTCACTGGTCTCAGAGGGAGCAACCACTACAGTGGGAATAGGTGCCTTCCTGCAGAAATCCTCTAGGTCATGAAGAAGGGAGGGGGAAATGAGCATTAGGAAAAATAGAGTGGTTCTCTGTCTAGTCTCAGTGCTAGCTCTATTTGGGGTACCTCAAAGGAAAAGACAGCAGGCTGCAGTGAATATATGTATGTTGTCTTCAATCTCATGAAATTCTGCCATGAAGATCAAAGAAAAGATTTTTTTTCCCAGTATGCCCAAGAAGCAGTGGACCTACACTGCAGCAAGAGAGATTTCAGGTAGAGATTGGGCTTAACTCTCTGAGGAGAAGAAAGGCTTGGAACAGGTCACTGCAGAGACAGTAGAGGGAAGGATCTGTGCTCACCACAGACAAGGTTAGACAAGCATCTGTCAGTAAGAGTTTAGTTAATGCAGCCTGTGCTTGGGGCAGGGGAGACGTGAGAGGAACCCTTTAGAATTTTCCAGACCTCTGACTCAGATATATGCCCTTGTCTCCCTCCCTATCCCATTTTCCTTTTCATCTCTGGATTCAGCTCACTAGAGCTCAGGACCTTGGCCCTGTTCTCAGCCCATATCCTTCCCTGCTCCAAAAGAATCTGTAGTCCTGAGGCAGGAGAGAGGTTGTGATGGCTCCCATCACTGGTACCCTGGTGGAAGCCAGGCCTCTCCATCACCTCTGGGGACACTTTCCCTGAGCACTTTTAAAGAACCCTGACCCAGCACATGGTGAATAAATAATACAAAGAAAATTTTAACACATGAAAGCTCTCCTGACTTGGCCACCTTGCAAGTAATCTCAGCAACTGCTTTAAGCCTCAAATTGGTCAGATATTTTTCTTCATGAGTTGCCTTTGGGAGGTGACAGAAGATGAAGACAACAGTCCTCACTGTGCAAAGAAAAGGAGGGGTTTTCCTGGGGAAAAACAAACAAACAAACAAACACCAGACACCATGTTGGCCACAATTTTTGCTCAATATGAGAACTACAGGATTTGCTCTCTGTATATTTTTCTGATGCTTAAACCCAGGGATAACTAATGCAGCCTAAGAATCACAGTGCTGTGGATCCCCTATGAGGTTTCACTCAGTGTCCCAAAATACATTTTCCTTGTCCAAGGTTATTTTTGGAAGCCTGTCCTGGCTGAACATGTGCAGCCCAGCTGTTCCTCAGGGACTCAACAGCTTCAGGTGAGATGAAAGGGAGATGGACCAAAGCCATGTTAAAGGGAAGGAAGTACTGCTAGAACACAGGAAATCCTTTTGTCACTTGATGAAGAACATTTGCTGGATCAAGGTAGATATCAACTGTACCAACCTTTTCCCTGAGCATGTGGGGTCAGTGCTTTGATCCAGCCTGATCTCCTTTTCCCTCAGGTTGAACACAAGTCTGAATCATGTCAGGAGAAGAGGAAGGAAAAATAAATCCATAGGGAAACAGTGATCACTGTGTGTGGTGCCCTCCAACCAGCAGAAAGTGGAAAGTTTTATCACACTGGGCAGGGATGGAAGGAAGGGATGGACAAAGATCAGAGCTTAGGGCAGAGATTCTGCTCCTGCACTCCAGGCGTGATACATCACCTCCTGTGCCCGGGTTCCTTTCTTTGCATTGGCATTGTGTTGGCAACAGTGACCAAATTAAATGAGGAAACAAGGTCATAACACTCCCAATTTTGTAAAACTGGTATTGAATGCTAGCAGACATTGTGGTGAGCATCTTCCAGGCCAAGGAAAAGTAGTTTATTGTATTCATTGTCATATTTTTAAATGCTTCAAATACAATTATCAGTGGTAATAAAAATGTGTATATTCTGAATACACTCATTTTAGACCTTCTTCTGCTAAGAAGAGGTCTGAAATACCTGAAAGACTCTCAATTTATTCCTCTTCTTTAGAGAGAACCACTCTCTACTGGGAAGTGACTGTATCTTTGCACTTGGAAAGCATCCAGGCAGGAATTTGGAATGGACTTAAAATTTTACTTCCTAAGGTGGTAGTGTGAAAATGGATACCTTTGTTTTCAACTCTTTTGCTTTTATAACCAAGATCAAATTAAGAACAAATATTGTCACGGGGTGTGAGAAGAGGAAGTGTAAATTTCTGCTTGCAAGAAATAAAAAATAAAAATATGAGAACTTGAGAGCATGTGGACCATTTGTGCCCGAAGTAGCAGTATCTTTGTGAGCATTACATCAATAAAAGCCACTTTCCCCACAGATTCGTGTCTGGTGGCTGACTCCAAACTCCAGCTGAAGCTGTTTTGCTGCAGTCTGACAGGTCTCAGCTGTGTGGCTTCTCTGGCTCTAATAGTGTGTGAATAAACACCTCACTTTTCCCAGAGGTGTGATACTCCAGTGGCCTCTCTTATCTGCCCCAGTGCCTCCTTTCACAAAGTGCAGGAATGCCATCATCAGTGAGATACTCATCTTTCTGACAAAATTTGGCTTGGTTTTGCCCAAAAGGCTCAAAATTGCTGCAAAGGCACACAGACAGACAGTCATGAAAATGTACAAAGTGATTGCATAAGCTCCATTTCCCCAGGAAACACAGACTGAAAGCAGCTCTGTTGAAAGGGAAACGTTTACTAACCAAATACCACAGGAAACTTTGAATAAAATGTTACCAGAGTTAGAATGCAGAATTTGGATATTTGGGCCATGGAGGGAAAATATTTAGTCCTCAAATATTTCATGTTTCAAACAGGTTTGATCTCTTGAGAATTTATTCATAACTTTTCCAAACATCTCACAAGGTTTCATTATTATTTTCTTTAATAAGAAAACAGTATATGATTTGCCTGCATTTATTAAAAATATTTTAAAAACAACACTTGGGCTAGAAGAGCAAACCTACTTTCCAACAAAAAAACAAGGCCATCTCTGACAGGAGATGGTTCTGTTTTATAGACTTCATTTACTTCTTGTAAATTTAAGGGAATTTCGTGGGCTTGTTTGGTTGGGGGTTTTTTTTCCCAATCAAATATATGTGCAATCTAACCCAATCTTGGGAATTCACAGACAAATCTACACTGCTGGGAAGCCTCAGTGTGTGACTGAAAAGTTCACATCTGAGTCTAGTTTTCCCTAGAATAGAAATTCCAGGAGAACAGAGGAGATTTCCCTCCTCACACAGCCAATTCCATCCCAGAGACTGCAGAATATTGCAGCACTATTCCAGTATTACAGTAATATTACAGTAGTGATAAAATAAAGGGCAAGATTAATATATGATTTTGCAGTTCTGTGGTTGCTGATCTAGAGAACAGAATTGTCAGCATGTGGACATTATCTGCAGTGGGTGACATCATTTTTTGGAGTGTGTAATAAAATTACTTGTCCAGGAGACCATGATATGAAGCTGACAAACCTTAAAAAGGAGCAAGCTGTGCCATTTCAGGAATGGGTGCAATGTTTTTTAGGATTCTTCAACCTTTTATAGTTTCCTAGCCAATATATTTTCCTCTCTTTTAATGGGCATCAAGAACAACATCTGCAGGAGGCAAGCCCAAAGATTAATTCCTCCCCTGCACTTCCTGCATTTGTTCAAGTAGTTGAACTAATATTTATGAATAATGCATTGCACCCATGAATGCCACAAATCAATGCAACTCCAAGTACTTCATACTTAAACCAGCTGAGGCTCAGACTCAATATGTATTATTAAGCCAGCTTCTTTTAATGGTTAGTAAATATTATGTAAACATTTATATCCAGAAGACTACTTTTCTACAGGAAGGAATTATTAAGAGTTTGATCATATTTCTGGCAGTTTTCTCATTCTTTATGGCTTGTTCATCTTGGTTGTTAATTATTTTTAGAGTCTTGTGTCTTACTTGTGTGATGCTTTTGTGTTTGATTTTTTAAAAAATTATTGTTATTAATTTTTATTCCAAGTTCCATTTGAAAGCTTTAATTAATTGGTGAGGGTTTGAGTGCAGATATTAAGACAGACAATTATCAGGAAAAGCACTGGATACCCTAGGGTATTGTTGTTGTTGTTACAAATGCCTGGTAATGGTTCAAAAACCATCCAAATATGTGTTTTGCCCACATAAATGTCCATCAGGAATTTAAGAATGGATGAAGATGAACACAGTAGTGAGGCCACTGCTACTGAGGGCAGTGAAGAAAACACAATGTTGCTGTCATCAGTAAATGAAAATCTAATGTAACACAGATTTGAAAATTGATATAAAATTCTATAATATTTTATATGGAAAACTAGAGAAAACAGTATTTTAATTACTTGTTTCTTAACTACTGTCACTGGTGTATGTGCACTTTTGGTCACAGTGGAACAGCTCAGATGCTGTCAGCCAGATTAGTACTGCTGAAATCAAAGGAGTCAGATTGACACCAGCTGAAAACCTGTCCCAATAAATCTGACTTTATTTATGGGGAATGAAACCACAGTCATGTCTCCTCAAAGGCAATAGTCCTGCTCAAATGGTGGGAATAAATTGTTTTGGCTGCATGAATGAATTAAATATTGAATGTTTCATTTGTCAGACTTGGCTTCTGCCTCACCTAAATCAGTGGAGCTGATTTACAGCAGCTCTTTGGAGAAAGGACACTTGGTCCTGGAGTGCTGACAGTCAGGCTTTACCTGGAGCAGCTGGTTTTCTGTCCAGCAGCTGGGTGTATGACCAGCCTCACAAAGATTCTGGCACAAGGAGTTCAAGGCACACAGCATGGTGCATACATACTCAGCAATGGAAGCCTGGGCTGAGTAACATTCCAAGGTAAATCCCTCCATCTGGCATTTTCTAAAGCACTGAGGGAATTCAGTGCTGGATTTGCCACCTTAGCTCCTGGTACTGCATCAGGGGGACACGAGGCTGAACAGGAGCAAAGGAGTGTTTGGCTCTCTATCCCCAGTGTGATTCCCTTCTCTTTGAGAAGACTCTTTAGACAGCAAAAGAGTGAGTCTTCCTCTAGTATTGCATCTTCTGTCACTCAGGTGTCAGGGCTCATCTGCACAGGGCAGCAACTCTGGAAATGAGAACTTCACCTGTGCTGAGTGTTCAGATGCTTGATGTTATCAGAGTCAGCTAAAACAGATGTTTTCATACTCCTGTTTGTAAAGCTTCTATGATATTTCAAAGGCCCAGGCTGATGTAACTCTCCTTCCTATTACCTAATAAGTGTCAATAATAACAACAACAATAACTGATGGTGCAGTTTGACTTCTCCACCTCCCTTTCCATGCCAGTATGTGCTTCCTGAATCCCAGCCTTTTGCTGATTCAAAGGGGTGTCACCTTCATCATGGAGAAAAGCAGAAGGAAAAGCTCCCTGATAGGAAACACACAGCTAGTGGTTTGGCTCATTTAAAACTCAGGTTAATGAATTAGCCTTTACCTTTTATGAGTCAGGAAAGTCCAAGTTGCTCTTTTTCTTTTTCCTTGGACTTGGAGGTAAACTCTGATCTCACTTATTTACAGAGGAAATCACCTAAAGGCAAGGAGCTATGCCTGCCATGTATTTGCAAGAGAAAACAGCACCCATGCTTCCTGAGCTCTCTTTCTGTTCTTAGTAGTCCCTGTATTCTTTGGCTGGCTACAGCCTTCAGTAAAAGTGTCAGACAAATAAAGCAGCATAAAATAAATCAATCTATTTCCCAGTTTATTTGTTCTAAGAAGGCTGCAAATGAAGTCAAATTGAGAAACCTGTTTATGTGGCTGAGAGGCATAGGGGATGTGTTGAGGAAGAAGTGATATTAAAGCATTAGCCTGACAGAATCAGAGCTAGCTTGAGCTGGGACATGCTGCCTGTTTCCTGTTCCCTGTGGATAGAGTGATGGATAGTGACATTCACAGATATAATGTCCATAGAAACGAAAAGGTAAAGAGATAAAAGAAATAAAATTATTACATTTAAGTTCTCAAAAAACCCAATTTGACACTGGGAATTAAAAGCAATGTGGCTTCCTTATTTTACTAAAGAGTCAGCAGTGATTTATGGAACTTTTGAATATTTATATGTTGGAAGAAGGTGCTGAATTCTCATCAGCCAAGCAGACATTGGCAGAAAGATGAAACCAGCAAACTCAGACTGAAATATGGCACAAATGTTTAATAGTGAATGTAACTGAACTCATCAAAACATGAAGTGGATTTTCCATCATTCAAAGATCTTAAATTGAAGTCTTTGAATTAGACAGAGAAGTGCCTTTAGAGCCTTCATCTATTGGGATCAGTACAAGACTCCCCAGGATCAAGCCAGGGTGAAAGAGGATTGCAGTGATCTCTTTTAGTTAGCATTGTCATCCTTCAAGGGACCTGGGAGCTCATAGAAGCCCAGGTTTGGGCTGCTGCTATCAAAGAGTTCAATAAGAGCTGAAATATCCCTGTAGTTTGGGATTTAATGACCAACATTACACCCAGACACACCTGTAAGTGCCCAGAGTGCCATATGCCCTCAGCAATCACTATCAGAAAGGCAGCTCAGGCACCTGCATGTCTCAGCACCCCTCCCTGGGGCTGCAGCCCTTGAGCCCTGTCTCATCCAAGCTAAGACAGTTCTGGTTTATCATCACATGGCAAACTCTCACCAGCCAGCTGAGGTGGGCTGTGGAGCTTCAAACAGCCAGATGTCCACATCTCCATGACTTCATCCCTGCTCACACACTTGACCACAGCATTTGCTGAGGAATTCACTGAGGCCATGAAATATGCTGAGGAAATAGTCAAAGAGAGGGAGATAACCAAATGTTTTTTGGGAAAAAATCCAAGCCAACACAATGCCATTTTTATGTCATTTCTAAAGTGCTCTTTCCCTTGATGTTGTAGTCTGAGACCACAGGAACTTTGAACTTTTGTTCCTCCTTCATTTTGAAAGTTATTTTTGCCAGACCTTCTATCATGGCTCCATCTCCAAGCCAGCAATCACAGTTTATATGAAATATTAGCTATCAGATTTACAGCTGAGCCTTTTACCCTATGCTAACCCAAATAGTTTCACTTTTTTTTTTTTTTTTTAAAGCCATTTCACCTAGGTCAGGGGAATTGAACTCTCAAAATGCTGCATTCACTTCACAAAGTATTACAAGTTTGGACCCCAAAGTCTGGCACTCAGTAAGATGCACATGCAGGTGAGCACCAGCTGGGTGACAAGAAGATAGCAGGGTTTGTTCTGCATTCCCCAGCAGAATATCAACAGTGTACAAGGAGGGATATGCTGGTGACAGCAGGGTGAGGGAGAAATACTGAAATAGAAAAAGCTGGAATAAACAAACAGGGGAGGAAATGAGGAAAAGGGAGAGGATATAGAGGAGGGAAAATAGACAGAATTCTGGAGGAACCTGGACAGGAAAAATTCTGAGCCTGGTCTTCAGGGTTGTGAGTTCTGGGGAAGAGCTGTGGAAGGGGTGAAGGTGCTGGAGGAGGAAGATAGCTTGTGGAACTTCCTTCAGTTTGCATTAATTCTGTTTGAATCATCTCCCAGGGCAGCTGTCTGTCCAGACTGTCACACAAACAAGCTGATCCTTTCAGAACTCCCTGGTCCAGCTGGCGTGAACCCATTAAACTGCCCATGTCATGTCACACAGCACAAAGGGATTGATAGAATTACAGAATAGTTTGGGTAGGAAGGGACTTCAAAGATCAGCTAGTTCCAGCTCCCCTTCTGTGGCAGAGACATCTTCCACTAGACCAGGTTGCTCAGGTCCTTGTTCTTGAATACTTCTAGAGATGAGGAATTCAGTTTCTCAGGAGAACTTGTCTTTCACAATTCTCACAGGAAAGGATTTCTTCATAATATCTAATCTACAAGATTCAGCATAGAGATATTTCTCTTTCAGCATAGAGATATTTCTCCCTGCCCAGTCACTTCATGAAGGCCAAAGGACCCTCCCTGCTCTCCTGGAGCTCATCTGTGTACTGGAAGATGCTTTAAGGTGTTCTTGGTGCCTTCTCCAGGTTGAACAGCTCCAACTCTCTCATCCCTTCCTCATAGGAGAGGTACCCTATCCCTCTGATCATCTGTACTCACTCCAACAGATCCATGTCCTTCTTATGTTGCCCTGCTTAGGGTGAGGGGCTGGGAGTGGCTCATCCCAGCCCAACCTGGCACACCTGAGTTCCAGGTGGTAACCAAAGCTGAGCAGAAGTTAAGGAAACATCTCAGTTCTAGCTTGGCTATCAGAGTGGTTCACCCACCCATCACTGCCCAGCCTGTCACATCAAGAAGAATGGTTTGCCTACTTTTAAATTTACCTGGACACCTATTTTCACCCTTGAATAATCTCTTGCATTTAAGACCTGTGAAGCTGTTTAACAAGGTTTTCCTTCCCTTTGCTAGCATTCGTTTTCCTTATAATATTCTATTTCAGTTTAAGGATGAAGGAGACTTTAAATTCTTTCAAATTCAGATTTAGAATGGTTGGAGAAAAACCTCTACCTGTGCCTAAGTAAAAGGACAAAAGTACATCGGACATTTCTCAGCTAAAATCAGGGCATACATTAGCAGGATAGAGGTGGTCAGAGAGTTTGGTGTGAGGTTTGAGTTCAGGGTGGGGTTTGCACTCCCATGTGCCTGGACAGTATTTGTCATGCCCACTGATGCACACTCCTAAACACTGAAATCACGGAAGGGATGTGTGGCATGGCAGGGGATTGTGTGATAAAGGGCTGCTCTGTAAAGA
The DNA here is from genome assembly GCF_029582105.1 of Oenanthe melanoleuca. NCBI lineage: Eukaryota > Metazoa > Chordata > Aves > Passeriformes > Muscicapidae > Oenanthe > Oenanthe melanoleuca. Next base: position 8,055,844 of record NC_079335.1, on the reverse strand, counting down.
GGACAGTCCCAAAGGAGATGTCAGGCTGCTTCCCACAGGGTGTGCAGGACAAATGTCCTTTTGCTCTTCAAATGAAGTCACTGTTTAACAATCAACTAAATCAAACATCTGTGAATAACTGCATACGTGTCACGCCATTGATTGCAACCAGTAAAGCCAGATCAAACGTGTCTTGATGTCCTGGCTGCCCTGCAGAGCCTGGACGCCCCCAGCAGTGAGAGGGATGAGCTCTGAGCCTCTCGGAGCTGCGCTGGAATCGCGGCGTGCCCGACCCCGCGCTGCCGCTTTCCCTTTAAGAGCCCTTTGGCTCACGGCGATGCACTGAAATGCAGGAGGTGGGACAACACCACACACAAAAATGAAGAAGTGAAGGCAGGAAAAGTTTCTCCCGAGGAAAAATGCAGGGCTTGTCCTTCACTGTGACGTCAGATCTGTCTTTAATAAAATCCCCAAAGAGCCAAGAGAAAAAGGCAGAGTGCCTAGGCTAGGTTGCCAGTTCAGGATTGCTCTGCATTCCCCAAAGTGGTGTTTTTGTTCAAAACGGCTCTAAATCTGGGTTCAATCAAATGTATTTAATCCCGGCTTCCAGGGATGAGGTGGCTTTTGCCCTGGATTCTAGCAGCAAGCAGCATTTTGCAGGTGAGTTTGGGAACTGCCGGGGAGACCTGTCTTCTGCAAACACACGGGGGTTTAATGCAGGGTGGGCTGGGAGGAGTGCGGGGCGTGTGGAAGGTGGGCACGGGAAAAATCTGGGGAGGTGGGAGAGCAGGAAGGGAAAGGTGAGCTGGGGAAAGGAAAGGAAAGGAAAGGAAAGGAAAGGAAAGGAAAGGAAAGGAAAGGAAAGGAAAGGAAAGGAAAGGAAAGGAAAGGAAAGGAAAGGAAAGGAAAGGAAAGGAAAGGAAAGGAAAGGAGAAAGGAAAGGGATGCAGAAGTGTCTCTGAGTTGAGCTTTTCTCAGCATCCAGGTGATTAGCACAGAAAACTGCAGGGTTTTTATTTCTTTGTATTGCTGATATTTGTGCGATGGAGCAGAAGGATGAGGCGCTCCCCCAGTGCTGCCTGAAGGAGCAGGCTGGGGCTCGCAGGAGACCCGTGTGGAGGGGAAGGAGCTCCCGGGGTGCCGGGGGTGCCGGTACCGGGGGCGCAGCCGTGACGGAACCGGGGCCGGGCCGGGTCCGGCGGTGCCGCCGGGCGCTCCCGCAGGTGGAGCCGCTGTGCCCCGGGCCGGGGAGCAGGGTTCGGTCTCCTTCCCGAGCTCCGCAGCTGCTGCTCCTCGCAGCCGCTTTCCTCCCCCTCTCCTTCGGAAAAACCGGTCCGGGGAAGCCGCTGATTCCCCAAAGGTGCCGGAGCTTGGGTGGAATTCCCGGGGGAGAATGCGGGACTGAGAGCAGCCCTGGGAGGCGGTGAAAAGCAGCGCCTGTCCTGGGAGGATGAGCGGTCCTCTGTCCCCCATCTCTGAGTGAGGATGAGCGGTCCCGTGTCCCCTGTCCCCATCCCTGAGGGAGGATGAGCGGTCCCGTGTCCCCTGTCCCCATCCCTGAGGGAGGATGAGCGGTCCCGTGTCCCCTGTCCCCATCCCTGAGGGAGGATGAGCTGTCTCCTGTCCCCATCCCGGAGCCAGCGCTGCTCTCGGGGCTCAGGGATCCCTGGGGACCCTGGGAGATGTCAGTGACCCGTTTGGGCTGCCCAGCTGTAGTGGGGATGTTCCCGGAGCCAGACACGTGTAAGCCGTGTCTGAGCATCCCTGTGCTCGGGGCAGGGTGACATCCCTGTGCTCGGGGCGGGGTGACACCCCTGTGCTCGGGGCTGGGTGACATCCCTGTGCTCGGGGCGGGGTGACATCCCTGTGCTCGGGGCAGGGTGACATCCCTGTGCTCGGGGCTGGGTGACATCCCTGTGCTCGGGCTGGGTGACATCCCTGTGCTCGGGGCACGGTGACATCCCTGTGCTCGGAGCGGGGTGACATCCCTGTGCTCGGGGCTGGGTGACATCCCTGTGCTCGGAGCGGGGTGACATCCCTGTGCTCGGGGCGGGGTGACATTCCTGTGGTCAGAGCAGGGTGACATCCCTGTGCTCGGAGCGGGGTGACATCCCTGTGCTCGGGGCTGGGTGACACCCCTGTGGTCGGAGCAGGGTGACATCCCTGTGCTCGGGCTGGGTGACATCCCTGTGCTCGGGGCTGGGTGACATCCCTGTGCTCGGGGCGGGGTGACACCCCTGTGGTCAGAGCAGGGTGACACCCCTGTGCTCGGGGCTGGGTGACATCCCTGTGCTCGGGGCTGGGTGACATCCCTGTGCTCGGGGCGGGGTGACGTCCCTGTGCTCGGGGCTGGGTGACATCCCTGTGCTCGGGGCGGGGTGATATCCCTGTGCTCGGGGCGGGGTGACATCCCTGTGCTCGGGCTGGGTGACATCCCTGTGCTCGGGCAGGGTGACATCAGCTGCTGTGCACAGGGGGTTTTGCATGGCAGGGCTGCTCGCATCAGGGCTGGCTCGTGTTTTGTGATACACTTTAAACCAGGAAAGCAGCAGCGTGGTGCAGCACCCCAGGCACACCTGTGTGACCCCGGATGGCACAGAGATAAACGTGGATGCTGGTAACAGGGCCTCTTCTGTAAAATAAAACACACCACAAAACTGACAACAAACAAACAAACTGCACCTCTCGTGCTCCTGAGGGAAGTTGGTTCTTACCACAGTTGATTTTTGTTCAACAAGGAAATCAAACAGAGGGAGGTGCCCCCCACCCCTCAAACACTGTCACTAGAGGAGACCTGTGCAAACCTTGTAAATTGTGCAGTGGCTGTGTTGGGTTCCCTTGGTATCAAAGATTTTTGTAAAGAACCTGCTGTGGCATGAAAATCTGTGTGAGTGCATGCAGGCACATGCTCTTGCTGAGGGGATAGGCAAGTGAGTGCAATCCAGAAATGGCTTGCAGCATGTTTGGTCTAAAGAGTGTCTAAAAAGAGTTCAAAATAGTATAAAATAGCCTAAAAGTCTCCTGGGTCTCAAGCGTTCCAGCTCAGGCTCTCCATTGAGCAGAGCAGGTGAAGCTCCTTGAGCATTCAGGGCCACTGTCACCTCCTGAACACACCCATGGGGTTGGAACTAAGCTGTGCTTAGAAACCTCTGAGTGGGGATAATTTCACCCCAGTAATGAACTGGCTCCCTGAGCCCTCTGCCTTCCTGAACTGGGATGTGATGGGGATTGGTAGGCTGATGAAAAACAGGTTTCTGTTTGTCATATACAAGGGAGTGGGGAAAAAGGGGTGAAAAAGGTGTACAGCACATCAGGGAGAGAGGGTGGGAAGGGCATCTGGGAGGGAGTATTAACCTTTTTGGTGTTTAAAGGACTCTTGGGAGCAGAGAAGGCTTAGTTTGGTCTGATTAAGGGTATGAAGAAGCAAGGAATATTGCAATTATTTGGGGATATTGTGAATACTTAGCTGGCATGGCCACCCTGCTCATGAGATATTTAAGTCATGAGAGTCATAACAGATGAGTCCTGATAAAGCTCCAACACTGCCCCACCTCACCATCCATAGTCTTTGTCCTTGCTGGCATAATCACAACAGTAATAAAGATCTTTCTAACTCTGCAGACATCCATGGTAGCAGCAGGCAGGTCACTGTGCACGCTGTGCAAAGCCCTGTGGTCTCCCTGGAGACTTGTCACTCTTAAGGTATAGGAAGAATTCTGGACAGAAAAAGATGTTCCACTGGGAAAGAAGAGAGTTGACCCTGTGGGTTAGGTATGATATTATTCCAGGGAGAAAGGCAGAGAAGATAATATAGGAGGGTCTCAAAGGCATTTCAGAAGGCAGCTCTGGGTTCTGCATCTCCTAGTACTGTTTAAAACTACAAGCAGTTATTGAGTTCTTAAAGAGTTTTATCAACAGGGGTTTTCATTAGGGAAAAACTGCACAGGTGATGGGCTTGTGAACAAAAAAATAACTGAACATAGCTGGAATTTTAGGCATAAGTTTTAAACAATTGCTTTAAATACTTTTTTTTTTTTTTAACACAGATATAAGGACAGAGACCATGGGAGCCTAAATCCCTTCAACCAGGCTGAGATTCCTCAGTGCCTGAGTCATTTTTGCAGCAAGGACTTTAAAACTGAGCCAGCATCTTCAGTTTCTAGTCCTGATGACTCAGAAGTGTGAGACCACTTATTCAGAAAGGACAAAATGTCCTAAACCAGGGTGATGATTAAAGAAACTATTCTGCACTTTGTAGAAAAGTAGTAAAGGAGCTTATAAGGGAAAAGAGCATTGAAGGTTTCTAAAACATTTGAAGTGGAGGACTGGGTGGTGTGTGGATCTGACAACATAAAATAAAAAATGATAGGGTGAATGCAAACCTACAGACTTCTCAAATAGGAAAGAAAGCAAAGAATCAAGTTGTTCATCACATCTACTAGTAGATTGATTAATCTGATGTGATGCTAGTCATCGTACACAAACACAATGCTTTTGGCTTTGATGGGTAGGAAGGAGGAGGGAGATACTCAAATTTGGTTTTATTTGGCACCATCTCCTTTGTGGACACCTATTTCACTACATAGTAACTGATAATGATCCAGGCTCAGGGCTGCCTCAGGCTATGTGTTAAGAACCACAATGTGTTCTTTTTCCTTCTTTTATGAGATTTATCTTACAGATATAAAGCCAAGAATTTAATCTTTAAAATATTTGGAGACGATAGCAGGGAAAAAAATATTCAATTTCTTTGGGCTCTTCCAGGAAAAAACACATTCTGACCAAACATAAACAAAAAAACAAAACAAAGCAAAACAAAAACACAAAGAAGAGAAAAAGTGACAACTTTATTCTTCCCTGCAAAAATGCCATAGCTCTCCAGGGAGGGTTTACCTGTTAAGTGCTTCTTAACAGCAGGCTCCTGGTTTGCACCATGGTTAATGATGCACAGATAATCTCAGGCATCACAGGTTCAAAGTTGCTGTGCCTTTTCCTTCTAACCTTCCCACTACTCCCTCTTGCTTGACAACATCTGGTTACCAGAGATTGACTGGACACACCTTTCTGTAGAAGGGCTCTTATCCTGCACTTCCATAAATTGTAGATGACAATTAAAATTGCTCTGGTTATAGCAGCTGAAGATTCAGCTATGAAAATTAACATCTTGAGGCTTGGAGCTGGCAGGCACAGCTCCCATGGGTATGGTTTAATTGTGCAAGGGCCTTCCCAAAGCTGATCTCTCATTTGGCAGTCTCCCCTCCACGTCCACTTGCTGAATGAAGTCATTGCTAGGGCAACATCCTCAAGGTAGCACTGAATGTTCTTCACATGCATCAGAGGCCCACACCCAAGTCTGCTTCTGATGAAGGTGCTTCCCAAGTACACACACACAGAAATACACACAGAGAGTTTCTGCTGAGAAAAGCAGGACCTGATGCATTTTCTTTCATAATTTCTCCTGTGTGTGTCTGAATTTGCTTTGCTAGTGTGAACCAGTGTCTTTTCCAGCACCAGCCACAACATCTGTGGACAGGGATTGGCTTCCTCCCCCTCCTCACAGCCGTGCCACTGCCTGTTTATGTCCCCTGGGGCAGGTCCTGTCCCCATTCCACACTGCCCTCAGGTGAGGCTTCTCCAGGAGAAGGCATTATTAAAAGTGGTAGCTATGGATTTTAGCAAAAGTGTGAGATTTATGTGTGTCTGTCCTTTCAAAGACTCCTGCATGTTCAGTTTCTCCTGCCTTCCCCAGGTGCTATGGTCAAAAATTTCAGGAGTCCTCTATACCCACATGGGACATTTGTCTTCTTTCTTCAGAAGCTCTGGGCTCCCATGTTAGGATGTTAAGAGTTTCTTTAGCATCTTGCCAGGGCTCAGCTTACTGAGAGCTGCTCTTTTTGGATGTCTCACTGTCCCAGAGGGGTCTTGAGCATTCCTGTCTGGACAGCCCTGGCTCTCATGCATGAGAGGAATTGAAGCTGTTTATAAACCCAAGAAATAATATCATGTGTGTGAACCTTGGCAGCTGTGGCCTGGCAAAAAGCTGGACACCCACAGCTTCAGCTGAAGATGCATTTGAATATTGAACCTGACAGTGTCTCATGGTGTGGGCCAGAGCACAGGGTGAGATTTTACTCAGTCTTTCAGATTTGTCAGTAGGAGCTTTGGGTAGGTATCCTGGATTAAGTTGTTCCTCCTGCTTCCTCCTTTGCTTTCACATGATATAGTTCAAGCATCCTCATTCTTACAGTCCTCATTTTAAAAGCACAATTTTCCCTTTCTGTTGAGTAGAAACATTGACTGGTAGTTGATAGGCCCAAAGACATTCTACCTCTTTATTTCCTTTCTTTGTTCTGATGCCCACCAGGTTGGACAGATCTTGCAGCACCCAATTTCCCCATCACTCCCTCTCCACATGTTGTGCCACCAGGGTTTGCTGCATCCTGGGGTGAATCATCTTTGGCTTCCCATTGCTGCAGGCTGGCAGGAGATCACAGATCTGATTTTTACAGATCAGGAAGAAGGGTCAAGGGACTGCCTGCTGCTTTAGCAGCTCTGTGCAGGTATTCTCTGAGTTTCCTAGCAATGGGTGAGGATCATGGGTTCTCCTACAGCCTGGTGGTCTCTCAGCTTTGGGATGTGCCTCTGCTGGTGCTCTGTTATTTATTGGATCCATACTGAAACATTATGTGTGCTCTGGCATCCTGGGTGAAGCTTCTGGAGTCTTTCAATCCCTTGTATCTTCTCATAGACTGCTGCTGGGCTTTGTAATCCTTGCATCTGGGCTAGGTGCTGGAAAATAAAACGGAGAAAAGGCATTTTTACCTCTGTGAGTGCCAACCACTGGCTCTGTCCCACAAGTAAATATTCTCATGGTTGGGGAAGGAAAGCAGAGCCTTCAAGCTGAAACAGCTGTGCAAGAAGATAACACTTAAGCTGAGCTTTGTGGCACAACTCAAATAATGAATTTCTAATACTTTGGTTGGTAATGCATTCCAGGACTGTGTGGTCATCTCAGTTCCTCTTCTCTTTCTCAATAGCTCCCACGTTGTTCTTCTGTTTTATTAGTCTGGGTCTGTCATTCCACTTAACCTATAAAGCAAATGAGAGATGAGCAAGTTGGAAGGCCAAGTTTCATGAAATCCAGGATGGTGTGCAATGAGTCCAAAAGGAAACCTGAGAGGTATTTGCAGAAATAATTGTGGGCTCATCCAGAGGGTTATGAGTCACCTGGATGCTGATGTTACTGGACACCTGCACAGTTAAGTCTTTGCTGTCATGGAGCAATTCCAGCACTGAAAAAGGACCTTATCCTATGAGCTTGCCTTGCAAATTCACAGAATTTTCTAGAAAAAAATTCTCATGCTTGGTGATGGGAAGGTGCAACAAGATCTCTTGGTCCAGCATTTCATTGACACTCAGATATACAGAACTCACAATACCTGTGGTGTTTGGCTGCTTTTATACCTTTTGCTTAGAGCTGGAACAAATTCCTCCTACTCAAAGTAAACTTGTCCTTTCCCTTCCAAACATATTGAAATAATCTCCAGTGAAAGGCATCCAGGTAGATTTAATGGATTGGTTTTATTATTACATCTCTAACATGCAACTGTGTAGCTTTACTCAGTATTTACGTTAGATTCAGAAATATGTAAATATCATGTGTAGTCATAAAATTATAGAATGATTTGGATTGGACAGGACTTTTAATGGTATACTGTCCAACTCTGCTGCAATGAGCAGGGACATCTTCAACTCAAGTTGCTCAGAGCTCTCCAGCCTGACCTGCAGTGTTTCAGGGAAGGAGCATCCACCACCTTTCTGGGCAACCAGTGCCAGTGTTCAACCACCTTTCAAAAATCTTCCTTATGTATAATCCAAATTGACCCTCCTGCAGTTTAAAACCATTACCCCTTGCACCCTTGCAGTATCTGGATATAAGGAAAAGAACACAGTAAAGTCAGGAGTGGTAACCACCTTCATAATTCTGTACAGTACCTGACAGAAAATTAGCTATTGCCATCAGGAACAGTGCAGCCCACACAGGCTTCACAGCTTTGACCAAAATTGCTCTGAATGACTCACAGACTATCATTAAACATTTCTGCAACTCACACTTTAATTTCTGAGTGGCTTAAAAGTTTTGATTCTTTCCATGCTCCACCAGTTTTCCACACTGCGATCAGGCTTTTCTTTTTGTTGTTTTCTTACTGAAGCTTTTTGAGTTACAAATGATGGCAGGATGGGTAGGGGATTGTTTTGGGTTTTTTTTCTCTTGCTGAAGTTTCCTCTTCTCCACACACATATCCTTGGCCTGTAAAAAGAAGAATATGGAGCAAAAAACAGAGCACGGCTTTAATGAAATATATTTTGATGCCTTTTGGGGACAACACTCATCACCCAAAGCAATGACTCTGGTGAATTTGTTTTAGCCATGTAGGGATCAGCCTTCTTGCACTGGGTGAAGAATAATATACCAGGGCTCTGCAGAGAGACTGGGAACTTCACAAAAAGTGCCATGGCAATCCTACAGCATCTCCTGGCTGAGCTCTACAGCCCTGTGCCATTATCACTGCCATGCCTGATGTGTCCTTGGCATTCTCTCAGCTGTGGGTACACAGGGTCACTCTCTATCTGAGGTTTTTTGGACTTGCAAATCCTTTACGTTTTTTTCAAGTCCACCAGTGTGTGTGTGTGATGACCAAGCAGGCTATAGCTCACATGATCACCAACTTGAATCAGCTGTGACACAGGGAACTCTCTGGATCTGGCTGATCAGGAGGCAAAGACACAGAAATCCATGCAGGGAGAATTAAGTTCTCCTCTGAATGGCTGGCACATGTTCCTGGCTGCCCCCAGGCTACCAGTTCCCTGGGTTTAGACTAACAGCTGGGTCATTTTAGCTGTTTAGCAAGGAAGCACCAAACCACAAAATCTGCAGCCAGTGCTAAGAATCTGCAAGTGGATTACACTATAAAACTCTATGGTTACATTTTAATGAGGGGGGAAAAAAAGGATGGAAAACAATAATTAGGAAAATATCCACATTTTATTAACTAGTTTGGCCATTCAGCAGGTGATTTATTGATAAGTACTGCTGGCAATATTTCCTGCTGGATCTTGGACTTACAGGACTGGATCAGACCCACAGCATCTGTGTGTGGGCTGATAAACATTGATGTAAGAGAATGAGGACAAATTCATTTGTCTCCTTTCTCTGAGTTTTATTTCCACATTTGACCCTAGTAGTTAAATATAAAATGACATCTCTGCTATTTAACACTGCAGTTCATTTATGGAGACTGTTCACTATTAATTTTCACTGCTCTAGTAGAGTCCCAAGGGCACATTTTTAAAATTACATTTATTTGAGCATTTCTGTGAGGCACAGCAGTCTGTGAGCCTGACAAAGGGGTCATAGGCAGTGGAATTCTGGAGGCTGCTTGACTTACCTTTCCAGATTTTGCATCAGAACCTGTTTTGCTCAGAGCACTGAGGTCCCCCACAGAGGTGGTGTGATCCTGCCTAGGAAGGCTGGTGAATTCCTTGCCCACCAAAGCTGCCTGGGTGTGGGTGAGCTCCTGGGTTTGTGGTGGAACAATGTATTATATGCCTAGTTTCAGGCTCAAATAAGATGTTTGTGCTTTTAAAGATGATATGCTTAATTCTGTGTGGTTTACATGTGTGTATGTGTATGTGTATATATATATATATATATAGTGTATATAGGAATATACTCCTCCCTACTCCCTTTGGTTTGTGTCAGTTTTTCCATACATATCATACAGAGTCTGCTTGCACTTGAGGAGATTTTGTGCCATATTTTTCACTGTCTCTCCCTGTCCCAGCTATATTGAAATGCTTGCCAGATTGTCATCTGGGAGGCTGGAGTATTTGATTAGAGGAGTAAATGGATACTACAGCAGCAGAGTTGAGACTCCTTTAAACCATCTGCACCCTCGATTACTGTAACATTTTACAATGTTACAAGAGCAATTATTAAATAACTGGATTTGTTTCACTGCCATGTGACTATATGACTATAAAGGGGTTGATGGTGGTTTCATTGTTCACCCTCCAACATACAAGGGAAATTTCCTCAGGAAAGCTGTCTCTGCAGTGGGAGCTGACAGGGTATAAATATCCTGGCTCAGCACCTCCTGCCCCCTCCCCACACGCCTCTCCAATGTGGTTTTCTGGTGCAGTGGTGTCCCTGGAGCAGGGGGATGCTCGGGAGCAGCAGAGCCAGTGCAGGGCTGCGGGAGCATCATTCGTGCACCAACACTGCCCTCGCGTGTCGGGGCTGTGGACACCAAAATGTCAGCAACCACATCGTTAGCAGCTCATCTTTATCCTCCGAACCACACAGCTGGTGTCTCCTCTGTCGGTGGAAGCAGCAGCGTTAACTCTTTCAGGGCTGCGATCCTGCCGCTTTCCAGGCTGGCATTGCTTGGGATGGGGAAGTGGCAGCAATACCCTGGCCTGAGCAAAGTTCTATTTTGTTTTGTTTTGTTCTTTGTGTGTTATGCCATTCATAGTGTCAGCAGGTCTCTGGATCACAAACAGGGATTTTGTCACCTGCTTGGTTTAGCCCTGGACCCCAGCAGTGTCAGAGCTGCCTGCAAGCAAGAGGGAATCGTGTGAAAGACCCATTTCATCACTTTGCACAGATCCACCAAGCCATAAACTGCTGATCACCACTGATGTGTGGGATTTGAAGGTGTTAGGGAGGTGGAAGGGTCCTGCCCTTTTGCAGGATCAGGTGAATGGGAGGGTTGAAAGCCACACTAAGAAACTGGCTCTGCTGAGCTGACAGCACCTGAGAGGCAGCTCAGTGCAATGATTTCTTCTCTCCATCCAGCAAGAACTCAGTGACTTAGCTTATTAGCTGTGTGTAAAGGAAGGGATCATGTATGGTTACAGTGTAGGAACAAGAAATATAACTGCTATTTCTGGCTCTGCCACAAATATAATGTCTGCCTTTGGGACAGTCACTTCACCTCTGGGGCCCCAGATTAAAACAGGATCATTTAATAATATCACCTTCATGAAAGTTGCTTCTTTCCACCACGAGTAATCCCTCCTAGAAACAGAATGTGACACACTCTTCTTGCTTGTGCATGTGATATGTGTGCATTCCAAGAGAGCTGATACCTTTAATTATATCAGCCCTCATATTTAATTCCTGCACCATATTTTTAGGTTCATTCTCTGGTATCTTTTTTTACCAAAGATCTGAATTTCAATTCTGTTTCTACTGTCCTTGGGATCCATGGGATTACTTCTCCAGCTCAATTAATCCTCTTTCTATATTTATAATTTCACTCATTTTCTTTTTTTTTTTTTTTCTTAGTGAATTTGTGCCAGGAAGTGTTCTCTTTTCCTTACTTGTAGTTTCCACTGTATTTAATTCAAAAGCTACGATTTTGCCCCCAAAGTCTTGTAAAAGTCAAGGCCTCTCTCTATTTTCTTTCTTCCACATTTGCAATGTGTCAGCTTTTGATAGGGGGTAGGGAAGGTACAGCTGTTTTTTGGGGCTTTCTGTTGTGCATTAAAAGAGGATCTGAGCTTCAAGGATTTCTGGAATAAAGTCTGCAGTGGAAAGCCCAAGCTGGCTCAAGAGCTGGCTCTGACTTCTTCCAAGCCCCCTCATTCCCCCTGCTCAGATTTGCTCTTTTTGCTGTTTCCAGGCCAGATCTTCAGGCACAGCCTGTTCTCCCTGTTCAGGGACTCATCACCACTTCCTTCTCCTTCACAGCACGTGGGACAAGATGCTGTCCATAGCCATCACTCTGCTGATCCTCCAGGGCAGTTCTCAGTAAAAAGAAAAAATACCCCTTAGAAAAATTGTTTGGCTCAGCCCATCTCCCAGTCCTCACATGGAGACTCATCCAGGTGATCTTCTCTCCAAGCTCCCCTTGGCTGGGTCTCCCTGCTGGCTTCTCACCCCTGCTGCTCTGCTCAGCTGCAGAAGTGGCTGAGAGCCCCGTGGGGTGTCCTGCCAGCAGCAGGGCACAGTGTGGGGCTGCCCAGGCAGACAAACCCAGTTTGTGACCTGAGGGCACCCACAGCCCCAGGTGGCCTCACCCTGACGTGGGTAGAGCAGGACCTAATTCAGAGCTGTCCCAGTGCAATGATCCTGTGAGCTGACACCAGGGCTGAGCCAGCTTTGCCCAAGCCTTGCATGCCAAGTATTCTCAGCCAAGTGCTGCTGATTTTCAGAAAGGGAAAGAATTCTTTTCCTGGCCATGAACTAGCAGCTAAGAGAAGGAACTTTCCTGTGCCAGGTCTGTTGAATTTTAAATGTGAGCCCTGTGGAAATCCAGACCAACACAGACCAGATGTGGAGAAATTGCCCATGAAAAAGTAAGGAAACTTTACAAATCTGAGAGAACATCAAGGTGTTAATTTTGAATCTGAATTCAAGGTTTTCTTTAAAGAATGCTATCAAGTAGCCAAACTATTAAAAAGAGATTTCCCTTAAACCTGAGATGCAGAGACAATCTCAGAACATCTGTTGATGGGAACTTCCACATGAACCCCAGTTCACTGCTGAGGAAACACTGTTCTGGAACAAAACCATTCTTTTATTCCCTTCTCACGAACATTGAATAAATCTTTCTGAGATATTTGAATAGCAGACATTCTGAAGGATCTTAATGTCATGAACATACCTGCTGCCTCCTGGCAGTTGCCCTGCATTTTCAGCCTCTGCCAGTGGAAACCCTCAGTGCTTTTTGGTGTTTTAAAAATCTCATAATATGTTGTGATCATCTTATTTCCCTTTGATGCTATTAAAGTGAAAGACAGTGCTTGGGTTTTTTTTGTTGGTTTTTTTGGGTTTTTTTTTTTTTGGCAGAGGAGTTGGTTTCTTTTTTGTTTTTTGGGGTTTTTTTTGGGTTTTTTTGTCAATCTGTGTGGATTATTTGATGCTATTAAAATCTATGGCTTGAAATGATACATCACCATTTACCCTGAGCTGAGTAATTACCTGAAATAAAACCCCTAAGCAAACAGGATATGGATCTGGATCCTTCTTAATGATTGAAAATAAGATAAAAATGTAGAAGAGTGAATGTGAAACCCAGGCATCCTCTCTCCATGGCCACTACCAAGCAGGCAGCATCTGTTTTCTTCTGACCTGGGGAGTTAATGGTTGTGGCTCTGTGAACATGGGGGGTGAGACTCTGGTCCCTAAAGGTCAGTCTTAAACTCCCCCCAGCCACCATGCAGTTTGTAGCAGACTTTAAATTATTAGTTATTGGGTTGCAAAATGAATGTATTTGGAAAAATAAAATGTTCCTTCTCAATTTGCATCAGTCTCTTTGTAACAGGCTGCCTTGCTTGTGTGTTTGTGGTTTCTAATAAAAGAGACTGAGTAGGAAGGACACTCCAAGTGCCATATAACAAAATTTGCCTTCTGATAAAAATGTAAATGCACTTCCAGCCATTTTTGTAGAGTTCTGATGAACTGTATCAGAAATGGGGAGTGGAGGAAGAGGGGGAACAGGAAGAAAAATCCTTTTGTATTACAGTTAAAATTCAACTGTTTTCTTGGAAAGGTAATGGGAGCTCTGTGTAGGGTCAGGAACCTGAGACAGATCCACACCAATGTTCCAACATCTCTTTAATTTTCTCTACTTTGTGTCTGAGTTTTATATTGAAACCCATGAGAGCTGGACAATTCTCTGGGGCTGGGAGCTTGGCTGAAGGAATCGAGAAATAGAAAATGGAAATTATACCTTCATCAGGCTATTCAACCTTGGAGAGCAGGGGAGAGAGGAGAAAAGTGGCCTGGAGACCAGGCAAAATGTGGGGGTGTATGCTGAGAGATGGGCAGTCACAGAGGTCTGGTCCACAGCACTTTGGCTGCTTCTGGCTCAGCTCGACCCAAAAATCCTGTCAGTCATGCTCATGTCAGTACATTCCCACCATGGGAGACTTCCCTGAGCCTTGAATAGGCTTTGTGTCCTCTTGGGGGCTGGAAAGTGGATGCACTGCAGATAAGTGCTCTCTCCCTGCCCTCTCCCCTCTCTGTCCTTTGTTGATGCAGAGTTTGCACCCTTGAGGACTTTCTTTTTTTGTGTTAAATCTCCACTGTTAATCTCCTTGGTAGGTTTGAGAAAGGACACGTTTAAAAATGCACTTCTGACTCCAGATTCCTCTTCCTGTTGATACAGCTGTGTTTCCTACTGGATGGCTCTGTAAACACACAGTTTAACCCTTCAGATCTTGCAGTTATGTTACTACAGCATCACCAGTTTCTCTCCTTAAAAGAAATTTCCTACCTTGTCTGTCCAGAGCATCCTTTTTTTTCCTTCCTTCTTTTTGCACATCTTTATACATTGCATATCCTGCTGCAGCTTAACTCTTCATTCAAAAGGAACAGAATTTCCTCTTGCTGTTGGTGAAAACACTTCTGTCCTTCACAATCCCCACTTTGTCATGTTGTTTTTGTGGAGGGGAAATAATTGCATCTTCTAAGTTTAATCCACAGTAATTGAAATATTTCAATTCCCTGGCAAGAGCACCAGCAGAAAAACCAATGTACCAGAATTCTGTAAAGAGAATTTTTTAGTGCATGAGATGAGAAAGTGTCTAGTAGACCTCAGCTTGGGATAAATTACATTCTAGGGTTGTTTCAGCTCTTCATACCAGAACTAAATCTTCACCTGTGTCTGACTGTGCCATCCTGAGTGAAACCTCTCTGCTACTGGAGCTACAGACATATCCAGCCTGAGGAATGTGCTGGCTGCCAGATCATTGTTCCCCTTATGTGAACAAAATGAAGAAATCGTTTTTTTCTAAAGTAGATTTCTGGAAGGTGCTCAACTGTGGTGTTCCACCATATCTGAACTCTTCCTGACACATCTGAAAGCCATATTCAGAAAAATTCATATGCTAAAGGCTGAAAAAGGCTATTTCTAAGGGTGAGTGGATAGAGATTTGTTCTTCCCAGGTGCAGCACCAGCACAGCCCTGGGGTTGTAGCCCTTGTAGCAGCTCTGGGTTTCCTGCCTCTCCCTCTCCATACTGATATTTTCATAGGGAACTTTGTCTATTCAAATTATCTGACTTTTATTAGCATAAATATAAATATTCTTCTAAGGCATTGATATTTTAGCCTGTCATTTATCCTTTGCAGTGACTGTGAGAAGTGAACAAGATGCATCCATGTGCAATAACCATGTAGCTCTGTGGTCTACATTAGAAAAAGAACTTCTCTTTTGTAGCCTTATTTATAACTATGCCTTACTGCATGGACATCTCCAGGTCCCAGTCAAAACTGATTTCCTCCCTTCCTCCTCCTCTCTCCAGCTCTGTCTCTCCAGCTGAAAGATTTTGGGTTGTTCAGCCTGGAAAAGAGAAAGCTTCAGGGTGGAGTCATTGTGGCCTTCCATTACTCAAAAAAAAAAGACTTTTTACATGGGCAGATAGTGACAGGACAAGGGAGAACAGTTTTAATCAGAAGAGAAGACATTTATTTTAGATATTAGGAAGAAATCCTTTAATGTGAGGGTAGTAAGGCATTGACACAGTTTCCCAGAAAGGTTTTGGGTGCACTGTCTGTGAAGTGCTCAAGGCCAGGCTGGATGGGGCTCTGAGTAACCTGCTCTAGTGAATTCTTGCCTTTTCTGGGGAAAATCTGGTCAGATATCCTCTTGGATGTGGAAAAAATTAGTAGCTTCTACATTCACAGAGAAGAAAAATGTTTATTTTCTATGGTTAATGGGATAAATTGACCCTCAAATGACTGTGTGCCTCAAAACTTTTCCCTCCTGATGGGCTCATCTTGAAAGCAAATTTTCTTTTCTTTTCTTAAAGAAAAAGTGGGGGTTGGTTTGCTTGTGGTTGGACTTGTAGCTTACATGAAGTTTATGACAACATTAGGAAAATTATAATATATATAAACAATTCATGTTTTTACATGTGTTATTAGATGCTTTCTTGGAAATGCAGTGCTGATGTTGATTTCTAGCATGATCCCCAGATTGGTTAAAATCTGGTATGAAGAACTCATCTGTCCCAGATTGGTGCCAGCTTTAAGGGATAAGTTTAATTCTAGATGGCATTTAGTCTGTGGGCTGAATTTTTGCAGACCTCTTAATTCTGGTACTGTGCAGCATTTCACACCTGACCACCACTGAGACTGAGCTGAGCAGCTGGGTAAGAATATCACTAGATATTCTTTTCCTAGATTTCTAATAAAGATGATGCTTCTTTCTGACATTGTCTGTTTTGGTAGACTGCAAACTACCTGTGCAGGCTTGTCACTTGTAACAGATCATAAAAAACTGAGCACAGGGCTGTCCTGGACCTGGTACATCTGGTGATGTGTACATTAAGTACACATCTGAAATTTACAGTCTCCTCCTTTCTGCTTACAAAACCTGTGCTCCAATTTACTTCAGTGTCTCAACTACCATCTAGAAAAGTTAAATTACAGATTTCTTTAGTGTTCCTTTCCATCCTCATAGCTTTAGGCCTAATGCTCTTTGATATCATCATTGGGAAGGGTCATTGTGAGCATGTTTTGGCACATGATGTCTCTGCTCCACATGTTGAGCTAGTAAATTTCTTCAGATGGGCTGGGCTTGTTCCAGGGATTTAGGCAGATAAGCTCAGCAAAGCTTGGGAAAAGCAGGCCTCTAGCTAATCACTGTGCTCCTGCTAAATGATCTCACCATAAAATTGGCAAGGTTGTTTGTGCTGATCTCAGTTTAACTTCTAAAATGAGCTTACAGCCATTCATCATTTCTCTAGCTTATGGACCACCCAGTGTCTGGCTTGCTGCCTACCTGCTGTGCATGGGCACAGATTCTCTTCCAGCCATGGTCTTCTGTACATTTGATCTCGTGCAGCCCTTGCAGCCACATTTATACTGAATTTACTGTCTTTATTTAAAACTCTTAAATCTATTTTTGCATGTGTGTGTGTTGTTGTTTTGTAGATTTTTGCTTTTCAAGTCAGAAGAAAAAATGTTCAGAAGGCTTGTGTTAGCATTCTGCTGCTTGCTCCTCTTTTCAGGCATCAGGTGTCACTGCTGCAAAGCACTTCAGTTGTCTTTGGAGAGCCTTTTCTGCACATTCTAAAGCACAGTGACAAAATACATAATTAAATCTGTCAGGGGGATTTTAAGAGGCAGTTGTTTGACACTGGTACCCTGTGATAAAGATATAAGCTTGATACCAGCTTTAGGAAGAAAACAGATTAGGAAGATAATGTCTCCCCTGGGAATTCTCTGCTTCAGTTCCTCAAGGATGTGATTTAAAGCAGCATCTGTTCTGTGCTCTGTATAGTTTTATACTTTCTTTCAGATCTCTGAACTGAAGATTGTTTAGATGTATGTCCTAATGAATCATTTCACACTGTGTATAGAGAAATGTCATGGGAATGCTGTCTGGGATTTTGAAAGAGGCAGAAGGGACTTACATGGTGCCCACCCTTCAAAGAAAGGGGAGCACCCAAGACTCTCAGGTGTTCATGTTGGAAAACAATGAACAAAAGTCAAAGGGTCCGTGCAAGTTGACAAAGTTTTATTTGTAAATTACTCACTTTGCACAGAAATTGGTGTAAGTTAGTCCCTGTTCTCCTAGTGTAAGCACATGGCAGTGGGGTTTGGGTAAAGGGATAGGGTGATGGAAAAAAGAGAGAGAGATGGATTGGATTAAAGGAGAGGAGAGAAAAAGGAAAAGAGGGGGGAAGAAAGACATCACCAGTCCTGGTGATCCATCTGACAGTGTGCCCAGGTTCCTGGGGGGCACACACACCAGGGCTTTCTGGGGTGCTGTTTTATTGATAAATCTACCTTGCCCTGGAGAGAAGTTCCTCATTTTCTATGGAAATTATGTAGCATGAACAGTCAGTCTGTTCTTCTTGACTGTTCTGGAAATGGTTTGGAGGGCTTTGGGGATGTTTAGTGGTCTTGTTTCCCTCTACAGTCCATGCCTGTTCTTCAGCCTCATCCCTGCCCTTGGGCTGTACTGCCACAGTTCTGTTTTCAGGGATTTCCAATGCCTGGTGCTTGTTCAGAGCATCAGTCAAACCTCTTGCTGTCTGGATGCATCTTCAAGTTATGTTTCCCTTCTTTAACTTAAATGCTATTCCATTTTATCTTTGGAATTTAATCTGTTTTTTCTGAAAGGAACTCAGATGGGGGATATCAGCTGAATTTTTCACAATACAAATGTGAAAGTATCATAAGCTGAGCTGAGCTGTGGAGACCAAGGTGCAAGTCTTGTCCTTGCAAGCTCAACAAAGCAATCATGTGGATGGGGTAGGTCATTGCTGGTGCTTAGAATTGCACTCTTGCCATTACTCCTTTCCCCTGCTTGGTGTGAGATAAAATCTAATGATATCCCTCTCCACTCTGTGTTTTGCTGCTTTCCTGATTTGGTTTTCTAGCAAGAGCCACGGGCACTAGTTAAAGTGTGGTTGCACATTTGGATTCCATGATTCTGTGAAGAGAAGCTGCTTTCCTCACAGAAGTATGGCCAGACCTCACCCAGACCAGGGGACAATCCACTGTGCTGTGGATGCCTTTGCTTCAAATGTACAAATGCTGCTTTACTGATCCTTTTGCACGCCCAGAACCAGCTCACTTCAGGTGCTGCAAGAGACTTTTGCCATGATTTTGACTGTCAAAGGCTGAGATAACACACACCACTTCAAGCTGGATCATAACGTTCTGCAATCAGACTCTGGAGTAGTTTCAGGTCCTCCTCAAGCATGCAGAAGTCTGGCACCTCCTATTGGCCCTAAGGATGTTGCTGGCCTATGTCTTTCATCTGTGTTCTCTGTCTAGCAGATCTATAACATACTATGAGCCACAGTTACCAAAATATGCCACACTTGACACAAATATCCTTCCATGATGGGGCTCTATATCTGGAAATGCTGCTGTTTATTCAGACAAGTAGTAGGCTCCATCTGTTTTTTACTTAACCACAGGGATGTAGCAGTGCAAAGACTGCTCATCTTTCATTGAGAGTCTTGAGGTGGCTTTGATATAATGACACAACACTGTATTAAATGGCAGCTATGTTTTTTGGATGAAGCCATGCATGCCATGTGTTCCAAAGGGACCATTAAAGTAGCAGTAGCAGCAGCTTCTTTTTTCTTCTGTTATCTTGAAATCTTCCAGCTACAAAAAAAGATTTATGGTATGTTTCCTGCTATCAAATAAAATAATAATAATCTGTCAAATAGCTTTTGTTTGGCTGGGTTTATGATAGGAGATGGGATGGTCCTGAATAATAGAATTCTTTTGCCTGCATTATATGCACCATTTAACAAATAGATCAGTTTTTATTTCCTTAGCCAGGAGGAGACTTTAGGTGGCACAATGCAGAACTGAACTGGGGAAGATGCCTTGTAGGTGTTTGCAGGCATTTTCCACATGTGGGTTTGGCAGAGGCTGCCAGGAGTGCGAGCTGTCCGTGTCCGAGTGGGGAGGGAGAATCCAGAGCTCCTGATGGGCTGTCCTGTGGTGCATGGCTCTGCCAGCAAAGGAATTGTGTTCAGAACCTCCCCAGCTATACTTTGGGCTTCTGCCCCTTGTTTTACCCTCTGCTACCACTGGCAAGAGTGGACTGAGAGCAGCCCAGCTCCCTCAGGGTCTGCTCCTTTTGGTCTCTGACCATCTTGCTTGCCATGCTCTAGACTGCAAATTCCCAGATAAACCCTTTGAAGTGAGGACTCAAGACTGCAGTCCAGGAAATAAATTGATCTATTGATATCTCACCAAGACCAGATTCTTTTCCATATTGGAGCTAAATAAACTTATAACAATTACAAAAAAATGAGAGCACTTAATATGGATTTCAAGGAGGAAGAAACTTTGATAGTTGGAAAATAAAGTGACCAACTCTGAAGTTCAGAGCTAGAGAGAAATAGTTGTGGAAACTTGATATGATGGGAAAATTACTATTCAAGGGAAATAGGGATACGTTACTTCATCAATTACTTAGCAACTCCAGGGAAGAGCAGATATTAGGTCAAGCAAATTGTTTCAGATTAGAGAATTTTAATAACATTGACATTTTAAAATGAAAAGTTGTTTTAAGTCAAAATTCTCTGTGTTAGAATACAAACAGAAAATTCAGGATACTTGAAAATGCAGATTTATATTTTTATTTTTAAACCCCCAAGATAATATTGAAGAACTTAATGAAATCTGGACTGTTCTTGCCATGGGGAAAAAACACCACAACTAAACAAAGAAGTGGAGCTTTTAAATTTTTCTTTATTTTTTATGCACAGCATGGAAGAATATCCCCAAGAGGGTAAGAGTATGAAAGGTATCTTCCTTTTGATTTCCAAGGCATGACTGGAAGGGAGATAAGCAAATGCAGAGCAAAGCCACTTGTAAAGTAAAACCTCTGCCAAAGCAGAATGCTCTTGTCTGGAGCTGGAACTGATGCTGGTTTTGCTACCCAGCTTCTGATTGATATCTTGCACTGTACAGTTTTAGGATGCTTTCAAACTCTGTGATCTTGGATGGTCCATGTGCATTTTCCCTCTCCTAAAACTGAACTCTGTCTGCTTGTACCTTCTGGAGACTTTTCTCATTGCTCCTCCAGATGTTCCCTGTTACTTTTCAAACTCCAGTTCAAGCTTGTTTCATGGGATGAGCTCATTGCAGCACAAGACATTAAAATGCTCTTAGAGCACAGAAATTGTGCTGTGCAATATCTTTATTTGTGGAGTCAGTGGTGACAGTGTCAATTTGTTAATGATGCCCAAACATTTTCAGGTCACCCTACTCTAAGTAAGTGCTTCTACTGAGGCAACAGTCATAAAACATCAAGTTGCTTTCTAACAGGGAAGTTTTTTCCCTCTGAATACTCCACAGAAAAATATGAAGAAAATGGGAGGCCATACTGAGTTCGCCAGTATAAACAATTTTTTGGCAAAGAGATGAATGTATGTAATCTTTACTCTGTAATTGTCTAAACTGAGTTAGAAAAGGCTATTCCAAACATCTGTCTACATTCTTCCCACAGATACATTTCCCAAAATAAAGTTATGGGAAGCCAATTGCTCATCATTCATGGATCCACAGACATCTAATGGCTGGCTCACTGGGGATATTTTATTTTCTTAGGCTATTGAATGTTTTGCTTCATGCAGAACGTTCCTTTCTGCTCAACCTACCATGCACAGCAAGAATAAATCCAGCTGGCACCTGACATCTTTAAAACTGTCTTATATTTTCTGGGTTCAGAGTCTGTTATTTCACAATATGTCCAGGAGATTTCATGTCTGGGATCAATTTTAATGTTGTATCTAGAACCTCATGCATGGGGAAGCTGAGCCCTGCATAATCATATTTTCCTCTGACCATTAAATTATGTGTCCTGCAGAATATGATTTGTATCTCTGTCCTGATGCTACTTGTCCCTAGCATTAGCTTGTGACAGTTTATGAGCATTCATGGGGACTTAGGGATTTGTTGCAAGAGTTTTACAGTGAGGAAGTCCTGATGGTACTGTGATTACTGCTGACCTCCCTGTAAGAACTGGCTCTCTGTTAACCCATCTGTTTTGGATATAATAATAATGCAAATATTCAGAAATATTCAGCACAGGAGTTTCAGCTGAGCAAAATCAAGAACAAGCTTCTACCCTGCAGGCCTGATTTAAGCCCACTGATGTAAGCCAGGTCCTGTTTTACATTGCCATCTCCCTGACATGCATTATGAGTTTTCAACTTCTGTCAGTTCTGGGATGAAACGAAGCAATCCCTATGCTTGCCCAGAAATACAGCTGAGGGATAGAAGGGTATGTGGCTTTATTTAATGGATTGATTGTATTTCATTTTGTCTTTTCATTTTTTACTTATTTATTGAGCTCCAGATGCTGTGTTCCCCTGGGAATATGCTACATCAGGTTAGTGTTAGAAACTCTGGGAACGTGCATGAGTCTCCTGGGGTGCCTTTAAAATAGTTTTGGATAATGGGAATACTTAGGGTGGTTCTTGGAACTGGAATTGACTGTACAGGCATTTCTGCTTGTGCTGTCTCAATAGTTCAGCCAGTAGGTGGAACCAGGGGAAAGCAGATGTGTGTTATGTACAAATGCTCAGCCCTTTCCTAGGAGATGCACCCTTAAGTCTCTGCATAAAATTGTGCTTTTAACTTCAATGTTCTTGTTTAGAAAACAGTCAGACTCCAAATCTGGAGTTGCTTCTAAACAGTGACATGATGACGTTGTCAGACCTTGTAGTACAGAGAATATTTTAATAAAATTTCCTCACAAATCATTTTCACTTGTGAATATGTCAGAGATAGAGAACAGGATAATCCAGATCACATTGTATCCCTCCATCAACAACATCTGGCATTTGCTCAGAAAGGCACTATCAGAAATGTAGTTTAAAAATATTTCTTTAGTGTGTTCTACTGTGAGAAATTAAATGTATTCCACCCAACAACATGTATCCTGCAAAACCCAGCTTGGGCAGGTCTGACTGAAATTAAAAGTTCTCCTTTGAGACTAAATAACCACCAAGGAGAGAACAGTGAAAGCTGATAAAGTACTGAAGTTTCTGCTGCTATGGACCCACTTCTCCAGCTCTCTTGGCAGCCAAAGGAATCCAATTTAGAAGTCACTATCCTGTCTGAACATTTCCCATCAATAAACTGGAAGGGAAGAACAGGGATAGCTTCACCCAGCTGATGAGAAAAATACTTGAAAGAAAAAGGTTTTAAGAGTAAGATCTTGCAGCAGTGAAACAGTAAAATCAATACACATGAATATATTTTTAAACATCTGTAAAAGCTGGAAGTAAAGGAGTATATTGTGACACTTTGCTGCTTTAAAGCAAAGGTAGAGGCTTCTCATGTATTATGTAAAAGTGATGCCATAAATCTGCCTAGCTTTTAATTTGGGCTATTTGCACTGGTTTCAACACCATAGCTTAGTTCTTCCAGTTTTCAAAACTATAACATACTTACAATTGCAGTGTAGATTGAAAATATTTGTTGCCAACAAGAGGAAGAATGTGCTGCTAAAATGCTGCTATCCATTTTGTATCTTGCAACTCGGTAGTAAAACTCTTGGGTATTAAAAATACTGATTTTGTGGCTATGGCAGACATTAAGTATTTTTTTTTTTCTCCTCCTCTTCTCTTGAATATGAAGACAGAAATTAGCTGGGAATTGTTGTTAGCAATCTGCTCTGCAGATGCAAAAGGAAAGTAATTTTGGAGCTTGCCAAGCATAAATCAGGAGTGACTTTAATAGAGAGTTATCAGGAATAGCAGGGTGAGAAAGGCTTCATCTTGTTTTAATGAGAATGGGCTTGTATCTCCAAAAGCAGAAAAAATAGAACTCATGAATAATTTTGGTGGAATATTTTCTCCTTGGCACCCAAGATAACAAATCTGCAGACTCCAAGATTGAAGAATAATTAAATGAAACAGGTTAATTACCAGTACTTGGGAAAATTAATTTCCTATCAGGCATATTCTTTTATCTTTCTGACATTTTAAAATAAGCTTGTCAAATTCCCACTACTCTGGCTTTTGGCGTTCCTTTTCTCTTTGCTCTTATTTCAGATTTCTTACAAAATTATTGTCCTTCTATGCATTATGTTGACCCTAAATACATGATTCCTGAAACCTTAAATTACATGGGCTGATATTTTTGTTTGTTTGCTTGGTGTTTTTGGCTCTTACAATGTGATTTCCTGTTGATAGCAGTTGTGGAAAGCATTTCATGATGATTTAACCAACATGCTCATTGAAATGGAAGGGTCTATTTTCTAAATGGTCTGGGACATTGAACTAGTAGGGCTGAATGACTTTTCCAAGAGATTTAGGTATTCCAGTGACAACAGATGACCATGGAAATGGGGAACTCAATAATTTTATAAATCTACAGAATGGTTTTTCCCACAGTGAAGGTCTGAGGGAGGGGAGAGGAGGAGAGCCTGCAAGGATGTAGAGGTTGTGCACTTTTAAGGACTCCAGTGGACAGCAGTTTCCAAAGGCTGGGTTTTGCTTAGGTGGTGATGGAGCCTAGGACATGATGCCAACTCCATCACCCCATGCCTTGCCTGTTTGTAAAAACCAGGAGTGTAGTGCTTTGATGCCTGTCCACAGTGATTATCTGAAGATGCTCATGTGGCCCACACTGTGTCCATCCAATGGACTCAGCCACCCCACTGGACAATTCAGCCAGCACATCCAAGAACCATCTCAGACCTAGAGGAAGGGCCGTGGAATAATTTACTCTGAACTCACAAGCCACCAAATGTTTCCAGCTATTTTGTGCAGGAATTCAGCCTCAGCCCTTCACACATGAACTAAGCCCACAGGAGTATGAGGCTGCTCTTTGCTACTGTGCTGGCTCACAGACACTTTCATGTCTGCACAGGGAGAAGCTCTTTGCCTGCTCATGTTGACAATAGACACAAGGGGCAGTGAAGGGATTTACTTACAGGGTTGGGCTGTGGCAATGGGTTCTTTAATAAACAGCTGTGTGACTTTTGTCTGTGTATCTGGATCTGATCATTAAGCACTTTTTTTAATGATCAGCAACAAAGTAAATAGGTTTATTGCACTCAAGGAGGCCTCTCTTCTCAAGTGGCAGATTATTGCACCTACTCAAATGATTGTGAGTGGAATGAAAACTTCTATGATTAAAAGGCCAGGGCTTTTCATTGATCTGAACGTTCCTCTTTCAACAACTCTGACAGCATCAAGGAGCCTTAAAGTGGGAGTAAATTATATTGGTATGCTTTAGTTTAAACAAGAGTTTAAAGGTGTTTTTAAGCCAACTTTAAGGCCAACTGTTTGTAAAGGAGGCCTTAATGGAATTGGGAATTATGCCCAGAGCAAACACGTTGTCTATTTGGCAGTGATTAGCAATGTGTTCACAATCTAGTGTTCTAAATATAGAATAACCAGTTACCAAGATATTTAAATACACCTTCAGATACAGCAGTAGTGGGCTTAGGAATGTACTTTAAAAAAATCTGAGCCTGCTAGCAAAGAAATTGTAAAAGAGATTCGAGAGTCTTTGCAGAGATATCCTGATGGATAGTTCAGCAGCTGCAGGGTCCTATTCCTTTTCCCACAAACTCTTTGGTGAGGCATTTTCTTCATGGAGAGTTTTTGGAAAGCCTTTTGTTTGACATTTCAAACTGCAAAGAGGACAAAACTCTGGGGATATAAAGTACAGTACAGGGAAGGCATCAATGGATGGAATTGCCTTAACAATTTCTAGAGACTGACTTTCCCTGTTTGCAGTTTTTAGGGTTATACACTTATTTTTTTCAGCACTAGGGCTTCTAGACCACATGTACCCAAGCAGTGCCATGCTCCTGCTGCTGACACCATGTGAATAATTCCATTAATTTCTATGCCTGAGATACTGTGCCCTGCTTGACCCCATGTTTTCTGTGCAGTGATCCTCTTAGAAAAATGAAGCTTTATCACTGTGGGAGTCCAGGGTGTTCCCCTGGCTTCCCTGGATGCCTCGGGACCCGGGCAGGGGGCTCAGAGGCCTTGGCACAGTGCCCAGGACCCCTTTGGGTTTGATCTTAGTCCCTGGGAAAAATTACTATCACTACAAGAAGAATTACAAGTCACAAAAAATAAGTAGAGAATAAATTAGATTGTTAGAAGGTAGAAAAGTGAATTTGTAGAATTGTTTATAATAAGAATATAGAGCTAAGATGGAGGATTTTGGGTGTGGCATGTCTTTTCTTCTTCATGGCATCCATCTTTTGAGTTAGGATGGCACTTCTGGATTGGTTTGGGAGAAAGTTGGACAGTGCAATGTCAGTGTCATGCATTGGAAAGTAATTGCAAACATCATGTACATAATTTATAGTATAAAAGATAAGACCTGCCCTCTGGGCAGTGCAGTGTGCCTCCGACTGACGTGCTAGACAGACCTCTGCTAGTTAGAGAAAGAATTCCTTAGATAAGAAAGAATAAACAACCTTGGAAACCTCAGAAAATGGCTTCAGGCTTTTCTTCGGTGCTCGAGCTGGGAAAAACACGAACTCTAAGACCACCAAATGTCCTGTGGTGAGGGATCTCAGGCTTAAAGAGACCACACCGGCACTGACATGTCACTTGCCTGATTTGCACCCCTCTTGCACCACAAGCACGGCTGGTGCTGTTAAATGTCACCCAGAGTTTGTTTAGGGATTTGAGAGCTCAGAATGCAACGAGCCTCTACCTTCTGTGGGTTTTGGTATCAACTACAGCATCCCAGTGCTCCATGAGCTCAGTAACAGTGACCTAGAATCACATCACCGTGCTCCATAAAATCCCTTCTCTACCTTGATTAACCCCGATCAAGTTTTTTATCTGATTATCAAATTTTAAACTGACTTGCAAGCCCGTTTGTTGAAGCTTTTTTAACCCATTAGACCCGAGAGGATTTTACCAGAGGACCAACCAGCACAGGTTTTACAGCCCCCATTTCTCGGTTGTGAAAAACATGTTTCACTGTTTTGGGAGAATTAAAAGGTTTAATAAAGAGACAATAAGAGACACACATAAAGCAAAGGGTTAAAAGGGCCGGGTGCTTGGCATGTTGACGAGAGCACACCGCTGCTTCGGGAACACCCCTTTAAATACGTTTTTCAATCCATCCATTTGTCACATATTTATAGATCTTCATGCACAGTCAACTGTTTCTACGAACTATTTAGCATGGCCACTCTTTGGGTCGCCTTTTTAGAGCATGCCTGTTTCTTAGCTTGTGGTTTTATTTTTCACCTTATCCCTTTTAATTTGGGTGGTGGTCCAGCCGGTGTGTGTTGATAATTGTCGTGTCAGCTGCAGGGGTCCCCATCACATGTTCACGAGCTGTTATCTTTGACTAAGCAGGTACTTTAAGCATACCATCTCTAAAAAAAACTTATGTCTAACTTTTATTATTACCCAAGACTATATCCGTATAGAAATGCTATTTTAGCATTATACATATAGCATTTTTCCAATACTTGCGGGAGACTCCTGGATTCTTTGTATCAGGGTGGACGGCATGGAACAAGACTCAAACGCTCTGTTGAATCTAAAAGCTGCAGTTGCAGTTTATTATAAGAGAGCCTGCTAGGAGCTGCCCGGCACAGCCACATGCAGGTCAAAGAAATAAAAAAGGGGGGAGAGAGAGTGAAGAGGGAGGGTAGAGAGAGAGTAAAAAGAGTAAAGAAGGTAAAGAACATAAAAAGAGAGAGAGAGGAAGTATTAGAGTTAAGAGGAGCAAGGGGAGGGAGAGAGAGAGTAATGGGATAAAAGGGTATTGGGGTAATAGAAGAGGAAGAGGAGAAGTGGGAGAAGAGAAGGAAAGAAGAGCAAAAAGTGTAAAGAGAGCGACTTCCCGTTTGTAATACAGTAAATCTGTTTCCATGATGAATATTCTAATTTTCATTAACCAATCTAATACAAAATACTAATTCTATAGCATTTACATGCAGCCTATAGGAATCCTTATATTAGCATGATGTGTTACATCCTAAACTCTAAGATCTAATCTTTGGGTGCTGGCTAGTCTTTTGTGTCTTTTGGCCTTGCCCTCTGGCCGAAAGCATTGTTTTGTCAAGAGTGGATTAGCTTCTTATTGTTTTCTGGTAATTCAGTAACTAAGACTTTCCTGTAACTTTCCTTCTCCCCAGCACTTCCCCAGCAGCCAGCAGTGTTCCGTGCATCGCTAGCACGGGTGACGCTGTCCAAGCCGTGTTTGTTTGCTTGCAGGGCCCCGCGCAGAGCCCGCCGAGCACGGGCGAGCCGCGGGCGCAGCTGTGCCGCTGGCCGTGCCAGTGTCCGCGGGCCGCGCCGCGCTGCGCGCCCGGCGTCAGCCTGGTGACCGACGGCTGCGGCTGCTGCCGGAGCTGCGCCCGCCAGCGCGGCCAGAGCTGCACCGAGGCCGACACCTGCGACCCCCACCGCGGCCTCTACTGCGACTACAGCGGGGACACACCTAGGTACGAAATAGGAGTGTGTGCACGTAAGTCACGTACATATATTTTTGGCTTAGATGCGCGCTGGCAGCTCCCGTCAGTCTGAGCGGGGGGTGAGGTTGGTCTCGTTTTAGATACCTGGCTGCAGGTTTAGCAGCTCCTCTGTGCATCACCTTCCAGTCCCTTGTCGCTGTCTTGGTTCTCAGGGCAGCTGGCGGCATGAGGAATGACATCTGAGTTCCTTCCCTTTGATTTGGCTGCAGCCAAGAGCAAAGACCAACCAGCATTTGAAAATCTCCATGTGTGTTACAAAAACAGGAGGAGGTGCTGTAGTGGGTTGGGGATGAAGGAAAGACGGGCAAGCAGCTGATTTAAACACAAGCAGTATGGACCTCTACACGAAAACCATGACATTAAGGGGACACGTTCATCCCTATAGCAGATACCTTGGAAGGATAGCATGTGGTCTGTAGAATACCCTGTCAAGATGGTCAGGAATGAATGAATCATCTCCTATCAGAGCTTGTCAGTTACAAGTTGAGGTCTAAGCCTTAATTTTACGATGGTTACAGTCACATTAGCTGTCATGAGGCAGAAGGATTTCTTCCCACCTCTCGTAACAAACTCTTGGTTCCGTAACACTGGAATGCTTTTCAAGAAGAAGCACAAAAATAAATTAGGCAGTGTTTTATGGATTAAGATCATATTCACTTGTTCTGAGTTCCAGACCATGAAGGTGAATCTAATCCTCTCATAAAAGTCAGAAATTATTGAAAATCATGACTCTGGAAATGATTAAAAGAGAAAGGAACATCAGCACAATCACACAGACTGCTGATTGGAAAGGCTGCTGCTGCTCAGTAAGTTCTTAGAGCATATGGTCATGGATTTAGGGTCATAAACAGGAAAAAGCCTTTTAAATGGAGGGGCTTCTGGGCTAGAACATAAAAACAAATGATCCAAGAGAAAATGTAAAGGTGAAAAGGAACCTGGAGGAGAGCTGACTGTGAGATGGACTGATAGAAGAACTGATCCATAGAAGAGAAAAAGCTCACAAACTATGGGCTTCAATAAACTTAGAATATGAGCAGAAGTTGCACAAGGGACAGGTCTGAGGAGTTAAGAAGTTCAGGGTAAGCTGGCAGATTCTCACAGAAGTGATACTAGGCGTTGCTCTTCCTCATCAGAAGGGTGGGAAGTCTACTAAGAAATGACCTTGGCTTTGCACTGGCTCAGGCAGAAAAAAAAAAAAAAAAAAAAAAAAAAAAGTGCATTCTAACCAGATTTTTGTAGGCGAAATAACAGGAGAAGTTACATGCTAGGAGCTGTAAGACTGAACAGTGATTTTCAAGATTAGAGAAGATTAAGGTTAAGAAAAGAGGTTATGAGATAGTTTAAATGTATTGTCTGGAGTGTGTGTAGAACATTCATGAGAGGTCTGCAAAAGCAGGTTAGACAAACATTGTCAAGAATGACATGGTTACAGCTGGCCCTGTGCTGGAGAGGAAAACAGGCTGGATGTTGTCCCAAAGCTATCAGCCTTCCTAGGCCTCTTTCAAGGCCCTCATGTTGCTCTGCATTTGTTTATTTATTTAAATGGTTGCTTTCTTAGTTGGATATTTTTTGGTTTTTGCATCCTCCCACACACCACAGGCACTTGTGTGCCTTTGCCAGCAGCACTGTGCTGAAGGAAGACTGACCCCCAGCTTTTCCAGTGAGGTCTGGAGGGATTCCCAGGATTCTGGAGGGCTTTCACTTCCCTACTGCCATGACAATATACCCCCTGTTATGTGACATTTATGGGTATTTGGTGAGGGGCATTATGGTGTGCTGAAGGGAACTGAAGGAAGGTGTTTCCATGGATAGATGTGAGATTGTCTCTGACTGCCAGAGAATCCTGTGCCTTTCCCTTGTTTTCTGCACCCAGGCAGAGGTAAGGACAGGGTCTGCTGATGTGTTCTTTTTGCACTCTGTGCCACAGGTAGGCTGCATCACCCACTCTGAGCCCACCAGCTTCTGTCCTGAGCTGGTGACTGAAAGCTCCTGTGAGGGGAATCCTGTGCTGGGAGCTGGGGACTGACTGCTGTGAGGAATTGGCTTTGCATATGGATGCTTTCAGCTAGATCTAGAGAATCCAGGGAGTGAAGGGCGACAGAAACAATATAATTCATGGAAACTAAAGACCCTGAAAGAGTTAGGAATATGTGTTGGGAAACAGAGTGGGGTGAAACTGGGGGAAATTCAGGCTGTATGTGCACTGCCATGCTGAGATGTGCCCCAGGATCTAACCTCACAGACATCAAATGGGAACCTGCAGGAGTCACTGCAGCTCTCCTTTGGGTGTTGGCTTTTCTCTGCAGCAGAGGCACTGGGGTGCTGAGCACAGGCCCAGGGGGTGAGGCAGGTGTTGTGCATGTGGGGCTGGGAATAGGGGTGTGCCCCCAAATTGCTTTATCCTGATGCAGACTTAGCAAGGTTCTTCATGAGGCCATTCAGCCCCTTTATTCAGGGATGTTCTCATGGTGAACCTCTTGGTTTATGAGACCCACAGGTTAACATAATCCAGGAGGAATATGCTGATAGGAAAACACCAGGAGATACAGCATTTTTTTGAACTGTCATAATTTGTGTGCATACCTAGAAGTCTCTCTGAATTCTCAGGCCCAGCTCCAGCACTGAGTGATTGCTTTTTCAGTACAAAGGCATAAGCATTACAAAAATTGGAGCTGAGCATGAACTGGAGATCTAGCTCTGTGCTTGAAATTCCAACAGCTCCCATTTTTGTGCAGAAGAAGGGATTTGTGCTTGATGTTTTCATTCAGTTCATTCTAAAAATAGGAAGCCTTTGCAGAATTTTAATCTAGCGTTTCAATTTGTGTTTTCCTGATGCAGCTCCATGCCTGACCAGACTCAAAACATAAGCAGCCCAAGCAGTGTGTGTGCAGTGCCTCCATGTGACTAAACAAGAAACTGAAGTTTGAATTTTCCATTGGAAATCATTGCTTCCAAATAATTGTCTATAATTTGAAACAAACAAACAAAAAAATCTGCACTGTGATTCCTGTTCAAGGGCCATCAAAAGGCTTGACTTTTTAAAGTGATTTTATATTAAAAAAATATACATCAAATACTTATTTTCATGGCTTTATAAAGTTCATTTTCCAAGAAAACTGCTCTGTGATAAACTGGGTAAGATCCAGGCTCCTAAATATAGGAATCCAGTGCATTTAGGTCCTACTTTTGCTACCTTATTTTTTCTCCCCTTTTGATTACATAGATATACATAGGGTTTGTGAACAGCTGTGTCATATATGTGACTCCATGAAGTCCCCTCTATGTCTCTGAAAACCTCAAATTTCACTAAATATCTTTTTTAATTACTTTGATTTCTCCTCCTGCAAGTAATTCCCACTACCATGCTATGAAATAATTTTGTGTTTTTTAAAATAAGAATTTATGGATAAAAACTTGTTTTATTTTCTAACTTATTTTTTCCTTGAATCATTAAAAGGTGCTCTTTTTTTGCTGTGATTTAGAATGGAAACAGTCTCCTAGGTGGTGTGACTGCAGTTGGCTCAGCATCAGGCTGAACACATCACTCTGCAGCACTGCCAGCCCAAAGATCAGCTTGATAAAGAATATATCAGAGCTGTTTGTTGCCAGCATTATTTAATGGCTCTCTGTGTGTTTTGTCTCTTTTTCTTTCTTTTCAGAGATTGTTGGTGTGGGATGTGTCCTCAATGGAGTCAGGTATAAGAACGGGGAGACATTTCAGCCCAACTGCAAATACAACTGCACGTGCATTAACGGGGCTGTGGGCTGTGTTCCCATGTGCACACACTCACGTCCCCCCCTCGTCTGGTGCCCAAACCCAAAGCTGATTAAGATGGCAGGGAAGTGCTGCGAGCAGTGGATCTGTGACGACTCCAGGAAGATCAGGAAGACATCTCCACGTCACATCTCCTCTGCAGGTATGCTGGGAAGGAGGCAGAGCTGTCCTCTGCCATCTGGCAGAGTCCACAAGTCAAGTGTCAGCTTGCACTGCCAGGCCTGGCAGGTGTCTAACCTTTGTGGGGGACACAGGGCCCCCCACACAGCACTGGGAGGACAGGGCAGGCAAACACCAGTGGAGCTCAGCAGCAGCAATATGGATTTGGATGCCCCATCCCTGGAGGTGCCCAAGGCCAGGCTGGATGGGGCCCTGAGCAGCCTGATCTAGTGGGTGCTGTGTCTGCCCATGGCAGGGCAGTTTAATTGAGGTGATCTTTATGGTCCTTTCCATCCCAAACCATTCCACAATTCTATGGATATGATCACCATACCTGCTTCTGCAACCATTCTGGAATTCTGTATGCCAAAACCCCTTTTAAAGGACACATCTGCTGGAACTTTGAAGATGCTAAAAGTCCTTTTTAATTCTTCATTTTCATTTTTTTTTCCCTCAGTCTGGACCATCTGGGAAAGAGAATGGACTCAGTTTAATTTGGGACTGAGGCTTTCTGTCCAGGTTATATTGCTATTGTAGTGCAATTTTAAAGGCCCTGTATCTTAGGAGTCTCAAACTTACACACCTTGAAGGCAGATATTGCATGGAAATTTCACTGTGAGTTGGGCTAAGTTGTCTTTGTAATAGCACAACTTTTCATCAGGTCTGAACTGATGGCATCATTAAACATTCTGTCCTCACACCCACATTTATAATAATTGCCCACTGCACAGAGGGTTGTATCATCTCAAACATTGTCCCAAGTGCTTAAGATGGACTCAACTTGCCATATGTCTTAAATTTATTGTCAAAATGCCCTGTGACACACTGTAGTGACTTTAGCCACATTAGCTCCATGTTTTAGACCATCTCACAAAAGCAGAGATCAAGGAGAGACGGGATTGTTGTAAACAAAGATTTTGGCTCTTGATGGTAAGAGTTTTTTCCCAAACTTTGGTCCGTACTTCTGTTGCACAAAACAAAGCCTCAGTCCTCATGAATGAGTTAAAACCACCAGAGTTTAGCCCTCACTTCTCTGTCCCTGACAGCTCTGAAATGTGGGGTGGGTTCAAGTTCCAAACACCTACTACTGAAACCGGCCTTATGTCCTCATGGCCTGTGTCCCAAAATGGGAAAAACACAGCTTTGCTTTCCTGACTTTTCTCCTGTAAGGAGAAGTCTTATAGAAGTCAGAATAGCATTTATTACATTTAATATAATAATATATAATATTATGTAATAATAAACAGTGAGCAAGCTCAGTGCAGCAGCTTCTATCAGAGTTTTGCCTGTGGACTGTCCTGTAAGCTGTAAAGCTGGGGGACTTTGGCTGAAGCTGGGACAGAACCATAACTGGGGTTGTTGACTGCTTTCAAACAGAGCCCAGCCTTTCTTAGATGGCTGCTGAGCCCTCTGAGAGCTATTGAAGCTGTTCTTCCTGCCAGTGAAAGGCCGTGGCTGCTTCCCAAGCCCTCTGCCATCCAGCAGAGACTGTTGACCACTTTCTGTGCAGGGAACCAATTGAATGGGCTCAGAAATAAACCTTCATGGTGAGATCAGATCTCATCCCCCGTCTCCACCCGCTGGCTCAGGCTTCTGTAATTGTTTATATTGTGGCAGCACCTGGGGGTCCCAGACAAGGACCCCCTTGTGTGAGGCTGTGGAGGGGAATAAAGGAACGAGCCTGGCCCCGGCTCTCGCAGCGGTGGAGAGTCTGACACAAGTAGGTCAGCACAAAGGGAGTGGGATGAGGGAGCTCACAGCAGTGCTGTGGTTCAGTTATTTGGGTTAGTGGCCTGAATGTGCAATGAGCTGGGGAGAGGGTGTTTAACATGTAAAGCTGCCCGGGCTGAACAATGTGGGGTTAATCTGTGTCCGCAGCGTACGAGGGAGAGGAGGAGGCCTGGCAGAAGAACTGCATTGTGCACACCTCGGCCTGGAGCCCCTGCTCCAAGAGCTGTGGGCTGGGCATCTCCACCAGGATCTCCAACGACAACCAGCAGTGCCGGCTGCTGAAGGAAAGCCGCCTGTGCAACATGAGGCCCTGCGAGGTGGACATCGCCCAGCACATCAAGGTGGGACTGCTCCCCCGTGCCCCCTGCAGCTGGACACTGAGCCAGCCTTTGCTTGCCAGCATCCAGCACCTCGTGACCTGCACTTGTACATGGACTTGCTGTGCTGCACAGAGTTCCAAAATGAGTCCTGCCTGTGCTGGTATGGAAACCTTTCCCTGAGAGTTTTAGCTCCAGCCAAAAGGTCATTGCAAGGAAAGCCAAGCCAGGCCTGCTGTGCTCCATGCTGGCTTGGACAGCCCTGTACTCAGCTGGGACAAAAGCAGTGCTGCACATCTGGTCATGGCTATGAACTCTATTATGCAAGTATCCTACTTGCAGCTTTTGGCTTCATCTGTCTGAATGTGTAACTCTTTCACACCACCTAGGTCAGGGCTGTAAAATCTTCCTAACAGCTACAGATCCCTTTAAACATAGGAATCATAGAATAGAATAATGGAATCCTTAAAGTTGGAAAGGATGTCCATGACCAGTAAGCCCAGCCTTTGACTGAATACCACCATGCTTGATAAACCACACTGCAAAGTGCCACGTCTATTTGTTTTTTCAATACTTCCAGAGATGGTGACTCCATCACTTCCCTGGGCAGCTTTTTCAAATGCTTAACCACTCTTTCAGTGAGGAAATTTTTCCTGATATCCAGCCTGAACCTCTCATGGCACAATTTGAGGCCATTTCTCTTCGTCCTATCACTGTTTACCTGGCAGAAGAGGCTGAGCCCCCTGTCCCCCCAGTCTCCCCTTCCTTGCCACAGCCTCCTTTCAGGTAAAGAGCAAGGTGGGTTTTTATGTATCAGCACTGAATATTAACCTCTTTGTTCTTATTTTCTTCTCTGATTTAGCCTGGGAAGAAATGCTTGGCTGTCTACAGGGCGAATGAACCCATGAACTACACCATCTCTGGATGTGTGAGCACAATTCCATACAGACCCAAATACTGTGGTGTCTGCACAGACAACAGGTGCTGCACACCCTACAAGTCCAAGACTATTGAAGTGATGTTTCAGTGCCCAGATGGAACTGAGTTTTCCTGGAAAATTATGTGGATCAATGCTTGTTTTTGCAACCTGAACTGCAGGAACCCCAATGACATCTTTGCTGATTTGGCTCATTACCATGATTACTCTGAAATCGCTAATTAAAGTGGCTGAATGCTGGAATTGACTCTTTGCTCTGATTTTACAGAGGTTTTAAAATAAAAGGAGAATCTTCATCCACTGCCAATGTGCAATTTTTTTCCCCAAGTTAGGATACTGATGCCTTGAGAGGTTTCCTCTCAAGAAAAGGGTCTAGACAGTGTTAAAGGAATAAAGTAGGTATTTATTAAAAAGGCCTTAAAGGACACACCATGGGCAGTACAAGAGCCCAGCCAAGGCTACACTCAAGATGGACAACAGGTCATGAGTTTTCACACTTTTATAAGTTTTGGTCCATTTACACATTGGGATTTATTGTCCAGTTGCAGCTACAGGTTATGCAGTCCCATCCTCCCAGATTGCTCTCCTTATTTCACTGTTGTTTACACTTTTTGGGCCTGAAGCTGCAACAGTGTCCTTGGTTCTCAGGCTGGAAAAGGATTGTTTTGTTTAACTAAACTGTGAAGAGAACTTGCTAACACTTTATATGAAGTTCAGAGTTATATACTAATACAGTAAAGAATCTTGAAAGTATGAAAACTAAAACTTAAGGCATCAATGTTTAATCTCTTTGTTTTGCCACACTGTTTTCAAAGAGGCCTTGAACAAACCAGATTTTTAACTCTAATAGATCTTCATCCATTAATAGTAGCCAGAAATTCCTTTGTGCACTGACTCTGGGACTTAAATGGCAGTTCTGTTGGCACTGTCATTTACTAGGCCAGCAGTTTAATTGCCCATAGGAAAGAACAGCACACTAGTATGACAGCAAAAGTGTGGCTGTCACTAGCTTAGACATGAGATTCAGACATCCTTATTGTAATTTCTTGAATGTTATTGTCTAAGTTGGAAAACTGACATCTATGTTTTATGTTCAACATTAGATACCAGGATTTGATGGTCTGGCCCTTGAAGCTAAAGTCTAGCATTTGTCACACTGAGATCAGTCCTAGAATCACACTCTGTTATTCTCAGTCAGATTCTACTCCATAGTGAATTTCATGGGAAAAGCCTTGGGAGAAGGATGTTTCTCCTGAAATCTCTGTGATGTTTCTCTCTCACTGCAATAGGCTGGGTCCAAGAACTCCTGTGTCCTGCTCACCTTGGACTCATCTAAGTCTCTTGAAGTATCTTGGGCCAGGAACATTTTTGTAGTTCTTTACTTTCTCTGTTCCTGAATAGCCTGACTGAATCCAAAACAGCCACCCCAGAGCTCGTGTTTTCAGGACAGGTCATCTAATCCACAGCTGATGTATTCCTCCTAGGCTATCTCTGCAGATGAAATGTAGAGAGCCAGATAAGAGCTGAAGGACAAGACCTCATGAATCCATTTATTATTATTATTATTATTATTATTATTATTATTATTATTATTATTATTATTAATAATAATAATAATAATAATAATAATAATAATAATAATAATAATAATAATAATAATAATAATAATAGAAATTGTGTGGCCTGTGCATGGGGACCACCACCACCTCCTGCTCCCCACGGTATTAGCAGCATCCATGTGCCTCTTCCCACTGCCACCTTGCCAGTAATACAAATCATTGTTTTACATGACTGGGATAGAGGAAAGATGTATTAAATGAGAAAACAGGTGTTGGGCTTCACATCAGCTCTGAGAATGTGTGGATGTTAAGGAGAGGCAATCCTTGGCACAGTTTCTGATGCATTAATTCCAGCTAGGCTGATGCTTAGAGTAAACATCAATGTAAACATTTTCTACAGAAGTGGTTTCACATGCAAATGTCAGCTAAGAGAAGAGAAAAACCCCTGTCATTACCTTTCCAGGTAAAAAATTTATCATCACTGAAGGATGTTGGAGCCAGTTTTTTCTCCAATAAATTGTTATTACAGCAGCCATGCCCCATGGCATGTTTGTTGTTGCTTCACTTGGGAGAGCAGAATTGTGTTTCTGCATGAACAAGAGAACTGTAGTATCTACTTCAAAAATCGCTGGTGGCACAGTAGAACTGCTGAGTGACACATGATCTGGAGATCTGACCAGTACAGGGCTGAACTTGGGATGATGCAGCTGTTTATCTTGCTTTACTTTCAGCTGGCAAATTGTCTGTCTTCATCTCGATAGCCCAGCAGAAGCTTGATTCGTTTCTGGGAGACAAAGTTTTCTGGCTATGATGAATAAAAAGTTCTTGTGAGTGGGCTGAAAATAATGCCATGTCTATGTAAAAACAATTAGGAAAAAATACTGTATATCTTCAAATGCTGTTAACACCAATAGCATTTTAATTTCTATAGAAGGATTTGGCCCATATGTTTTTTATAGACCTAGGTCATTCCTGAATTTAAAGCTTTATTTATTTTTTGAAATTTCCATGAAATCTCTAGTGACAGAAAGGAAGGGTGATCCCTACCCACATGTTCCAATGCAGATGCAAAGCCCCTCTTCTTTTTTTCTCTGGTGATAAGGAACCTGAGGCCACCAGCATTTTGAAGATTCAGCCCCATGACTGCCATGGCCTGGATGATGTGACAGCAGAGGTCATACCTGACCTATTTGCCTCCAGTCAAACCAGACCTCAGCATCTGCAAGGCTGAGACTGTTACATTTCAAACTCCACCCCTTGGTGAAAAAGTTCCGTGTAAACATACCAAAAAGAAGCTGTGGCCAAGAATCTGACAATGCCTTCCAAAAGGGAAAATGGTTTGTATTAAGAAGTTTTAGGGAAAACATACTAGGACCTCTTTCTCAATCAGATCCCCTAACTATGACTTGGAACCCTGTGTCTAATTCTTGCCCATCTTAGAATGCCATATGTGTTGCATGTATGCCAATGTATGTGTGTATATACATGCATGTATGTGCACATATAAAAATAAATACATATATACACATTTATATGTGGATGCATACACATCTATAAAATATTATGTGCAGGCACCTATATAATGTTGTATATATGGAAATATGCCCATGAATATATATATATGTGTATAGTTACATATATATGTTCCTATGGTGCATAAAAAGCAGTATAATGTGTGTTATAAGTACAGTCAGTTTGTCTTACATGTACAGATAAGGAAGCAAGAAAACAGAACCAGATCATGTATTTAAAACTGTGTCCCTTAACTGGCTTGCTCTGCTTTGCAATTAGTTAATGCTGTAACCACAGCAATCAAATGCTGCAGTGGCTGTATCACAAGGCTTTCAGTGAGAGATAAAAGAAGTTATTGAGAGCTAATGCATGACCAGCAGCTCCAGTGCGTGTCAGTTTGTAGTCAAGTGAATGCCTGGAAACCACAGATCTTGCCCAACATGCCCAAGATGTTTCTGTCTCTAGCCTGGTTTCCTAAGGAAACCGGGTGTGTGCAGCCACACTGTTCATTTGTGTGTCTGTCAGGCAGCCCCTTTGTGGGAAATGTCAAACAAAGCAGGCAGAAGGGTAAAAGATCTCAGAAGCATTGCCATTCCTGCAATAAAACGTGAAATCAAAGAGCAGGGCAGGGAAGAGCCCGACCACATTGTCCCTGCCAAGCCCGAGCTCATCTGGCAGGCAGTCACTGCTCCCAGCACACCTGCAGGGTGACCCAGCCACCCTCAGCATAAAGGGGCTCTGAACACATCTGCCAGCTGGAAATGAGCAGCCATGGAGGAGCAGAGCTGCAGGAATCACAGATGGGGAACAGTGGCTATTACACTGCTGTAAAGGAGTTTTGTGGGGACACTGGGCACAAATCTGTAGGAAACCAAGCACTGTTAGCTCTGCTACTCTGCTTGTGCCACTGGCTGGTTGTCCTGAATGGGGAAGAGCATCACTTGTTGCCAATTAATTTGATCTGCAGTCTGTGGTGCACTCAAGATCCTTTGTTTTAATGGGTGCTTACAAGCAGATTAGCCCTAGCACTAAGGCAACAGTCCAACTTTAGAGTCAGTTCCTGGCTCCCTGTGTCTGGGCAAATCATGTATCTTTTACAAAAGTGCTTTTGTGGTTGCTGTTTTAATTCATTGAAGATCTAGATTCCCCCAAGGCTTTCATGGATCCAGCCCTTTGCTTCACTTTTCCTCACGATTTCAGAGCCACAACAACAAGGCCCTACTGTTCATTGCCTCTGCTGAGAGTGAAAATTCCTCCAGCAGGAACTGATGCTCATTGTTCATTTGTGCAGTGGGCCCAGGTCTCTGCTGGGACCTGAAAGTGATGACACCATCCAAGAGAAAACAATTATAGCATTGAGGAGGTACCAGAATCAGACTCCTGCTGCAATGGGCAAGTGAAAGGCTAAAGAAAGGATGAGAGTGACAATTTTGCAGTCCACCTAAGCCAAGACAGTTTGATACACATTCAGCTCATGGCAATCATCCTGTTGGTCCTGCAGGCTGGGTCAAGGATGAAGGGTGTGGTCTTGAGGGTTTGATCATGCTGGCATGAAGCTTATTAAAATGCTTTTCCATGTAGTGTTGGCTGGAATTTAAAACTCCATTTTGGTGTGCATGCAACTGGAAACAAGGTGTAGTGCAGTTTTTGATGTGCTCCCTAGGGTTGTGCTGTGTATTTGTAATATTCCAGGAAAACCACAATGTTTAGAAAGACTTTGTCATCTTGTAAATTAAACCCTGGGAATTTTTTTTTGTCCCAGCTTTCTTGAAGGAAATTTGAAATAAACAGTTTATTAAAGTGATAGAGACAATCTAGAGGCACAATCTAGAATTTCTAGAGGCCACATCTCAAATTGTGACTTTTCAGTTTTAACATTTCCATAGAGTTATTTCTGTAAGCTTCACACACTGAAATATATGAAAAAATAAAAGGAAAACCAGATTGGTTTGGCAGTCTGAGTTACTCCAGCTACAAAACACATTACTTGTTTGTAATGCATCATGATGAGGTTTTTTAAGATAGGACATTGCTTCTGTGGTTCAAAGATATTAAATAAGTGGCAAATGGTTAATGAATCTGTGACTGACACCTCGTTTAGAAAGTTAGGCAAGCAAATGAAGGTGAAATATAACTGTGACTGACATTTCTGTTCCTTTTCCCATCCTCTTGCCTGGCCAATGTCCAAGTGGGCATTTGAAATTTGTGACAAAGCCATGAACTGGAGGATACATAAAAGTAAAGAACCTGTACTGTAATGTGGTAGAAAGGATGGTCTGAGAGCATTTCCTTAATTTTGAATATTCTGGCAGGTTGGAAAAGCCAGTTGTTTCCCAACTTGCATTTCTTTGCTGGTCTGTTTCTGGCTCAACATTTTGAGGGTTTTTTTTCTGCAAGACTCTTATTTGGCTTGGGACAGAGGTCTAGAGTCTTTTAGCAAAGTAGAGTGTATTACTCAACCTGCCTAAGAATGTCTTCATAATCGGTTCTCTTGAGGAGTTGGAGTAACCTGTTTGCAATAGCCATGCATGCTGAAATTGTTCAAACAAGGTTATAAAAGACATGGGGAAAAGCATTTAAATTAAAGAATTGCTGGGTTTTATCCATTATACCCCCAGAGCTAACTCCAGTAAGGATTCTTCCTTTTAATTCTAGAAAAAAATACCTGTAGTGTTTTGCAGTAAATTGAGCTTGCCTTCCAGCCTGAAGTATGCTACTTGCCTTGATAGGAACTTAAACACTGTGAGTGGCCTCCTCTCCTGGACTGAGATGGGCTCAGTTGGGCTTGCTTATGGTGAGAAAGCACCTTCTCATTCTCCCAAGCCCTCTCCTTCAGGGTGCTTTATTTTTTTTCCCCCAGGAAGGGCAGTCCTCTACATTTTTAAGCATTTTCCAACCAACTGTGCCACTGGCAACAGCTTTCATCAAAGGTACCACTTTTCCCTGAAGTCCCATCCGGCCTCTGCAACCTCTGCTCACCCACGAGCAGCTGTCCAGCACACACTCTTGCATGAAGGCTTCCTGGCTGCTTTCACTAGTCTGGGAATACCATCATCTCCTCAGTACTTTGCACTTTCCAAATGAAGTGCTGACCCTTTGAAGGCTCTGCTGTAGGATCTCCTCTGCTCCAAACACACATGAGCAGCAGAGAGGGAGTCACTGCAGGATCAGATCAATGTTTAGCATTGGCAGATGGTGATAAAGAACTACGATTTTTTTAATTTGGTCAGATTATCATTAAAAATAAATGAAAGCATATTGCAGTCATTCAGTAAATGGCAATTTCCTAGCTGGAGAGATCTGTGTGGGTCTGGGGTGCAGCAGGTTGCTTGGACAGTGTGCATCTCACCACTGTGTGCAGGGATGGTGGCACCTTTGCACAGGGCAGGCTTGCCAAACCTCCAAGCAGATTGGCCATTCCCTGTGCCAATGGCAGGTCCAGTGGTGGTGCAGACCCTCAGCTCAGCCCCATCTTCCCTGCCCATCGTGGTGCACGTGGGGTGCTGAGCCTCGTGGGGGCTTGTGCACACACACAGGTACACACACACAGAGCCAGGGGGTGAAAAGCCCAGGCTGGTGGCATGTCCCTGTCCTGCTCTTTCCTGAGTGCCCTGGCTGGTGTAGGCTTTGCCTGCAGCTGCCCCAGCCCATGGCCAGCACTGCAGCCCAGCAAACAGCCCTGCCCTCCCCCAACCCTCTCCACGCACTGACCTTGACCTCAATACCATAATCCACTCCAGCCAAAAGCAATTGCAGAGAGTGGCAGGTCACCCAGGGATACTTTTTGCAGCTCTACTGCAGGACACAGCTCACTATGGTGCAGCTGCTTGTGAAGGAAAACTACCTGCTATCCCTTTTCCCCACCCTTGGGCTCTTCTGGACATGCCCAGTGATGGGCACCCAGTGTTTGATGCACATCCCACCAGTGCCAGGACATGTAAGGGTGTATGG
The DNA here is from genome assembly GCF_029582105.1 of Oenanthe melanoleuca. Classification (NCBI taxonomy): domain Eukaryota; kingdom Metazoa; phylum Chordata; class Aves; order Passeriformes; family Muscicapidae; genus Oenanthe; species Oenanthe melanoleuca. The sequence continues at coordinate 8,013,951 of NC_079335.1, read as the reverse complement.
GACGTGGGGCTGCCTCCTTAATGCCATCAAAACAATAACTCTCCTCAGCCTGTAGGAGTGCTGGGTAAGCAAATGATCCCCACGCTGGGATCAGAGAACAGACATTGAACTGTCTGGCAGTTGCAATCAGAAGCCTTTTTTTTTCCTTTTTCTTCCCCCCTAACACTGGTCAGCAGCTGTGTTGTTTATAAAATGAATGGAGCCCTTAATGAAGCAATAGATAGAAACAGAGAGAGGCTGTGTCTGTCTGTTACAAAAGGCTGAGGGGGAAGGGTTGAGCTCTTAAAATACCCTGACATCCTTTCTGTCAGTTATTTAAACATTAGGCATGGCAGTGATCAGCTACCAACATAAAGTCTATATTTGGCTCAGTGGAAATGCTAAATCCACACACATCAAAACAGCTGCTCATATAGAAAGGGAGAGGCTCCCTGTGCCTGTGAGTGTGAAATAGTGCAAAATAGTGCAAAGGAAAAAAACAAGCAGACAGCATGTGGGAAGGGGAGGGCCAAGCTGCAAGCAGCACTGCTCACTGTGTTGTACTGGTGGATGCAACAGACCCCATTACAGGCACAGTGAGGATTGCAGCAGATACTCTGCCCAAGATGCAAAAGCAGGAGAGGATTCCAGCACTGGAGAGAAAAAATAAGCAGCTTTACTATAAACAGTTTTCACTCCAGCTCAGTCCATCACTCACAACACATGACATTAATCATAAACCTCAAAAACACATCTAGGTTAAAGTTTCCAGCTGTTCATTCAAGAGAGACTTTTAAAGAACAGCAGCATCCTTCAGCACAAAAGTCCTGCTGCCACGACATGGTATTGGCACATCCTCTCCCACTCCCCCTCTGCAAGGACAGGGAAGGGGAGAGATAACATGAAGTTTAGCCAGATTTTTATACAGTAGAGATCAAGGCCCAGGCAGAGGTGGAAATAAGTTGGACTTCAGCAATGATATCCTTTCTATTAGTGGTTTGAAGAGTACCAGTGCAGCAAAGATTTGGCATTGAGATACACTACTGCAATCAGGAAGCCTCATGGTCCCTGGGAGCCCATCCTGTTTTCTTTCTTTATAGCCCCAAAAGCACTGTCAGGGGCAAACTGGTTATTTTCTGGAAACCTCCTGTTACCCAATCTGAATTTTCTCTATGCCACAGAGGCTTCTTGCTCCCTGGTGGCCATTCACACTTAGAAAAAAGTGAAACCCCAGCTCCTGTTTTCCAGGACTACACTATTCAGGCTAATTTTATCTCCAACAATAAAGCAGAAGTCAGTTTTTGCAAGTCTGGGAAGGGTTTTTATAAAAATTTCTAATAAATCTGCAAGCCACTTGCATCTCTTCAGTTACAACACAAGCTAAAGATGCCAGGAGACCAGTACTGCAGGGAAAGAGGAGCCATAACTCCTTGTAAAAGGTAAGACACCACTCCTCTGTGCTGCCCTCCAGCTTTTATGCACAGGAACACAACGTTCTTTGCCAAATGAACACTTCTGATTGCAAAGCTGACATTTACAGTGATCCCAGCAACTCCTTGCAGCTCAGCAGTGCTCACAGCTCCTTTTGTGCTGCAGTAAGGCTTGGATGCATTCCTCCCCTTTAAACCAAAATAAACTGCCTAGGCTTGGCAGGCACACCATGGTGTCCTGCTGGAAGGAATGATTAGCCATTCCCAGAAAAGCTCAGCAAAGAACATAACTTTGCCCTTCTTTTGTAAGATGAGCTGGCACAGGTTGCTCCTGTTTTCACTGGCACTGGGTGTCAAACCCTTTGCTGGGATCAGTCCAGTCCTGACTGCTGAATCATCACATCTAGTAGAGCCTTGGCTCAGACATGACAAATATTTGCTTTTGCATCTTCCTGACACAGGAGTTTTTGAGATACAGGAGGAATGAGCAGCCCAAAATAGTCCCAGCAAAATCATCAAAGCACCTGTCCCTGAAAACTCCAGTATGTTAAGTAAGTCACTAGGTTAATCTTTACTTCCTGAAGTTACATTCTTGCAAGAGCTTCAGAAAGAGCACCATTAGAAAATCCAAGTGGCATCTGCAAGTGCAGTCCAGGGGCCTGATTAACTCCAGATATTGGTGGGGGACTCATCACATGAATGGATTTAAAGATCAGAAAGGATGCAATGAGTGTGGCACCAACGCCAGTGAGGAAGTCAGACCCCAGACCTGTGCACTATACAGTATTTTATCCAGGGAGACAAAAGTTCAAACAGCAAATAGTACTCTGTATCATGGCTCAGTATTTTTCTATATTTCTATGTCCTTTAGCACTGAAATAGTCAGCAACTATGCTCAAGTGTGTGGTGTTTTCTTAGAATATTAGGCTGGAGGAAGAAAAGCTCTGAGCACAAAAGTAGGGGATGACAGATCTGAGCAAAATCAACACTTCAAAGGGATGACAAGAATATATTTTGACTGAAAAGGAGTATTGTACTCCTGGTAAAATATGAAGACACCAGACATTGCAAAGTTACAAATTTATTTGTTTTGAAATAAATACAAATACTTCATTAAGAAACTTTTCTTGATAGACTTTACACAATAGCTTTTTTCTTTCTGGAAATTGTCTGTTCTTCCCACAAAATGTTATGGATATTCTACACAAGAGCTGAAGTTAGTCAATATAAAGTAACCTAGATGGTGTTCTCTTGAACAAGCAATCCCAAAGTATTAACATTTGCTATTTAACCACTCGCCCTTTGAGCTTTTTGTCTGTGTGAGGACTGCAATTCAGCAGGTATGCACTGGAGCTCTGGAAATCCTGTTCCACTAGCTATGGAAGGACAAACTTTGACATTCTGAGTGGCAGAAAGGTATCAAGCCACTAGGTTCAAAGAAAGCAACCCAAGGCTATGTAAAAGACGCAGAACCAGCAGATCGTGACATTTACAAAGTCATTAGACACTGTATTCCAGAGATACAGTGTTGCTGCTCCACCACTTCGTGGAATACACTTTTCAGCACCAGGGAGATCTCATCAGTTTCAAATCTAGTAATTAGTGGCAGTTGAATATACAGTATCTAATTACATGCCCATCCCACAGTTATTCATCTCTCCTGACAGAGAACAGCTGGATCTGCTTTGCTTACAGAATTCCAAATTTATCACAATTGTGCTGGACACAAAACCCCAAAAACTTGAGCTGCAAAGAAAAGTTTTCTGAAGGAAATATCAAGCTGTTTCTGCTTAGCTGGCATGTACAGCTACCCTACATGTTACAACTACACCAACTTCTGCAGTTTGGTAAACCCTTTGGCCCAAGTTCCCAAAGAGGAAATTCTACCTTGCTTACCAAATTTAAATCCTGCCCTCATTTGGCTAAGCAGGTTTTAGGGTCTAGGAGGGGGGAAGGAAAGGAAGACTGGAACTAAATCCCAAAAAAGTGAAATGAAAAACCTTAAAGATTTAGTTCATCTCAAAGTCACATTAAAATTGCCTATTTTAGTAGTATATTATTGTACATAGGAAAACAGGCTTGCATACTAATGAATTAGAAGGCCTATAAATGCACGATACGTTAACTTTTCTATCATTTGAAGTCAAGCTATATACAATGAATTCAACTCCAGCTTCAACATGAGGCCATAGCACATTTGTTTCATTTCCTTTTCTTAAAGTCATCCTTAAAAGTTTTTTTATTTCTCCCCCACTTTGAAACTCGTCTCAAATTGTGCCAGTTTACTTCAAGAGAATGAGAGATAAAGGGGCCTGTAACAGCTTTGATTTTAAAGGAGGGTATGAGCAATTCTGGTTTGACTCTGAAGTGTTTACAACCACATCAGCTTTTGGCAAGTATCCTTTAGAATTTGGCATCCACTGAAGGAGGGCACAATAGCAGCAGCTGTCTGAGATACAAGAATGATGATAGAGCAAATGAGATGCTTCTTTTCTTTGGTCCCTCTCAGACCCTGTGAACAGAGTTCATCCTACAGAATAGCTAGAGATTAATACCAGTTACGGTTTTGTGACACACAGGGGGCATCCATTACTTTTCCGCACTGTGCCCGGCTGAAAGCCTCCCCGAGCCATCTAACAGGACACTTCCATGGACTTGGGGCTGGATTGTTCAGCGCTGCTGGCCGAGTTGGGCGTCAGCTCGATCCGCGTGTCGGTGTGGGAGCGGTTCCTGGCGCCGTCCCCGGTGTGGGAGCGGCTCCTCGTCCCCTCCCCGGTGTGGGAGCGGCTCCTGGTGCCTTCCCCGGTGTGGGAGCGGCTCCTCTGTCCTTCCAGGGAGGCGACGCTGGAGCCGGAGGCGGTGCGGGAGCGCATCAGCCGGGTCATGCTGGCGGAGGGCACTGCGGGGAGAGCCTGGCTTAGCGGGGCGGGGAGAGCCTGGCTTAGCGGGGCTCCGCGGGGAGAGCCGGGCTTAGCGGGGCTCCGCGGGGAGAGCCGGGCTTAGCGGGGCTCCGCGGGGAGAGCCGGGCTTAGCGGGGCTCCGCGGGGAGAGCCGGGCTTAGCGGGGCTCCGCGGGGAGAGCCGGGCTTAGCGGGGCTCCGCGGGGAGAGCCGGGCTTAGCGGGGCACTGCTCCCCTGGAGGGAGCCCTGCCTTCCCCTTGCCATGAGGAGCCTGGCTTAGCACGGCTCCGCGGGGAGAGCCCGGCTCAGCGGGGCTCCGCGGGGAGAGCCCGGCTCAGCGGGGCTCCGCGGGGAGAGCCCGGCTCAGCGGGGAGAGCCCGGCTCAGCACGGCTCTGCTCCCCTGGGGAGGAGCCCTGCCTTCCCCTAGCCTGGAGGAGCCTGGCTTAGCACGGCATTGCTCTCCTGGAGGGAGCCCTGCCTTCCCCTTGCCATGAGGAGCCCGGCTCAGCACGGCTCCGCGGGGAGAGCCCGGCTCAGCACGGCTCTGCTCCCCTGGAGGGAGCCCTGCCTTCCCCTAGCCTGGAGGAGCCTGGGTTAGAATGGCTCTGCTTCCCTGGAGGGAGCCCTGCCTTCCCCTTGCCATGAGGAGCCTTCGTGCTTGAACAGACAACATCCACATGCAGAACTACCTCCCCTGCTCCAGGCATGTAATTAAGAACAAATTACTACAGTGGAATTAGTGGCCAGGGCTCAGGGTTCTGAGAAACTTTAGGGCACGCTGCTGTGGCTGCAAGAATCCAGAGGGAAACTGCAAACACTCATCAGCTCTCCCATTACTTTTCACTATTCAACCTTTGCTGGCAGCCCAGGCTCATAGTGCAGCCTCACAGCAGCTGGCAGAAGCAAATTTGTGAAAAACAGCTACAGCTCAAAGAACTCTGAGCCAATGAGGTTCTAAATGTTGAGTGCAGAAGATGAACCCTATCCTTTGATGCCACAAGGGGACACTATGACAAATAACCACCTTAAAAACACTGAGATAAAGTAAAAGAGCTATTTGTGGGTATAAGCTCTCTACTATTTAATAACATCACCTAGTTTGAAAACCCTTTGCCCAGATATAGCTTATGTTTTTTTCCCCCTTGCAAATGCATATCCAAAAGGGAAAAGTTGACACATCTGGGACCAGTCTTTCTAGGTGCTTAGATGCCCAATTAACTTCAGTAACAAGATCAGCCATTTAATAAAACAAATACTTACTGTATCCCATTCCCTGAACAAAGTATTTGAAAGCTTCAGCAAGCTTGGCAGGCTGCAAAGGAGAGATAGAGTTATTGTAGGAAGTGCTCAGTAGGTTATATTATAATGTTACAGATTCCATAGATGCCCTGTCTTAACAGGGACATATTAAATATTCTGTGGGTTCTACTGACAGTAAGAGAAGTTCATTTATAAGAAAATCCCACCATTCCCCTTCCTAGTCATCTCCTCATTATTTTACAAAATGGATGCATGCATTTGAGGTCCAGGGAACACAAGTGGTCTAAATCTGGCTCAAAACTTGACTTGTGCAGTTACTGAGGCAGGTGAGCCAAAGTAAAACAACTGGCTTCACAAAATATACAAGGCAGTTCATACAAGACTGGTAATGGAATAATTCCTAATCAGCAGAGAACAAATTCAGCTATTCAGAGCTATTCAATGTTTATAGGGCAAGAAAGCTCACCAGGAATACACAAGCACAACTGCCTACAACCAACATTCTTGCAATGAGGCACCCCCTGTTTTCCTCCTCTGCTAACAGTGGCCACAAGCTTCACAGTCTCAATTATTTCACATGAAAATATGTTTTGGGTAATTCTCTGAACCACTGCAAAGAACAGACTCTCTATAACAGAAGCAATGCCCATACTACCGTGTGGCTTTAAAAAAAGCCTTTTCCCAACTCCCACTGTTGAAGCATACACTGCCTGCATAGGAGCTTCAGCTGCAGGCAACTACAAATTTAGCTTTCCCTGAAGTTCACAAACACCACTTTATATTGCTTAGAAATCTGTTTAAATGTTAGATCACATTCCAAAGCTGATTTACAAATCAGCTCTTTTAATGAGGCAACACAAGAGCATAGGTAAATTTTAACTTTGCCAGCCTGGCTTTGTCAGCAGCTTGGAACTTATGCCTAAATGTGTTTTAAAGTCCAGTTCATCAGTCAAGCTGAGCCAGTGTATGCAAAACCTAGCATTGTTACTTCCTGTCTCCCACTTTCCTGATGTGTACTATAAATAGTCCAAGTAAAAATGTTGTTAAAATGCCAGTGGCTCAAGCCTTAATCCACATTATCTTAGTAAATAATAAAAATAATAACTCTGCATTCCCATCTCAGTTCTTCACTTGGTTAGGATTTTATTAGTAAAAATAATATTCCCTCTCAATCTTAATTTTGCACTTCATTGCTCTTTAAAGAGGAAAGCTCAGATGACCCACTGACATCATTATTCATGAAATCATAAGCATCGTTTTGGCTGCCATTTGGGAACAGCCAGTACCCTACAGGAAAACACTCGTTTGTTGCAGCCTGACACGCTGCAGAACATGATTAGCAGGATTTCCGCCAGCCAAATCCTACCTGGGAAACTTGGGGGAGCCCACCACAGTCAGCCATCTGAAATGGAATGGGAACAGCCAGTTAGCATAATGCCAGAGGAATTCACTTATGCTCAGATATATTGAGATGACCTTTTCAGCTATCTGGCAGAAAAACCACTTCCTTTTGCTGTGTGAGTAACACACGTGGATGAACGTAGGAAAGCAAGCTGTTAAATGTTTAGAAAAGCTATGACTGCACCCCAGAAAACCACAAAAGTGTCCTGGTGCTCAGGGAAAGCATCAGCTGGAGCTACAAATGCTTTTTGCTGGGCAGCAATTACCAGTTTCTTAGAAACCAGCCTGTTAGTGCTGCTTGCAAGTTCAGCTCTGAATTACAATAACATGACTCTGTATTGACATGGATGACAAACAGGGTAGAGAAAACAAACACCTAAAAGCTCAGAGGTGAGAGGGAAAAATGATTTGCTTAGATTGCTGATGGCAAGCATCAGCCTGACTTGCCAAGGGAAGCAGGGAAAGCCAAATGAGAAAAGCTGTCTTGAGTGCATGAAATATTTTTGGAGCATTTCATTTTTCCTGCCACTCCACCCCTCAAAGTCAACCCAACAAAAACAGTCCTGTTCCAAGGAACACTACAACCTGAAAACAGTAGAGTTGTAAATTACAGGAAACCCCAAATCCTATCTAGGATTAGTTAGCAGCAAAACAGACCTGCAGCAGGATCTGGCATCAGCCATATCCCTGGACTGAGCAAAGGCTGGCCACTGAAACAGGGTCTGGAGTGTCAGAAACTGTCTCAGCCTGTCTGCCATACCCACATTATAGGGCAGCAGTGTAACCCTTCAATGTTAGGAGGAAAAAAATTAAATATATTTATTGTAATTTTCACTGACTACTTCACTAAAGAGAGATGCAGTAGAAGCTCTTGGCAAGGCATGATCAAACTTGTCTCACTGTTTGCATGCTATTACTTCATCAGTAGCAAGCTGAAGATTGCACTCATACTCTGAATGCCAAATATCAGCCAAAGCCTTTGCAAGATGTTCTGCTGCTTGTAAGAGCATTTTGCAATTTTTTTTTCTGGAAAATAGCATTAAAATGTCTTGAACTGTACCCTCATAAAAGGCAGGTTGACCAAACTGTGGCTGAGAGATTAGCTGTTGATTCACCTGACACTGCTGCTGAGAGGCAAGCACAGGAACAGAATGAACTGGTTCACACTCCTACTTTGCTCACAGCTTTTCAAACCTTTCAAAATACCTCAAGATCAGCTTTGCCAGCTCTAGTCAAATTCATTATGGGTATGTGAAATACTGAACATTTCAACTTTCATCCCTACTATTCTAAAATGGAGGAGCTGAGAAATTCCCTGCTCTGACAAGAAGCTCCTAGTCTTGTTTATCCCAATAAAATACTCTCACCCTGAAGGAACTGTCTTTTTAACTCAGAACTGGATTCTCACTGTATTATCAGTATTGCAACACATCACTCTAGCTCTGCTTTTTTAGCTAATCCAGCTGGTTTTATATGACAGGAATGTTTATTTTAAAAAGCACAGTTTTTGTTATTACCTTCAGAAGTGTGGTCCTTGTTGGGTCCAGCTTTGAGTTGCATTCAACCTATAGAAAAGAATAGCAGCATAAGGCATTGCACACAAGATTTTAAGCATGAACTCTTGTACAAGAACAGATCCAACACCTTGATTTCTGGCTTAGTACAGACTAAACTGAGTGTCTTATGTGTGAAGATTCTATGTATACATATTCACATCATTAAACCCAAGTAAGTCAGCTCACATTTTTAACTGCGTTTTTTCCATGTACAAACCCATAGTTGGGAACTGGAGACTTTTTTTCATCTGTTTCTGGGATTTCAGTGGCAACAAGTGTTGTTTATCTTGTGATTTGGGGTCATCTGGTAGCATCCCAAGTGGTGAGCAGCCATGTGGCCATGGGCCAGCAGGCTGGGCATGCCCATTACGGCACAACATTTGAAGTCATCCAGTCATCTGGGGAGAGTTATAATGGTCAGAAAGCAGCTCTTCACTTCCAGAGTGACCCAGGGCACAGCTCCAGCACCACACAGCAAGTTAAAATACCAGCAGCAGATTCCTCTCTAAAGGAAAATATTTGTGGTTCACTGGAACTGCTGTGGTGATTTTTCCTAACGTGGTAACTATTAAACAATAGTGCACAGGCAGAGGGGACAAACAGCATGGAACTGATGGCAGCTCTCCTGAGGTCTGGAAGAGGAGAGCCCTGGGCTGTGTGCTAGCCAGCGGGGCTGCAGTGTGGCAGGGGCTCTGCTGGCTCCTGCAGCCCCTTGGCTCACCCACCCACCCTCAGCAGGGTGCCAGAGATGGCTCGAGGTACCCACCACAGCATCCACTGCTGGGGAGCTGTCACCAACCACCAGGAGCACAGGACACCTGCAAAGAAGCACATGAGTGGTGTTATCTCTGCCACCCAGCCCTGACCTGCCCTGAGCTGCATTTTGTGTCTCTGGAAGGGTGAAGTGATTTGGTTTGTACTCCAGACACCTTAAAAAGACACATCAAATCCTGCATTAGCTGCAGATCTACTGACATGCTCTGATTCCTTGCCTGTTCTTTTCCCCAGCTGGCAGCAAATCAGCCCTTGCCAGATCTCTTATTCCTTCCTTGCTTCATAAGAAATTGAATGTGGGCATCAGCATCAAAGTCTCACATCTACCACTCCCCAGGCCCCTGAGTTCCAACTCTTGGATCTGTCCACCCAATTCCAAACAGATTGTCAGAGGAACAGAGTCTCCTGTGTATAACCACCAGCAGCTGAGCTAGGAAGGACTTGACAACTCATGTAGCACAAGTTGCAGCATAAGCAAAGGCAGATGATCTGACAGTCAGTCATTCTCAAACCTGCTCTATCTTCCTGAAAGTTTTTGTTGTTTGGTTGGTTTTCTAAACAGTTTTAGGCTGGGGTTTTTGGTTGTATAATCACAGTTCAAGTGCCTTCAGAGCTATAGTTTCCATTAACATATTTCACATTTCATATATAGCATGAATACACTAACTTTTCAAGTACTTTGTAAGCCAAAATTTTCAGATGCATAGTGACAGGAAGTACTTAACTTTAAATTTCAGTATGTTTGCCAGGTCTGAAGAGGGGTTTTTCCTAATGGCAGTCCCTGACTTGCAGTAAGCTCTCAAATAAAATACTCACTGAAGGGTGACAACATTCACTCCAGGAACAGGGCGCTCAATCTCTAGGTCTCGCCGGCTAAAAAAAACGTAGAGAGGACAACAGCTTTTGATAAACTGCAATTTTATAGGTACTTCTAGATTCTTCTAGCTTAGAGACAGCACAGACACATGTTAATTTAATCTGACATATGTTGTGGCCTCCATAACTGACATAGAACCACACTTGGACTGAAGGATCCATGTTCAGTCCCAGTGTACAACCTTTCACCCCACAAATGCACAAGGTCCTTCTCCAGTCAGCAAACCACCTGAGATCCCTAAAGGCAGAACTTCATCCTGGGGGAGCACACGTAATCCCACCACACAAGAAATACTGTCTCTAAAAGCTGGACAGCCTCTTGCAAGTTTCCAGTTAGAAATCAGGTAAATGTATTTACCTGTTGTAAGAGTTGACAAAGAGATGAAGGTTGGTTTGATTCATATCATTAATGATATGCTGACGGTAAGTATGGATCAGGTCATGGTTGCTGTGAATCTCTTCCTAAAGTGGAGACAGAATTGTTCAGAACAGGGGCTATTTTCTGAAAGGATCTGAAGACATAGCACAGTTGTTGTGTATCAGACTCATCTGCACAACAGGAGTGTACCTTGAGGGAAGGGACAGCTTTCAGCACCCAGGGAAGTCCCCCAGAATTAATAATGAGCTTCTGATTGCAGAAACACAATTTTCACTTTAAAACTGAAATATGTTGTAATGTTAAAATCTAATAATTGCAAAACATGTTGTAGTGCAGATGGCTGCAGTCAGACAAGTGTGAGGTTTTAAAACAAACAAAAAAAAGGAAGATCCAGGGTAAGAAGCCTAATAAATGTTTCCAGAGTAAAGCAGATGTTGAAAGCTTACAAACACGCAATGTGGAACTCAATTTCACAATAGTAAATAACTAAGCTTCAAGGACTTCAATCAGTAACATTTTCAAACAGTTGGGTTCTAAAGTCTTATTATCTAAATATTCTAATATAGATTAGTTCCTTGTCCTGCTGGAATAGAGTTTTCCATTGCATTTACTAACAATTTCAAGCACAGCAAAGGAGCCTCAGAAAACAGTCCATCACTTTGCATTAGGCTTGCACTGAAGAGCACCATTAATACTAATGGCCAGCTGTCACAGAGTTACAAGTATGTTATATAAAAAAACCCTGGGGTTTTTCAGCTCAGAACATGAGCATATACAACTCTTATATTTGTGTTTAAGTGTTGGCTGCCTAGACAGGGAGTTGCCCCTATTTGAGTTGTCACAACTGAGATGCACTTGAAGACTCAAGACACACAAAACCCCATGGCAGAATACTGCCCAAAATGCTGGGGACACAAGTATGAATCCTATCTCACAGCTGAACTTCATCTTTTATTGTTTAGCTGAAAGCTTCCACTCCCCCCTCCCAGCCCCAGGAGGCAAATACAGATAACTGAATATATCAGAGGAATCTTTTGAACATTACCTTTCCAAATAGATGTGAAATAACCATGTCTGGCAAAGCATTTGTCCAACCTGAAATCTGAACAGCAAGATTACTTAAGTATCTGCTATTAACACAGCCCCTGAACAAATGACACCTTCCAATTAGTCATAAATAGATCAGTGGGTGTTTTTCTGCTCTTTACATGTACAATATCCTGAACTGATATTTCCCCCCCTCAATCCAACTAGAACACCATTGGGGGTTAATGTTTGAATCATTCTCATCAGGTGTCTTCACTAATGCAGTCATACAGGGAATATACAGGGGCATAGATGTATTGGGAATCATTCCCTGCAGGAACACCAAGCAAAGCAGCCAGGTGGGTGTCATCTAACCCCATGCCCACTCTCCTCCCCAACAACCCACCCTGGCAATGCAATGGAACTGTCCCACAGTAAATGCTCCTGCTTTGGAAGGACACAAGCACATAAGGCACCTGCTGTGCTCTTCAGGTGAGCAGTATTCACCCTGAGAGGTGGAAGGCAGAGGCATAGATATGCAAGAATTTAATGCACTGAGGCATTGGGTGAGAATTGAAATGGGACAGGAGGTTCACTTCAGCATAGAAAAGTTACTACACTTCATTTAAATAAGTTTGTCTGTCAGATTATTTTGATAAATTTGATATAGGAATATATTAAGTAACTAAACCTTTAAAGAAAGTTACATCCTAGCCCTGCAAATTTCTGCTAGGAGTTTGTTTTATATCAACATTTTCTGGTTGTATGAACAATCTGTAACCAATATTCTTTTCTGGTCCTTTTGGCACCTAAGACTCACAGATGATTGAAACACAGAGGATGCTGTTCTGGACATATTTCTGTGCTCTACTTCATATTTGGGACCATGTTGGTAAACAAAGCCATGGAAAAGAAAAGCACTGAATGCTACACTACATTTAAAGTCTTCTTGAAAGACTTCTAAAACTACCATGTCAAGGTAAACTGTTCTCCCCAGCAGTTATGACCTCTTAATAATTGTCCCAGTAGCTCCATTGTGCCACATGTTTTCTCAAAGTACTTATTTTTACCATGAGCCCTGTATGAAGTTTTTTTGCAAATGGAAGAATAAACCCCAAAGGAATTAGCCCAGGGTGTTTAGTATCTACAGCCCTGCCTTGACATACAAGGCTGCCAAGCTCCTCATGTCCCACAGAGCAGTAAGATTTATTTTTCTAACTTAAAGATGTTTACCTTAGTTGCTGCCCAGTCCATCCAACCTTCAGCACAAGGGTTTACATTAATGAGAACTAATCCCTCCACCATCTCTGCATGGTTTAACTGCAAAAGAGAAGACCCAAGATTCATCAGATATCCTTTGCAGCTCGACAGTCAGCAAAAAAATTTAAATTAACAATTTATGTCACAGGGAAGAAAGTGGTAGGTCTAGGTTTATCTTGCAGAAAAGCATATGTATGGAAAAAAAATCATTGGAGTAATTCAACTGAGCAGCTGGAGAACATTAGGATTTAACTTTAACTTTTTCTCCACCCTCAGTTTAAATAGAGAACTCCCATTATAAAAACCTTCTGCAAATTAACTGGGTAGAGCCCAGGCCTTAAAATGGAAAATCTAGGTCTTCTGGATTAGCTATCCTGCAGATTGTGGTATTTCACTTAAAAGCCTGGCTTGCATACTTAACTGGGCACAGCAGCACAGGAATTCTTCATGCACACTGTGGGGACAAGAACACGTAAGGGAAATCAGGTTTGAGGCTTTGGGGAATCTCCACAGAACTTACAGCAAATCTGGTTAAAATGTAAGCACCAGCTCCAGTTCCCATTCCTATGATGGTCTTCAGCCTGCACAGCAATAAAACAGAAGAGACAAATGAGGAAGGGTGCTGAAAATAAATTACACCAGAAGCCTTCCTCTTTCACATGCCAGTGTGTATCTGCAGAAGGGTGGCTCAGCCTGGGCAAGCTGAGGACCCTCAGCAATGTCAGTGGCCCCAGTAATATTTGCAGGACCCTGGTCCTCATGCACTGCAGGGCAGCAGCTATCCTTTATCTTTAAGTAAATATACTGAGCAACCACAGCATTATTCTGATCCTGGGAGGAAATGATTAGTGTCTGCCAGAAAAACTTGCAAGATACAGACCTGAAATCTGCAGCCTAAATACAGAGTTTCCCCCTCCTCATCACAGCTATCCTACTGGGGCACTGGTTCCTCTCTAACAGGAGGCTGGCAGGGAAACTTCTCCTGCTCTCTAGTCACTGGGGTGATGAAGTTTAAACTTCATAACCAAACAGGGCAGAGACAAACCAAATATTTGCATTAACTGAAATCAAGTTTAAAGCATCACCTTCAAAGTTGTAGAAAATACATGGAAGGGAAGGCTAGACAAAACCACTGAGAAAAACATAATATTCAATGCTTTTAGGATAATACCTGAGGATAGTTTTGATTCCCATTAGCAATATTAAATCAAGACTCTGTAAATGCACTCCAGTTTGATTTTCAAGGTACTATGTTATTTGTCACTTTTTTGTGCAGAGCAACAGAACTGTACCTACATTAGACAGTTCAAAAAATACACATCCCCCAAGGAGGTAGTGAGGTAAACTGTTCCACAGTACTGTAAGAGCTGGTTATAACTGTGCAATGCCTAAACTGGGGAGATGGTCCAGCCTGGGCTTTTCAAAGCTGCTTAACCCTGAATGCCAAGTTCTCTGCTTGCTCTAAAACCCCCTTGGAAGTGTCTAACTGCCCTCTCCACTTGGAGCTTTAAGGCAGAACAAATCCCCAAATGTGGTGCAGGTGGACAGCCCAGGAGCACTGCCACCAGGTATTTCAACACTGGAACCTGCCATCTGCACTTGGTAGTAAAAGAGGCTCAGGGAGGTCAGACTGACCCCCCAGAACACTCAAGCCACAGAAGCAAAGCAGTAAATGTCTTCAGATGGGACTGTGCTATTTTTTTTCCTGCTTAACCACACAGGAAAACGTGGGCTGCTGCAGTGGGAAGAACAGATTGTCTGTGCCCTGCCCCTGCGAGGGCGATGCAGAGAATGCTGGAGGAAGCCCCTAAATCAGGCACATGGGATTTCTCCTAAGTTGCTTCCTGTTTAAAAATAAACAGACATTTCAAAAAGGGCCAAAATATAAGCTCATTCAGAAACCAGGGCAAAAGCAATCCATCTACAGCAGATGAATCCAAAAAAACCTCAAGTGTAGTTCTAGCAAACAAAATGCCAGACAGCCAAGCCAAAGCCAATGCCAGCTCTTTCAATGGGCCACATAGAGAGATGAGAAATATAAGTAAACAATTCTGCACTCACCCAAACTGTTTGAGGATTCCAGGGATCATTTCAGCCAGCTGATCCATGGAGGGATACACATACCTAAAAACAAACATGTTTTTGAGGAGTTACTACACCACATCCAGCAGTAAATACTATTTAGAGACAGATCACTGTCTACCAAATGTGGTCATCATGAGATCATGGAGTGCATGAGCTGAATTTAAATTAGGAGCAAGCACAAGTAATTTTGCAAAAATATGAGCATAATCTATATATATTCTATATGTTACAGAACAATAGATGTCTAAGAACAAAACAAACCACAATGAATCTTTCCCAAGGAAAGTTAACATTCAGAACTTACGAAAAAATTTGAACAAGAGAGATGAGTCTCCAGCCACATTCACTATGTTTGCATTTCTAGTCCACCAGAAAAAAGTTTCCTAGTATTGCATAATAAGAGACTACAGAAATGAGTTCTAGATATTTGCAAGAAACTTAAATGTGTATTTTAGGGACACAAACATTACTTTAGGATAAATGAGAACAGCTTTCCATTAATATTGATGGGGAAAATGAAGGCATAAGAAAGGCTACAAAGCTGATGAAGGCTCAAAAATAGCTGTTTGTTAATGCTCCTGGTCTTCTTAAAAGCAGGAATAGAACTTTGAGAGAAGGAGATTCTGAGCAAAATCTCAACTACATAGCATGTGGGAAAAAAAAAATCTATCCAGAGTAGAGCTGGAAAACATCTGCCTAGGATGTATTTAAACCTCTGTTTTCCATCAGAATTACACCTAATTATTCTCTAGTCTAGCCTCCAAAATATAACCAAACAAAAAACACCAAGGACCACAAAACATTTTTCTTATTTTTTCTTGTTGGGAAATAGAACCTTAACATGACAAAAGTTGATATCACCACAACAGCTTTGGTGTGGGAGACTTTATTGCAGCGTTTCAGCACTTAAAAGAGACCTATAAGAAAGAGGAGGACAAACTTTTCAGCAGGGCCAGTAGTGATAGGAAAAGGGGCAATGATTTTAAACTAAAAGAGGGTAGATTTAAATTAGATCTAATGAAGTTTTTTTTACAATGAAGGTGGTAAGCCCTGGCACAGGTTGCCCAGAGAGGTGGTAAATGCCCCATCCCTGCAAACATTCAAGATCAGGCTGGACAGGGCTCTGATCAAGTTGTCCCTGCTCATTGCAGAGGGGTTGGAATAGGTAACCTGCAAATTTCCCTTCTAAACCAAAATATGATTCTATGACTTAATTTGGGCGTGCTGGTCTCCAGCTGAAGGGCAGGCAGAGATAGCACAGCCTCTTACATGGCCATCACAATTTCATCAAGCTACAGGTTGTGATGGTTGCCCTCTGCAGCTGACAACTCAGAAGCATTAACACTTGTTCAGGACATGAGGGCTAAGGCACTTAAAAGCTCATGATTTAAACAAATGCAAAGACAGGGGGACTGAAATAGCTTTGTAGGCTGCTCTGAAAGACAACTGGGCCATTGCAGATAACAACAGCATCAGACCAGCTTAAAAATTAAGCAGGGAAATAGACTGGCTCATGCAGTAAGGGTACTTGTAAGCTCCTTAATAGGCAGTTCTTACAGAACAACTGGTCCTTGCCTTGTATCCTCCCCTTGGCATGTTGGCTGCTCCCTTCCTCAGCCAAGCTGATTCTTGTCCAAGGGGCATCTCAAGGTAAACCTGTCTCACTTGACCTAAACAGGCAAAGCATTTTGGCAGTGACAGTGCTCATGGCACACAAGGTTTGCAAGAGTTTCAGCATGGTACACACAGCACAGTCAGGAGCACACAGCCACCCACACCCTTCTGTGGGGCTTCACCACCTTGTTACTGCCCAAAAACCTGGATTTTCCAGGCAGGTTATCAACTTAACCTCTACCATGCTGCCATTGCCTGCCTTTATTATAAAAAACATCTAGTTCTCATTTAGTATTTATATTCAGGATGCTATTAAAAAACAAGCTAACTCAATATTTAAATTTACAAGATGTAGATATCTGTCAAGGAACTGCTTTACAAGCAATCTAGTTATCAGAGCTAAAACACAAAATTGCAGCCCCAAAGTCTGCTGTGAACTGGCACAACAAAACAGAGCTCCCAAAACTCCAGTACATCAGAAAGAATGTCAGTATTTAAGTTCAAAAGCCAACTACTGTGCTTGGTACAAGTACTTTTTAATGAAATTGCAGATCAAGACTCTTTTTCCAAAGAGAGGGCAACGATGAGAGCATGAGCTGGATTCCTTGGAAACTCACCCAGCCTGGAAAGATGGTGCTCCATCCTGCTGACCAGGGGCATCCACGTGGCAGACTGCAAAGTGCTGGGTGATTTCCTGCATGTCCTCAAAGTTGAAGAGAGGATTGAAGCAAGTTTTATCTTGGGAAGGAAAAAAAAAAATTAAATAATTATGCTGAAGGAAATATGTAAATTTGTAGCTACAAAAATAATTAACCTGATTTATTCAACTTTTCATTAACCTGCAGGATAGGTTATCTAAGTCTTTCCATCTTATTTTTGTACTTACTAGAAGTATTTGCTTGGTATACCTCGTTCCTCAAAAAATTCTTTATGTAAAATTAAAATACTAATGAAATTTTGCCAAGAGTATTAATCCCAGGTTTTATCTTTGATTAAATTTTCTATTTCCCTGTTTGTTTTCTTTTTTTCTTTAACTGAGTCAAGACAGATGGAGGAAAAAAATAGTCAAGGCTCAGATTGTGACTTGTGCTTTTGCCCAAATATTAAACATTATTTGCCCAAATATTAAACAAGTTAAACATTGTGTGATCCACTGCTGCAGACAGCTCAAGACAAAAGCATCTCTTTGGGATACTCAGTGCTCCAAGACTTGAGGTGATTTGATTTCTGATTTTTAAGCAATAGTAATACAGGGAGAGGATTAGCATATTTTCCTTCTGGCATGGAAAACATCTTTGAGAGGCCTAGAAAATGGTTCAATAATCTGTGTATTTCTGAATGTCCTCACACAACACACATGCAAAGTCTTGGCAGAATATAAAATACTTTTAGCTCAAATCAACTTTAGAAGAAGATGCAAGTCCAGAACAACTTTGTCACTCTGGAAAGAAAAAGGTTTAATTTAGAGATAAGTTCCAGATTTTTCTCTGCCCTTATTCACTAAAAATCAAAATTAAAGACACTTCCATGAAACATAGGCAAGAAAGCTTTTTTTTGTCTTAATAGTAATATTAACCCCATTGCAATAGCCAGCCTGTAAAGATCAGGAGATGTTTTTAAATATCAATAACTGATTAAGAAACCATGAACTGTATGCAACAAGTAGGACTGAAAAAAGAAAAACTAGAGCAGGTCTGGATATTAACACATTATATGACAGATAAAAGGCACTTAAAATCTTTTTTCCTAATGCTGGCTAAGGACACAAAGCCAGCACCCATTTCATCCTGACTTGACATGCAGTTCATAGAAACCCCAGCAGCACAAGGCTGCTTCTCAGGCAGGACCCAAAGCAGAGTTCTGTTTCCAGTTCTGTTGGCAATACAGCTTCAGCCTCCCCTTAAGGCTTTTTACAGCATTCATACACAGTCACTGAAGAGAGGAGGCTTAGAGGTGACCTTATAGCTCTCTACAGCTTCCTGAAGGGAGGCTGTGGACAGGTGGGGCTCAGTCTCTTCCAACTGACAGAACCAGAGGACACAGGCTCAAGCTATGTCAGGGAAGGTATGGGTTGGATGTTAGGAAAAATTTTCACCGAAAGAATAATAAAGTACTGAAAAGCTCTTCCCAGAGAGGTGGTGGAATCATCATCTCTGGAAATGTTCAAGAAAAGGCTGGACATGGCACTTGGTGCTATAGTCTATACTCTGAGTCAAGATGTTAGGACATAGGTTGGACTCGATGATCTTGGAGGTCTCTTCCAACCTCATTATTCTGTGATTCTGTATTCCAATTATTTACTGAGCAAGGATAAAAGACCTGAGAATGCCGCTTGCTGTAAGAGTTAGGCGGCACCTGACAGCCTGCAATGCACACACACAAGGAAGGGCAGGTTGCCAAGGCTGTGCTGTCCCCCTGAGCCGGTGGCAGGCTGTCCCAGGGCTGTCCCAGGGCTGTCCCTGTCCCAGGGCACTCACGGTTCAGGCCGATGTCGTGGTAGGTGAGGATGGCCGGGCGGTTCCCCCGGGGCGTGCCGCACATGGTGACTCGCACCGAGCCGTGCACGGTCTCCACGTCCTGCTCCTGCAGAGAGCACAGCGGCCCGTCAGCCTTGTCCAGCGCCCCTGCAGACCCTGCAGACCACGGGCACAGACCTGCCAGCCCAGGGTCTGCCCTGCCACCCCTGCTCCCCGCAGGTGTGACATTTTACATTTGACTGTCACCTCCTCCAGTCCACAGACAGGCACTCAAACTGCTAGCTTAACCAGATACTGAGGGAATAGTTAAACAGCTTTTAACCACATTAAAAGGCAGGATAAGGAAAAAAAAAAAAAAAAACAGTTTTGTTGTAATCACACCTAGAATAATAGGAGCTTACAACTATGCCTCTCAATATTTGCAAAAGTATAAGTAACTATGATAAAATATTTCTGATTTCTAGGATAAGAACTCTGAGAAAATAACCACTCTTCTCCAAAGAAAGCAGCATTATGTAGGTTGTATATGCTTATTTGCCATAAGGCTTTTTTACACTGTGAAGCCTTGTGATTGCAGTAGTCCTCTCCAACAAAATCAGCAGCCACATGTGTTTGTTCTATGGCTTGTGATGTACAGACCTGAACAGACACTCAACTGTCTGAAGCTTGCTAATAGAACCAAATAACCACAACGTTATTCTGGTGGTTATCAAAGACAGCATTAAGAAGTAATCTGCTATAATTTGGCATAACAGGAGTTTATACTGCTTACTTTAAAGCCAAGGACACCTTCATTAACAAACCAAAGTCCTCCTGAGAACCATCTTTTGGATCTCTAAGTTAAATGTGACTTAAGATGGAACAAAAGATGGAACAGTTTTTTGTTTCTTTTCCACTTGAACTTCAGATGGATATAATCAATTTGGTATTTTGCCAACATGTACAATGGGAATCACAAACCAACAGTTATTTCTGACACTTATTTACAGTATGATTACACTCATGTAACAATCAAAGAATTACATAGGCAGTAGCCAGTCTTTGCATCTCACCAGAATCCTTTATTTACTGCACAGGACACAGATCTGATCCATGTCATTCAGTGCAGTGCACTGCCTGCTGCTGCAGGGCTTGCTCAACTTGTTCCAACACTCAGAGGCAAAGTCCATGTTAAATTTAAATCTATCAAAAACTATGCTGTAGAACTCAGGTGTACAGCCTCTGCAAAAACCTTTTAAAAAGCTTTTTATTACCTTCCAATATCCGAGGTAATAATTCAATCTAAATCTCAGCTCCTTCATTTTACACAAGAAATGCACTGCACATTTAGTACACACTGCACAAATAAGGATTCTAGGCAATACCACTTTACATTCCATCTATTTTCCTTTTGATTACACAGTTACATCAGTTTTAAGTTACAGCTGAGGCAGTGAATCAAGATCTACCCCCCCTCCTTGTACACAGGGCAAGTTAAGCTCTCCAAACTATACTCCATCAAAACTCTAATTTTCAGCTTCTCTGTCTCCTTGGAGACTCACTCCTCTGCATACTCACTGCATTACTTATCAGGTAAGCTGTATCTTCCACATCTAGGACCATCCTTAGGCAAAACAGGGTGACAAATCCAGCGAGCCAAGCCGAGGAGGGGTTGCAGCTCTTTCCTTTGTCCCAGCAGGGAACTGGGTTATATAGACAAGCTGCTCTCCTACAGAGGCTTATGACTCCCACAATGCCCAGCTGGGGAAACCAAAACAGACTAATTCACGAGGATGTCACTCTTAAATAGGATTTGAGCCAGGTTTGACCAGGGGAAGAACGTACTCAGCAGAGGTCAGATATCAAAGATGAGCTAAGTCCTTGCCACACAATGTACAAAGTGGCAAATTCCAAACCTGGGATTTTAGCACAGCCTTTCACGTTGCTGTTTCCACCAGATTTTGAGAACTTGAGGTTAATTTTCATGTTTTGTTATCTGAAATGCTGAAACACCCCAAACTTATGCTAAATTAAATCAGATTTGAGTTCTTTCCTAAAAGCCAGGATTAAAGTTTCCAGTAAATGCAAAAGACTGAAAAAATAGTGTAAGTCAAAATGTTTCTGAAAGAAAACACCAAGAAGGCCTTTTATATATTTGATATCCAGTATTTCCAAAGTAGGTAAGCAACACTTACTTTAAAGGATTCCTATATCACCTTATTAATGTCACTAAGTTCAGCTTTTTTTTTGGTGGAAAACATAGTATTTTACATCATACATTAGGTATGTCAATAACATATACTATTAAAACATAATTATAGAAAGACTTGGGTTTGAGGGGATGCTAAAGATTAATTTGAACTCCCTGCTGTGGGCAGGGGTGCCATCCACTAAACCAGATTGCTCAGGGCCCCAATAACATTCTATGTCATTAATATATATTTGGGTACTGTCATTATACGACACTCCTGAAGAGATTTGCAGTGCCAGTACATAGCAATTATTAATAGCTGAAATTAATAATTATGGAGGTTAATATTTTCCACATTCTACTCTTATGCTTAGCTAACTAAAAAAATAATTTGGCAGCCTCAGCACTGTAATGAGAGTAAGCATTATTGTGTAACACCTCCTGCTGAGTGTGGAATATTGAAATTATTTTCTCCTCAGTTAGAGACTAATAGGCATTTCATATAATCAGATTTCTATTGCTAGAGCTTTCCAGTAACAACAGTGAAAATCCAGAACATGTTTTCTTTGCAGGATCATCCTCCTTCATGCATGAAAGAAAAAGTCTGTTCATGGTAGATAGAACTAAACCCTTGAACCTGCACATCCCACTAAGAGCCACAGCTAACTCTTCCTGACCTGGAAACCTGAGCCTAGTTCAAACTCAGTGTCAGCTAAAAATAGTTCAGAGACAACAGGTGACCACACTCCCAGGAAATGGCACAACACAGTTTAACAATTGGCTCAATTCCTCATTATCATCACACTGAGACTCCCTAATTCAACAGGGTTGTGCTGTTTTCCTGTGGCACAGATTCTTAATGGGAAATGCACAAAAGGTTCTAAAAAACAATCAATTCAAACCAGTTTGTTTGGTGACATCAACAACTTCACATCCCTATTGATCCTATTAAAGATCAAGAGATTTGTCTACGTGATGTAGGGATGGATGTTTTCAAAATGCAGAGCACTGAAAACAGATGGCAGCACATCCCAATCAACATCAACATTATAGTAAGAGGCTCTTCACCAACTGATTTGTATTAAAACACTATCTTGGAAAAAAAATCCAAGGTACACTAATCCGATAGAAGGATAAAGACAAACACACCATCTGTTCACATCTCTCACTTTAACAGAGGTGCAGTCTTATCTCAGTGCACTATACACACACAAAAATACTTTCAATTTAAGGGAGGCTGTCTCAGTTTGGAGGAGCTGATAGATTTTGAAATAGATTTTACTTTTGCTTCAAGCAACCTTTTTATTTTTTCATGAGGTTAAAAGGGGAAGACAATTTGTTATCACAAGGAGAGCTCATTTATTCCTTCCCCTCTCTACACTGGTAAGTAAGACAAGGATTAAGAAGCATGTTTATGAACAAGTTGTTTTCTGAAGTACAGAATATGCAACCAAAATATCTCAGATATCTAAAAAGGAAAACTGCACAGGCACACGGCACATTGTGCTAAATACGTCATGTTTCATGTTTTAAAGTAAAATACTGCATTCCATCAAGATTATTTTAAAGCTTTCAAATATACTTAATCCTCAATTACAATCTCATGCTTTTATTTTAATTCATAATATTATGACTGTTAGATACACCTCCCTTCTCTTTCCTTAGAACTGAGGGAAAAGCTTCAGAGCTCTTAAAGAAGATTTAAATAGCTTTTAAATTTCTAGGAGATAGTATATTTTATATTTGCATTACTTAAGAACTTTATTATAGTAATACCTGCTATAAGCTGTTTTTTTATTGTTGTTTTTCAATTTCTTGGAGATCAAAAATATTTGAGCTTTTAATGTGCTATTTCAATGTGGAGTTTCAAGCTGCCTTTGCCCTGAAGTTTGTTAGCATTTTCTCCCTAGCTGTTTTTACTCTAAAATAGAATTTCAATTTATCTTATGCCTGCTTTTTCCTAAAACCCCAATACCCAAATTTCCACTTTTTCCCCCCTAATATTTCTATTCTAAATTAGCAATTTAAGAAAAAGGTTCCCCAGATCAGCTTGGGAGTCCAGGTACATTAATAAGGATGACTTCAGCTGTAAATGTAAGTGACCCTGCCAGGGTGGAGGCCAAGAACAAAAACTTTGCTGCAGGAACTGACGCAGGCTCTTGCGACAGCTCTGCCCAGGGATTCTTCCTAGTCCGATTAGCACCGGGTCACCCTGCTCTGCCGAGTACAAACCCACCCCCAGCCCTTCCCTTCAGCCTCCCGAAGGAGGAGGAAATCCTCACAGCAACGCCCCAAGCCAGCTCCACAGTGCTGGTGGCATCCCAGCCCTCCTGGAGCAGGGATTCGCCTCTCCTGGCAGGGCAGCTCCCCCCAGCAGGAGGGAAGGAGGGGAGGCAGAGCAGATCTCTCCTGCCTGTGGGTACAGACATGAGCTGCAAGGGATAAACTCATCTCTGCCCTCGACAGCTGCCACTCGGCTCCAAGTTTTGCTGAGTTACTGAGAAAGCAGAATCCTGATGGACACAAACAGAGCTGGGAGGATGAATGTGCACAGTGATCAGGAACCAGGGCTCCACTGGCTCCAAAGCTACCTAGCTAGAGAATACACATACATCAACCTGGAAGTGCAATTAAAGTGTGCTTGGCACAAAGACAGCAAAGCCACCCAGGGCACAGAGCCCTGCTTTATCATCAATTAGCCTAATACAGGTTTGGCCAGGAACAATCCCCTTCTTGAGACACGGGAGACATTTACTTCAATTTTCAGGTGGGTGCTACAGACATACACAGTAAAAGAAATTACTGACTAGAGGCAGCTCAGAGCTGTCATTTCTTTCATCTCCTGTCTTCCCCATCCCTTGCTAACTTCACAGATTTTCCTCCAGAGAATAAGCATGCACACATCTTGCAACATGTGCTTTCAGAAAGGCAATATACCACTATACAGTTGCTTATTTTAAAAATGGAAAGCTATGTTTAACTCCAATCTGTCTAAAACTGCATGTGAAGCAAGAATCTATTTTTTCCCAAATCTGAGTAGCTAGGTAAAATTTACTCTTGGAAGGAAAACACCTCACACCTCTTTTCACTACTGGCACAAACAAAGTCATTGACTGAACAGTGCTTAACTTGTTCCCAGAAGGATGGAGGAACTTGCAGTGGAGATGGTGGACACCCAGATCCATTCACAGGCATTAAATAAGAAGCTCCATCCTGCCAAGCACAAAAACTCCCTTCCCTGGCCAGGTCCCTCCTCTTCCCAAGCAGTTCATGGTAGAGGCTGCTCCTATGAGCACACTTCAGCTTCACCTCATCCTGAGCGACCTGGGTCCTCCAGGGCCACACCTGAACTCCTCTAATGAACTAAGCAATCAAATCTCATAGCAGTTCCAAACCACTTTTTCCACAAATCAACCACAAAAGAACTTAAAGAAACACAGGGAGGGTACTTGTGGCTTTAAGGACCAAAGCTAAGTCTCCAATTCTTAACAAAATGCATTGAGACTGTTCTTCCACGTTTTTCCTGAACTAGAACAACTAAAGATTAAACTCTTAACAAAGATAGATCATTAAAAAAAAAAAAGTAAGAGCTGGCAGAACAGGGCTAAATGACAAGAACCACTGGTCTGGATTAGTGACAGTTAATCCAAAACATGGAGTAAAAAAAGCAAAAAGGCTTAGAGAATTTGATCTTGCAAGTTAAAAAAAATCTATATATACACATGGTTTACAAAGCAAGCAATTTATTCCAAGAATAGAAATGAAATGTGGGTCACTTCTGGATTCTTAATCAAAATACTGTAGTATTCTTGTTAGCAGATTTAATCTGGGATTCAATTTATTTATACCAAGTGATCAGTCTGGAGCCAAACAGAAAGCTTCTCCCATGCTGTGCACAGTCCTGCAAGAAGCTGTATGGTGACAATCTTAACTTACATTTACCAAGACTTCAGGCAGCAGATTTCATTAGAAAAAAGTAAGGGGGAAGCTGCAGGATTAGTGTACACTACAGATTTGCTATAGAGTAAAGAACCACTGAAAGATGAGAAAAAAGCATCCAATATAACTGTCTCACTTGGTTTCCAAGGAAAAGACTTGAATTTGTGCTGGATTTTTTAAGCAATTGGCACAACATTAAGCAAAAATATACAGACAGGTGCTAATAAAGCACAACATGCAATAAAGTAGAGAAGGGTTTTATTTCCTTCAAGGACCTGAACAGAGACCAGAACAATTCAATTGCTTTCCTTAGTTCTGCACAGTCTGCTTCCATTACATAAAAATGAGACACCCAGAGAGCCTCTTTTCCCAGTACATAATCCTTTTGCCAGTACATAATCCTTGTCCTCAGCAGTGGGAAGATCTCTCCCACTGCTCATCAAGGCAGGTACACCTCCCTGATCTCCATCCCAATTCAATCCAGCCTGGCTCCTGCAGCCAGGCAATTCCTCAGTCCCAGCTAAGGACCAGCAAGGACAAACTTCTCAGTCAAAAGCCCAAATAGCAATAAAATAATGGGAGCCAGGAGAGTGAACAAGTCATCTCTCAAAAGCATGACACCCTGTGACCTACTGGTGTGCTATGAACTTGTATGTTCTGTCTCTAAACAAAAATATAGAAATACCATCACTCCTATGACTGACAAAACTGATTGCTTAGCACCTTCCACCACCCCACAGGCTTCAGGAATATTTTGGAAAACTTCAACAATAGGATGCATCCAGAGGAACGTTTCCTCTGAGGAACTGCATGCACACTGCTAATGAAAGCAAATTAACTGGGGAAAGTGTGTGTCCATGTGGGAGGGGAATATATTGTTTTCACTACCACTGCTGAAGATTCTCATTCTCTTAGCAAGAACAGAACTGCTTGCAAACCAGCCACCCCCTTTGACTGAAACATTCTCAGCTCCAGTCTGAAAAGGCCCCCTGTGGTCCCTTCACATGGCTACAGCACAGCCCCATTCAGACCCTCTCCCACAGTAACAGCATTCCTGGCAAGCAGGCAGCCCCCTCTGGTCACATCTTGCTGTTTTCTCAAATGTCAGTTCAATCTCCCCTCAAGCAAAAAGAAAAAGAGAAAAGAAAAGAAAAAAGAATAATAGCTTTACTTGCCTGAACATCGAAGTCTGGAAGGAGGCGAGTGATAGCCTGTGAAGAGATTTGAAAGCATTAATGGAATAACTTGCAGCTATGGAAATCTATGCTTGGATATGTGTTCTAGCCCCCCAGTTCTGCAACTGAGACTCTCTGTCCATTCAATGAAAGCTTTTCTGATGAGAGCCAAAATTCACCCAACAGCTTTTAAACCCACTAACCTTCATGGAGAAATGAAAGCAGTAAAATACTAGATTATATACCAGCAAAATGAAGGACAAAAGCTGGTGCATCCCCAGTTATTGTTAAATCTCTGAGCAATACAGTCACAAGGAGCAGGAAAACTGAACTTTCCTGCATCACTTATTGTGGCCATGGGACAGCCTCAGCCTGCCTAGGATGGGAAGTCTCAGCTCAAGAATGCACTGGACACTTGCAACTCAGTTAAGCAGTCATTACTGGGACTTGGTTACAGGATGTGGAAGGTGGGAAGGGTCTTATTCTGGCCAAAATTAGTCTTTGCAGTGTTTGGGAGGCTGGCTGGACACAGGAAGGTCCATTCCAACCTGTCACCTGCCATAGCTGCTCCTGACAATCTCCTGCACCTGCTGAGGGTCTCCACCATGAAAGGAGTTAGGTGACAACCACCCCACCTCCAACAGCCTACAAGGCTTATAGCTTCAAAGGAGGAAATGCCTTATAGTTACCTCCTTTTTTAAGGGAGAAAAGTCAAACTCTTATTTCCACTGCAGGGCTGAAAACAGAGGGAAGAGCAGCCAAGCAAACACTTTATACTGGAAAGTACAAAAGAGGCCAAAGCTTTAAAAATAATATTGAGATGAAAAGAGAAGCTTAGAATCCTGGCAAGGAGGTCACCCAGCCTCAGGAACCCAGGTAAATTAAGGACAGATGTCAGAAGCACCATGGCTGCTTTCTTAGGGGACCCTCAAAGCACTGCAGTACAACCAATAATTCCCACAGCTGTGACTTTTAGGCAATTAGGCACAGTCTTGGACATACAAACAACTACCTAAGATCTAATTGAGCAGAAATAATTTTTCAAAGCCTTAGCTTAGCTATGCTGTGCAATTGTGCAACTACTCGTACTGTATTGTTGGTCTCATGACCTTTCAAACAGCATTTCAGCCCCTGTTGTTCCAGTGGGACCCAGAGCTGAAAGGAATAAGTATATTTGGCATCTGAACCAACAGCATATGAAACAAGGATGACCACTGCTCAGGAACAAAGACTTGGAAGGAACAAAGCAGAAGAAATCCAAGCACAGCAAGCCAGGACACAATTCCAGAGAGCCTCATCCAACAACCCACTGAGCTCCACTGCTCATCTCAATATGTGCTGAGCATCCTTCAGGGCAACATCTTCCACTCTCTCAGAATACATTAACATCCTTCATCCATGTTAAAATGGTCACAGAGGAAATCAAACTCCTAGTTTCTCCCATGCAGACAAAATTTAAGGCACCATCATGAACAAAAGCATATAGGGCTCACTGTCAAGATTCCAGCTCTTGACCTATGTGCTACTGAAACCCAGGAAGTTAATCAGTATTTTAAGATATTTTTGAACTTTGAAGCAAAGATTTCTCAGTACTAATAGGACTTCTGCTTAGAATCTCCTTTGCTTTGGTAGTTCTGAACAATATGAGCATTAAAAAGGGGTTTGTTTCTGAAAAGTTTGAGTGCTGCATTCAGTGGTATCCAAACAAGCCCTGCTTTCATGCAATGTCCTTGGCAAAGGAGCTGTGCTTGAAGTTTCTCTAGCCATGACTCTGGAGTCACGAGTGGAAATTATTTTCTGAAGTGTTTACATAAAAGAGGGAG
The DNA here is from genome assembly GCF_029582105.1 of Oenanthe melanoleuca. Lineage (NCBI taxonomy): Eukaryota > Metazoa > Chordata > Aves > Passeriformes > Muscicapidae > Oenanthe > Oenanthe melanoleuca. Next base: position 7,985,826 of record NC_079335.1, on the reverse strand, counting down.
GGAATAAAATAGAAAGTAGCAGATAGAGCAATGTATTCTAGTATATAAGACCAGAAAAATCCCAACACATTTATATACATAATTGTAAAAAAAATTGTCATTGAGAACAAGAGAAAAATCTTAGTTTTGTTTCAAGAAAAGGTTGATGTGTTTCTTCACATATTACAGTGAATTTTTTGCTATGAACATACCAAAGGACAGAATATGGCTACCACTGAAGAGTCAGATAGCCACTGAATCCAGATGCTGTAGATAAGTTGTTTTTTGTTTTGTTTTGTTTAAAAAAAAAACAGGGGTTCAGCCCTGCCTCTGGACTCAGCTGTGCCCAAAGGAAATGTAAAGGCTCTCTCTATGAAAGGCAGCTGACAGAGCAAAATCTGTCTTTACATTGAGAAGTGTGCACCTATACAGGCATGTACATGAGATTGCCCAACTGGCATAATTTGATCCAGCTAAAGAGCTGTCATTATTCAAAGAAAAAATGTCACCATCGTATTAAAAAACAAAACCAAACAAGAACATAATTAGGGTCAGTTTTTCATCATTTAAAAAACAAAACAAAACTACTAATTAACCATTCTTATCCCATCTCCAGTTTTTCTTTTCTTCCTCCATACAATACATTCAAAATAATCTAAGAACATATGTGCAGCTCCAAAAACAATCCTGATAGAAAACACATCATTCCTAAAAGACTTTAAAATAATTACCTCCTCCTTCTCCACCAGAGGCTTCACCTCTGCAAGGTGAGCATCCTGGAACTCTGTTGACATGGTCAGTAGCTGATATCTGCAAAGAGGAAAAGAGATTTGTTCTCAGCTTGCATCAAAGACTAAATACAGGAACAAGTAAAGATCCTGCTCCACCCAGCCCCCACAATGACCCACTCTTTCAGGTTATAGTTTAAAGGATCTCTGCAAGAAGGTTATAAATCTCTTGTAAAATGCCTCCCTGGTTTATTTATATACACACTCCTGCACAATATGAGATTAAAGAAATATTAAGGCTGCAACATCAAACAGAAGTTTGGCAGCTTCAAAGCAGGGAATGCTGAAGGAAACAGGGCAGGGACAACAGAGGGAACCATGGAAACTGTCATCCCACGGGTGAAAGAAAGCATAGCCAAATCTACACAACTACCTACTGAAATTTGCTTGAACAGTTGTTTCTGAAAACTTTTTTTTTTTCCAGTGTATGCAAGGCTCCCTCACTATCCCTCAGATTTTTAGGTGAGAAAAATCAGACTGGACACTTTATCTTCAGATTGATGTGCTCCATTCTTCAGGACAGATAAAAATCAGATACTCCTTTAAGTGGACACCAACAAGGTCCATGCGATAGTGCTATTTTCAAAACTGTCAGAGGAAGGAACAAGAGTGCTGTATCCTGCTCTTGGACAGGACTGGCATTGTGATGTCCAGCCCTCAGCTGCAGGAAGCTTAACTGGGAACAGACACAGCAAACCCTGGGACAGGTCACAGGTCATGGCTCAGTGCAGAGCACCTTCTGCACTGGTCCACACTGGGAGCTGAGAACAGCATCACCTCATTGCCTTGACAAGATAAGGTACCAGAGTCAGAGGGCTGCTCTCTGTGAACCCCTAATGAATGACTAAAAACAGTTCTCAGAAGAGATCCTAGAACAGCTGCAGCAACACACACAGAAGTCAAAGTCTTTTTATTTCATATCCTTTAGCCTGTTGGAGAAATGCTTATCATGTGGGGTTTGAGCATCTTTAATAAATCTCCAATTTTGTCCACCTACACAAGTATAAAACAAATGAGTAAGTGTACCCAAAGCAAGCCAAAAGCCTAAAATATATTTTGAAATTATTGATTAAGTGTAACTGAATACATTTTAATTATTTTCTGAAGATAAGCATAGAACTACAGAACACAATAAACATTGATTCTTTAAAACATAATTCCCCTGTCTGACTTAAATCTGATTTAAGCCCATCATGCTGTCTACATGAATGACCTGATGGCTCAGGAAGGGCTGTGGAGCCCCAGGAGCACCCAGGCATTGGCAGCAGCATTATTTTTCACTCTGCCCCATGGGTTAACTCAATGCATTGTCCCTGGGCAAAGATGCTCAGGTGACAATTTGCAGGACAGCCAGATGCTGCAGAAACCTACAAAGGGACACAATCAGACTAAAAGAGTGCTGGAAAAATAGGATGTCCATTCACATTCAAATAGCTTTGGATTTTAGGAACCCTTCTTGCTAGCTATGCAACTGGGGAGATTTTTGGTAAATATTAGACTGTGGATTTTAAGTTTAGAGAAATTTTTCATTAATATTTTACACCACCAGTTGAGGCATGAAGAGAGGACCAAAATTAACATCACTGCCAGTACTTTGTACTTCAGTTTTACCAGATGACATCAGAGGTACTTAAACAGTCAGGAGACTCAAGTGACTCTGATTCACCTTTTTCTCCAGGTTTCCCATTGTGCTTTGTCCATTATAAATTTTAATCAAAAAGAATAAGCAGGAAAAAAAAAAATTCTAAATTCTGAGAAACTGCAAGCAACATTTTAGCAAACACTACATGTTTTTGTGATTACAGCCATCTATGCAGTCTGCCATTCTACACAGTGAGCCATTGGGCATGGCAGAGAGGAAAAATAGATGCTGTTGCAATATTTGGAGGTTGAAATATCCATATGCAATTCTACCCTAAGAGTTTTGTTTTTATTTAATTCAGCAAGTTCTGTTAAGACAAATACCTTAATATTACACCTAATTCTGCAATAGGGATTAGAAGTGCAAGAGATGTTTCTCACCTATGCTTGCCCATAGGTGAGGACAGCAAGACTACAAGGTCCCCTGTATTTTCCAGTAAAAAGTGGCTCAGGGAACGAAGCCACAGCCACTGCTTGTGGAATAGAGATGCTCACATGGGGTACTTTCAGATTTTCAGGGACTCAGAGCATTGGCTACAAATGAGTGAAAAAAACTATGCCAAACAAGAACAAGATGGATGCTTTTCATAGCCTTGAAAACATGACAGTTCAAAGTTGTTGCTCCGCGTTTCCGCAAGAGCCGCTTGAGGAAGCGCCGACCTGCAGACTGCACCACTGCCACCAAGCCTGCTGAACAACAGCCCTGCCTTCACTTTTGGAAAGACACCACATCTTGGATCCACAGTCTTTTCAGATCAGACATTGCCAAGCTCTGGGTTTTCCTTCTGTGCACCAGGAATACCTGGAACGTTCCCACCAACAGCAGCCTGGCGCTAAGGCGGGATAACAACGCGCTGCTTGTTCAGAAGAGCTGCCAAACAAAGCCTTGCTCTCTGACAGCACTGCAAAAAACATCTTATTTTCCAAGGAGAAAGATGGGGAAGTGGTTTTGTACCACCCTTGTTTAGCACAAATTTTATACTTTCTAAATAGGTGCTTTGTGCTGCCCTCTGTGATGTGACAGGGCAGCTCAAAGCTAACTGCATAACTCTCCTAAACAGATAACCATACAAGCATCCCTTTATACACATTTCAAAGCACTTGCCTCACAGATGCCTTCCAAAGACAAAGTTCATTTATATCTGCAAGCAGTAGTGTAAAGTTGCCAACTTGGAGAAAAACAACTTTTTTTTCACTCTGCTTGGCCAATTCAGCCTGCTGAGGGGTCCCAAGTTCTCCTCTCCAGGACAAGCCACTTCCACCCAGCCACCACTCTCTACCCAGATTTGCTACTCAATAGTTTAAAATTAAAAATAATTATACTTCTAAGAGAAAACTAAATGTTTAAGAGACTTCTGAGGTGGCAAAACTCTTTAAAACTGATCTACCTTTGCCAAGTAGTAGGAAAGGCATCGGGCTCTAGGAAGCAAGGAAGGTGTGGGGAAGGGTGAAGTCATCTGTGCAATACTGTGCTGACTAATTTCAGAGGCTCTTCTATACCCCTTCCAGCCCAATCCCACTGCAGCACCTGTCATAACCAAGACTAGTAGCACAGGAATCTCTTCCAGGAGCATGATTATTTTGATATTAAAATTTCAAAATAAATTCCCTCTCCCTCTGTATCATTGATGGAGGGACAATGATTGCTGCAGTCTTGTTTTGGTAGCAGGAGGTGCAGGATGAACATGCAGCCTGGCTTTTCATAACAGAGATCCCAGCAAAGAGGTTAAGAATCCACCCACCAGGCCATCCTCAGGCCCAGCAATGCTGCAATCATAAATCCCAAACATTAGGTAATGTGCATGTGTGTGACCAAATTCCTTTCCAGCACACAAGGAAAACCAGTTCCAAGAGCCCCATTTCAAACTTGCTCTTTCTGAAGGCACATGCAGGGCTGTCCAAGCTTGTGCCATGGGGTTCATAACCAAGCACAAAGGTCTCACCTCCATAAAGGGCTTGGGGCACTGCTACCAGCTCTACAGGATTTCTCTGCCCTCACACCCAACTGTTTTTTATTTATGTGCTATCACAGAAAACAAAGAGCAGCAAAAGGCTCCTGCCTGAGCATTTCATAAAGAAGGCAATTTCCTCAAAATTGTTTAAACAGGGCAGCAGAGATTACTGTCCTTTTGAGTACTGATGTGCAGAAGGGTAGCCAGAGCACCTTGATGGCATTTTCATCTCTGCAGGCTGAGCAAGCAGGAGGGACAGCAATCACTTGGCATGTGGGATTAAATACTCATGACATCCAATGGTAAACAGGGAAACAGTTGTGGGCACTGAGGCCCCAGCTCCCAAGAGCTGGTGGTGTTCTCTTTGGAGAGAGAAGGACCATGTGAAACTTGTGCTCCAGCACACAGGTGAAAGGTGTTTCCAAGCCAGTCACATCACTCTGCACTTTATCCTTGCAAGCTGCAGGTGTCTTCAGCACTGTCACCCCAAAGGAGGCAGGAAGGACGGGGAGCGGGGGCAGAGGTTTGTGCACCTGCAGCAGCTCCCAGAACAATTAGGCAAGGATGAGATAAGGATGGAGAGAGTTAAAAATGTCTCAAAAGCTCTGAAAAAGTTGATTGGCAAATAGCCACATTAAAAAAAAAATTTAAAAACCCAAAAAAAACCACAACCCAAAACAAGCATCTCAGGCCTCTAACAATGAAGGAAAGTTACTGCAATGCTCAAACAGCCTTTGAGCCTCCCACAGTCAATTAGACCTCTTCCAGTCATTAACAGTAAATGCTGTAAGCTTGTCTGACTGGCCTAACATAAACATGATTACTGCAAACTGGAGGGAAGCTTGAAAAAAACCTTTTCTCCACTAAGCAGAGACTAAACAGAGCTAAGTGGACATCAAGACAAGACAGTTCATAGCACCCATGTGAGTTATGGGCCATAATGCATCTCTAAGAGCAGTTTACATCTCAGGTATTTTATAACAGAGTTGACAAATTTAATTTTCGTGTTTGTGAATCAAATGATTCATTTGCAAACAGTTCATGCATAAGCATCTGCCCCCACTCTGCCCTGTTTAAACTACTCTTTGTTACAGGCATTGGTGTCACGAGGTCCTTTGTGTACAGTTACTGCTTTTCTCTGACATTGTTCCACACAATAAATTATGAAAGAGGTTTTACAGCAGTCCCTCCCCCTTAAAAAAGGCAAATTACTTCTGACAGTTAAGTAGGATCTGAATAAACAGTTTGAGCAGGAAGTGTCAAAAGTTGAAGACACTGAACTACCTGGGACTCTCCAGGCTTCCTTAGCCTCTGGTTACACATTATCTCGATTTGCAACTAAAAGTTAATAACCTGAGACAAAGGAAAGCAGAACCCTCAAATAGCCTGAAGTTTCAAGTGAGAAAAGGTGAGGAATCAAAGCAAATCAAATATTATCAGGAACTGAAACAGTTGTGCTGCCTGCTGCTCTCCAGCTCAGACATCCTGGGAGCTGCTCCCACCCAGCCCTCTCCAAGCACAGCACACTGTGCTGACACTCAGTTTCATTACTTTCTTCTAACCTTTTTACTTTTATTTTCTTTCAACCCTCTTTGTGAGTTACTCCACCAGCATGCTTTCATGAAAGCTCTAGTTGAAAGTAAGAGCTGGTATCCAAGAAAAGAAAAACCAAATGTGGATTGTTAGGAGGATAATGGAGCATAACAGTGATTTTTTTTTTTTTTCCAAGCCAAAACCAAGACGAGCCTTAAGTTTTTAACCATTTTAAAGTTTATACTTATGCTGTGTGCTAATCAATCTGATTAGGAAACCAAAACCTTCCAGCCAAGAACTCAAGCCCTGTGCCAGGTGCTGGGGGAAGGCACAGGGAGACAGCTGCAGGGCCAGAGCAGCAGCTGAGCCAGCACTAAGGCACAGCTGGGGGGCACAGCATCACCCCCAGCCCCACTGCCACAGCTGGGACCCCCAGAGAGGGGGAGATCTCCAGGCTCAGCTCCAGCCCTCCTCCCTGGCTGGTTTTGCCTCCTGCCACTGGCCCCAGTGCCCAGCTGTGCCCACTCCAGGTCACACAGCCTTAAGCTGGCAGCCCAGGCCAGGGCTGGGCACTCCACACACAGGAACCACCCTGGTAGGCTCAGGGATGGCAGCACCAAACACAGGGAGCTGGCAGCAGCCCCTCTGCCCACCCCACAGATGTTGAGCAAGGAACTGTTGCAATCCAGCTTGCACAACCCTCTCTCTGTGGGATGCAGAATGTTCCTTAGAAAGCTGGAGGTCCTCCCATGTTCCACAGGAGCAGCAGCTGGTGTGGGAAGGGTTGGTGAGCTGGCCAAAGGACATGCCTGCTGTCTCCACTGCTGCTTGGCTGGGCACCCCCTCCCAATATAATCAGCAGCTATCTCTTCCTAGCTGGCAGGGAAATAGAAATATTTCAATGCCTTAGGGCTTTTTCCTATAGTAGCAACCCCTAATACTACCCACACCATAACATCACAGTTCTGTGAGGGACAGATTACAAACCCTACTGCAGTTCTCACAAATTCATGCTTCTTTAGCATCTGGCAGCTGAAACTGCCCCAGGTCATTCCTCTGTGACAAGTGGTTGTGTCTGATAATGCAGAGCAAGTGTTCAAGGACAGGCTGGATGGGGCTTTGAGCTTTGGTCTAGTGGAAAAAGGGCTGGAATCAGATGATCTTTAAAAAAGACTTGCCCATTCACACTGGTGCCAGTGTTGTGCTTTAGCTTTAAAGGGCTCCAGGCCATGGGTGAAAGGATGCACAGCAATCAGCTGCTTTCCCAGGCTTTGTTTCCTTCACCCACTCCCCCAGCCAGCCTGTCTCCTTTCACTGCCCCAGCACCCTCCTCTGCATCCATCCCCCTCCTCCTTCCTGAGCACACACAGAGCTCTGCAACCAAGATTAAAGGTGATGCACTGATGCAGGACTGACACCTGCTCTGCACTGGGGTGCTGGGCTGGGCTTTGGGAGATAACTGAGATGTTTGGAGGGGGCAGAGATGGATTAAGTATTTCATAACATGGAAGAGACAGCTTCTGCCACAAAGATCAGGGTCTAAACAGACAAGAAAAAAGCTATTGTTGCAGCTCAGCAGTGTCAGGACATGCTCCCTGCCCCCTCCTGTTCTCAATCTGCCAATAGCTCAGAGCTGCTGCCCAGCTGCAGCAGCCTCAACAAGTGGGTGGCTCTGTCAGAGTTAGAGGCAAAAACACGCTGAGATTATTCCAGAAGGGAGAGGCTCACAGTGTACTCAGAGATGAGGAATGCTGTCTGGCTCTCTAGGTTGCATCCTTGCAAGGATATTGGGGATTATTTTGATATGTTGTGCATTTTCACAGTGATGTTGCAATGATGAGGACTTAAGTTACAAAGCATCACAGCTAAGGCTGATGACATTCCTTAATTTACATTTATTCATGAGGTGGTACTATACAGGTTGCAGCTTCTGAGTGCATAGATGACTTGTTCTACCATCTATTAAAATTGCTTGGTCACTGCTATTACAAGTTCTCTTTCTAACCCCTGCCAAAATGTCTGGGCTGAAGTTTTCCATGATGAGTGCATGAGGATTTGTGCTTGTTTGTTGAGGAGAAAAGTGTAATTTATGGATATTATTCTGTTCCCATGCAAGGCCAATTCCATTTTCTAGGATGAACTTTAGCCTTCTACAGCTTAATCTGAACTCAAACTTTGCACAAATGGCCATTGTGTTAAGACATATCTTTCATTCTTCCCAAGCAAGTCCCTTTATAAAATTACCCAAATTTAAGCATTTTCACATGCTGAATTACTTGGAACTACATCTGGGCAAAAGCCTTCCACTGCCTGCAAGCATCAGCACCCAAATATTCAATATGATTTTCCCAAGAGCTGAGCACACAGCCTGGACCACAGCAGGTGCCACTGGTGAGGGAGGGTCTAAATCAGCACCACCCAGTACTAGAACACTCCTTGCTTCCCAAAACAAGCCCTTTCAAAATCCTTCAAAGTAGGCAAAAGGCAATTCACCATCCTTAGCTGACTTATTTCAAAGCCTTACCCATCTACACTACAAGCAGAGAACTTTGTTATCACTTTCCAGGCTGTGTTTACAAGAAAGGTTGGAGTTATACATGTCCAAGCTTTTATATAGCATTTGGATTTTATATAAAACTTCATAAAATTCATAATGTTTCACACGGAAAAAAATGTGATGCTCTTAAACTGAATCATCTAGAAAAGAAAATATAAAAGGTCACCATAAAATTCTGCAGTGCTTCTATTGCTTAATTAGTCCCATAGCCCAAAATGCCACTTTGTCCAAGGATAAAAATACATATTAAAATTTAGCAGGGATGTGTTACAGCACATGCAAAGCATGTTTAGAGCACTCCATGGCAGCAGGAAAATGGCATCATTAGTTTGACAAGGTGCACACAAACTTCCTGAAGGAAGCAACCCAAAAACCCTCAGCAAGAGCAATCCTTCCTTCAACAGTGCATTTCCCATCTGGATGCCTGTTTACTGTGTTCACAAATAAGTTCCTTTCAAATTTACATCCTACTTTGCTGATTGCCTTTCCATTACAGCTTATGCCTGCCAGGAGACACACTACCAGATATTGCCACTTTTTTGTTTTGAATACCATTGCCTCCACCTACAGAGGCTTCATGAGGGCATTATTAGTTTGTGCTTCCTGAAATTCAGAATTTCCTGAAGTCAGGTTGTAAGAGTGGTGAAACGGCAATGACAGAAAAACCACACAAAAAAAATACAAAAAACAAAACAACCAAACAAAAAAAAAAAAAAAAAAAAAAAAAAACCAAAAGCAAACACAAGGAATGACTGAAAGCAAATGGAAAGATTTGTTTTGCAGTGATTTGGGTTTTCATCCTGCCCAAAGTCTTAATGCTTGGTGTTTCCACTAATTTCTGCATCATCTGTACAGGTCTAGCAGACTGGCCCTGCACAGCCATGGTAGAAAATAAGCTGAAAAAGCTATACTTTTGAAGCTATACTTAGGTCAGGCAGGAAGCAGCCAGTCATAGCTTGGAAAAGTAGTGAATTCCCAGTTTTAAAAACAGGTCTTGAAAAGGAAGATCTATACTGACTAACTTCCAGTTTCCAATAGAAAAAAAAACTTGTCAGACAAAAAAAGATATATTAAAATTTTGACAACTAACTGAAAGGAAGTAGCCCCAAACCCAAAAGAAATGTAGGAAGCGTGATCAGCCTCACAAAATAAGAGCAGCAAAACTGACACACATCCTGCTTAGTACAAAGAGATACAGCTGTGGAAAACCTCCCCAGCACAGGCAGTCCAGCTGTGCACCAGCAAGCACCCCAGAGCACCTCTGCATGGAGAGCATCCCCTCTGAGGACAAACTTCTGGGCATTATCCAAGGGCAACCTTCCTGTGCCACTGGGAAACAAAATGGACCTGAACCTGCAGCAGCCCTGAGAGAAAAGTAAAACTAAACTCATCACCCTCATCAGCCAGCATAGGAGCTTGTGTCAAGTCTGACACTTGAACAATTTCAGGCTTTACATTTTTCAGTACTCCACACTTGCTGTTTGGATTAAATGCCAAATAATGGTATTAATTCACATGGACTAGTAGTACTGGGTTTCATTATGTCAGAACACTTCAATGATACGTGAACACATGTTCAGGAAAAGCTCTGCATGGCTCCTTACTGCTGCTTAAAAACCACAGCCAAAGGAAATTAACAGCAGGGATTACCTCCCACTGGCTGTCCCTCACTGGAGTCACCCAGGGCCCTGGAAGTGACACAGATGGGGAAAAAGTCTGCCACCATTTGATGGAAACACCCAGTTCAATAGCCATTATATTCACAGCCATTGATTTCCAAGATGTCTAACCCAGATTCTAGTCCTCCATGGGAACACACACCACTGAACCTGAAAATGGGTTTGCCTTACTCTTAGTCTTTGAAACTGTTGCAGAATATTTCCTCCAACTTTCCACAGCAGCAAGTAATTTACTTGAACTTTTGGGACTAAGGTTTTGCTGCTCTGGACCTGAGCCACCTGATCTAGTGGGTGGCATCCCTGGCCCTGGCAGAGGGGTTGGAACTAGAGGGTTTTCAAGGTCCCTTCCAACCCAAGCCCTTTATGATGAGCTGCTGAAACTGGGTATCAGCCCCCACCTAACTGTCCAGGGAAATTCTCCACAGAGGCAGCTTCAGGGACAGCACCATCCTGCTTAGGTAAAAATTCAAATTCACACCTAAAGCTGAAGCCAAGGGCAGTCTGTAAGTGCAGTGTGATCTTTTTAATGACAGGAAAAACTGGCGCCTTCTGTACTTCTGTATTTCTAGGTGCTGTGACTGCACACGAAAGTTAGATCTAAAAAGTCATCTGGAAGTCTTACTTCATCTCTAGAACCAGTGTCTCATCCTTGTTAATGCTAAGCAGTTGCATTTCCTGTATTTTGGAAGGTTTTCCTTTCAAGTGGTCAAACCAGAGCAGTTAGAGAAAGTCACTCCTGTTGTGTATTGCTGTGTCTGAACTGATCCAGGCCACTGCTTCCCCAGGCTGTGCTCTCCCTGACAGCAAACAGGCTTTTGCTGCCTTAAGCTTCCAGCTGTGCACATGATGCAAACATTGCTGATCCACCACAATTAGAATTTGCATTATTTTTGAGAGTTTTGCAGTTTCTGCTCATGTCCATTCTGAAGAGCTTCAAGCCAGCTTCACTCCTTCTGTATCTTTTCTTTTACTCTTTGTCTATTTTGGGACAATAAAAGCAGGAAATGTCTCATTACATATATGTTTTGTGCTCTAAGGAGGTTAAGTGAAAAAACAGTATTTTCTGTGGGAAGCTAGAAGTTTGTCAAAATCTCTTAAGCTGCTCATGAGAAGATTTATGTTGCATTTCAGTCAAAGAAATTAATCACTTAGGCTTAAAAATCTGAATAAAAGACTTTTTTGCCCAACACTTCACTGCTAATCTCACCTGAAATACAAGAGTAATTACTTAATTGCCTTAACTACCTCTAAGCACCAGGATCCCTAGCCAAGGTGTTCCAAAAGGTGCCCTGTAATCTCTCCATGTAGTTGTCACAGCCCAAAAAGGAATATCCAAAGAGCAGAGTACCTCCCACTGGAGGAAAGACAATAGGGAAATCCTGCTGGTTTTACTGAGCATTCATGCAGCCTACCCAGATGGTCTGTCACAGTTTTACTGTTCCTTTTTTTTTGTCAAGAATTTAAAAAAAAAAAAAAAAAAAAAAAAAAAAAGCCATTGTGGAAGGCACAAACTGAAAACCTTAAAGCTTGTGTTCTGGTATCCCAGGTGCTGGTTCCCAAAGGCAGGCAGTGCATGTGGCAGCCCTCCCTCAGCAGAGGGTGACACTTCTTTGGCTGTTGCCTAATTCTGTGGACACCTGATGCTTTGACATCTCTATCTTGCTGTCAGCTTGGTAAAGAGGCCAATGAATGCAGGAACTAAGTACACAAACCCTTCTTTCTAAGGGAAACAAATGAAATCCCTGGTTTGTCTAGACCCTTCTTCTCCAGCCTGGTTCAAGGTCAGTCACCTCACAGTGCCCATTCTCAGGGGAAGAGCTCATCTTTTTACAAGAGCATGCAATGACAGGACAAGGGGGAATGGCTTTAAACTGAAATAAGGTTTATCCATTTTAGCTAGATATTGGGATGAAATTCTTCACTGTGAGAGTGCTGAGCACTGGCACAGGCTGCCCAGAGAAGCTGTGGATGCTCCATCCCTGGAAGTGTTCAAGGCCAGGCTGGGGCTTTGAGCAGCCTGGTCTAGTGGAAGGTGCCCTTGTCCATGGCAGGTGAGTTGAACTAGATAATCTTCCAACAAAACATTCTATGATCTCTCAGTTCTGTAATTGTAGGAATTCCTGTTCAAAGTTTTCAAAGTTGTAATCAAACTCATTGAGTTATCTGCTACACAAGGAGCTCAGATTCAGAAGCTGAAGCCTCCAGGTTCCCAAACCATTATGCTGAGGCATCTGTTCAGTTTTCACTGAAAAAAATATTAGGTATGAAAACCAAACTCTAAGGAGTCTGTCATTACTACATTAAAACCTGCTTTCACTGCATCTGTGTTTTCCATATCTAAACAAACACCAGCTCCTCCTGAACACGTTCAGAGTTTTTCTTTTTTGAGGGCCTGGGACTCATTAGTACCCTGGGAACTGTACAAGGCTTTAAGAATCACTGTTTGTGCTGCTTCTACTCCAAACTTTTGCATTTCATCCCAAGTCATTAAATTCTTGCTGTGCACAGAACACCATACAGTATTAGCTGCCTGCTGTTTATGCAAGTACTTGTGATAAAAACACAGTCATTCTATGTCCAACTGCATTAGACTCTGGTTAAAAGACCACAAAATTAAAACAAATAACAAAAAAAATCCACACAAGAAAACCCGTAACAAAAACACCAAAAAGCAAACCAAAACAAAAAAAGCCTCCACAAAAAACCAAAACCAAACAAAACCAAAAAAATCAAAACACAAAAAGCAACCACCAAACACGTTCCCAGAGTCAAGTTCAAAGTCCACTGCCTAATGCCACTGGCTGAAGTTTGGATGTAAGTTATACCTGTAACAGCCAAGACTGAAAACAGCAAGGCAGAGATTTCTCAGATGTTTACCTGAAGCACTTGATAGCTCCTCTGTACAGGTTATTTCCATAGCTTGCCCTCAACAGTGAGCTTTGCAGCAGCTGTGTATCTTTGACACTCGCAGATACACACACACACACAAAAAAAAAAGTTGATAAAAAGCCAGAAGAAATCAAAACAACCAAAACACCATGGACAGAAAGCCTCAGGTTGTCTTTATCTTCCATGTCACTACAACTGCATTTTTTAGGTTCAAAATACCGTTCCTATTTAAACTACAGAAAGAAAATCATCAAAATAACGTAGGTGATAAATCCTTCTGTCTGGGTATGGGGGTGCTAAACAGGGCACTGTGGTGTTTGTGAAGTAGTGGATTATGCAGTGACCATGCCACCTTGCAAGCGTTTCATAGGAAAACTGAACCATGATGAAAAGCATTAACAAAATCCCCTCCTCAGCAGAGGTGAAATCCCTTATTCCATCAAGCCCAGAGCGCAAACCTTCCCCTCGAGTGCTCCGAGCCCAGCAGCGCCTGGGAGCACGGGTGGCAGGCGAGCTGTGCCTGTCGCGACACACGATGACACAACCGCACTGAAACAGCCGAGCGGACAGCTCTGTGCCCCAAACCCAGCCCAGAGCTGCGAGAGCAGAGCAACACGAGCGATCGCCGGAGAGAAAGTACGTGCTTGGCTTCACAGCTGTTCTCCAGCGCAGCCCGCTCCATCCCATCCCGTCCCACCCCGCTGCTGCCCGGGAGCGCTGGCAGCGCATCCCAGGAGGGAGCGGGGAGCGCTGCCCCTCCGAGCCGCTGAGAGAGCCCGGCAAAACCCTGCTCGGGATGGAAGGATGGAAGGATGGAAGGATGGAAGGATGGAAGGATGGAAGGATGGAAGGATGGAAGGATGGAAGGATGGAAGGATGGAAGGATGGAAGGATGGAAGGATGGAAGGATGGAAGGATGGAAGGATGGAAGGATGGAAGGATGGAAGGATGGAAGGATGGAAGGATGGAAGGATGGAAGGATGGAAGGATGGAAGGATGGAAGGAGCCCTACCTGCCGTGCCCGCAGCTCCGCTCCGCTCGCAGCGCGGCGCGGCCGCCGCTCATTTATTGCCCGAGCCCCGCCCTGGCGGCGCCGCCGCGCCCCGCGCTCCGCCCCGCGGTCACAGCGCTGTGCCGGCCCTGCCGGGCCCGGGTGTGAGCGGGGAGCCCCGACACCCACCCGCAGACACGGGTGCCCTTCCCGAGCCCAGCTCAGCTCAGCGCCGCGTTCCCGGGCGGGCTGGACCGCGGGCGCGTCCCCGTGAGCCGCTGCCAGCGGTTCCGAGGAGAGGGGAATGTGTGCTAGGGCTTGCCCAGGGCCGAGCAGCAGCCTTGGGAAAGCTGAGCCGAGGATGGCGACAGCGGGGTCCTGGCACAGGTGGTCAAAGTCCTGCGGACATACTTCTGTATAGGTATAAAATCTGTTTACAGAGTTGCAAAATCTTGTGCTCACGCATTAAAATGACCATTAGGAAGGAACTGCAATAGCAGGAGGGAAATAATGCCTTTGCACATTTCTGGTGAAGTTCAGAGGGTGCTGCAAGTGCTGGGTGAGTTTCCCAGTGAGCAGCCCTTTGGCAAGAAGCACAGCTAATCGTTTATTCCAAAAAAGAGGCCCTCGCCTGCTGAGCAAAGAGTATCTCTGTATACACAGCTCTGTGTGTAGCCAAGAGGCGGGTTAAACTGTCACGGCCTGAGCTGCTTTTCCTGTGACTTTTCTGTAAAACACTCCTCCCCCAAGTGTGTGATTTCACTTAACAAACTTCACTTTTATGGCATGTTACTGTCACCCAAACACATGAAATCCACAACATGTTGTCATTCCCCCTTGTGAAGAGGAAATCAGAAATTCCTCCAACTGAAGCTCTGTTAAACTCTCAGCCTCTGTTTTCTCAGCTATATAATAAGGTTATTAAGTCGAGTCTACAAAAGCTTGCTTCTGTTCAAATGCATATTAGCTTCTCCTAAGTCAGCTTCTGCACCTGAATCAGAAACTGCTGCCTGGAACTCTTGTTCCTTTTTCACCACAAAATTATGGGAGAATATATTGTTGTGAAGCAGTAACTCTTAAGTATTACCAAGTGCAGAATAAAGGAAATGTCTTGCTTTCTTCCCTTTGATTGATTAATGTCTGCAAGGATGAAAAGTATTTCTGAGCAACGCAAGAGAATATTTGTCATCCTAAGACAGCACTGTTCTGTATATGCTTGCTTTGTTTTTTAAATGATAAAAGGCCTAATCTTTTTCATAATAGTTTTAAACTGTGATGCCAGGAAACCAATGAAACCATCACAAATAATTTAATGTGCAGCTGAGCCTATTTTGAAGTCATATGTTCAAAATTATGTCATCTGGTCACTGGCATGCTGTGTTTGTTATGGAAGATCTGTTTAGCTCAGTGTACCAAAGTTGTGGAACAAGTGCAAATGCTAGCTAGAACGAGAACCTGGGCTTGACTAATTTTCCAACAGATTAATCCTTTCTGCATCTGATCATGAAGCAATATCCTAGCTCAAAAACATTCAGTCCTTCAGAAAACAGATCTGGGGCAGTGTCTGAACTGTATGACTTGGCCCATTCTCAAGCAGTTTTTCAGTGTGCTGTGCTTGGCTGCTTTTTTGGGGAAGGGGCTGAAAGCTTCAGAGATTCAGATGGAACAAACTATTCTCTGTTCACTAGATGCAGACTTTTGCAGTTAAAAAACAAGTCATGAGTCTGGAATGGATTAGAAATCTGAAATGTTTTCTTTTGCTTTGGCCTTGCAGTTTGTTTGTTATTTAGATCACGTGCAGTGCTGGACCTTCAAAAATGCTGAAGAGAGGCAGGTAGGAGTCCCAAGGAGTACTTGCTTGGAAAGCCTGGTAATCTGTGCATCCAAACAGAGCCTTCACTAGTTCATGCACTCTTCCCAGCTATTTTGCTAGTTGTGGCAGAGAATAACATGGTGATTTACAGCCACTTTTGAGAGATTGGTGTATTGTTAGAGAAAATGAAGTAATTCTAAAAATCCAAGTTAGGAAGTATTTTACTGTGTGAAGATGTAATTGATAAAGTTTGTACTCAGAGATCCAAATTCCAACCTGTGCCAGAAGGGAGCACAGCTGAAAGCTTGGGGAACATCACTCCCCTCTGCTCGAAGAAGTCTGCACAGAAGGCAGGTTGGAAAAACAGGAATTTCCAGGCTTAATTTGCCAGTGTCACTGCTGACAGTGCAACAACAGAGCCTCAGTGAGTTTTCAGGCCGTGCTGGGCTGCAGGACTGCTCTCACTGCATTCCCACAGCAGCTGAGTGGCTCCTGCAGCAGGAGCTGTACGTGTACAGACGTGTGTGCTTTAGGAACCACTGTGCTGGGGAGACAACACAAGCTGCCACCCATGTGGGCCCTCTGAAATCCTAATGGGTACTTCTACTGTAAATATTATTTCATTTAATAAACCAGCTCTGCAGCTGGCATGCCCTTGTCCTTTTGAGAAGAGCATCTCTGGAGGGGTGGCTGCCCTGACACACATCTCATTCTCCTGCCAGCAAACAGGCTGTGCAAGTGAACCTGAAACCTCTCCAGTGCTGCTGGTGCTTTCCCTTGAGATCACAGCATAGGTCTTCAAGTTACTTAAGAGTAAAGTAAACAAATCCTTGATTTACTGTTTCATTTTATTTTACTAAATTGGGTTGTTGTAGGTATCCACACAACCAAAGAATGAAAGCCCATATTCCATGCTAGTGGAAGAGTAATCATCTGTGCTGAGCAGAAACCTGCCTATGTGTTCCAGTGTCTGGCTGAAATATTTCAGCATTTAAATAGTACTTTAAAGCCATTAACTAATCAATGCTAACAAGGCTCCAGGGAAAAGAGTGTAGAGCAAATGAAGAACTACCAGAGTAGAGACCTGATCCAAAGTCCACCAAAGGGTGTCAATTCCATCAATTTCAATGCTATGGAAACAGATTTGAATTATGAAACTATTCCTCTATCCCTTGGCATTACATTTCTTGCCATGCCAACATTAATTCAGGAAATTTCAGTGGTTGAGCTGCAGCAACAAAGACAGAAAAAAGAGTTAAATAAAGTGGGAGTACAGTGTTGCACTTTGCAAAACATATTATGTGCTTGTTTAGAAAGATCTCTGCACACTGTTTACATTTAAGCAGTGGTAATATTATTAGTCACTGCAAAAGAAACTGGGTGTTCCCTTGTTCTCACTAACAATACAGGAGGGATAATTTTGGATTAAGCTACATGTTTTATGAAAAATATACTTGCTGTTTTCTGGTTCATGTTAAAAGAATTCCCTGTGTGACCCATCAAATACCACACCCCATCCACTGGGAATTTTATTCTACTATAGCCTTTTGTTGCTGTCTTTGGATTGCTGGATGATGCTGACATGCAGCCATTCAGATTGGTTGTCCTTCCAAAAATTATTCAATGCAGCTTTGAACCAAGGGCATTAACCTCAATTAAAAATATAAATAAATAACACCAGAGGCTGAAGATTCACATGCCTTTGTCAGAGATTTGCCTGGTATTATTCATATCCCCACTTAAGTACTTATTTCCAGTTTGGAAACTTCTTTTGGCAGGTTTAGCTGCTTCAGCAAAAGCATAGATGGGAGGTGAGTCATTTATTTGGTCTTGCATTAGGAACTTCCTGCCATTTGCAAAGGAAGTGGATTTTTTAAAAATATATTTCAGAAGATTGCGTTTATCTGTAATGAATGGAGGGGCTGGGGGGGTTTGATCTGTTTTGCTTTGAACAGGTTTTGCCTTGAGGAGGTTTTGGTGGAGTGTTCTACCAAGGGGAACATTTCTGCAGGGAGCTCAGTTGGCTGGTGTGGAGTCTGAGAGTGACAGTCACAGCAGGACTGGCTGCTGAGTGACACAGTCACCCTGCCCCACGTTCACACTCAGGCTTTTGGTCCAAATAAGTGCCTAAGAACCTTTATGAGAAGTCAACATGATGACTGGCAAGTGTTAAAGCTAGCCAAGAGAAAAAGCCAAGAGAGAAAAGGTCTAAAATAGATTTTATGTTTATTTCCACATAAGGTTTTTGACTGTGAGTTCCCTCAGAGATGAAAACTATGGTCACTGAGAGTTTTTTCTGGTATTGCCTCACAATCCATAACCCATAGAGGATGCAAGGTGTCAGGTACCATACCCACACCCAGCTGTGTTTGAGCACAGCTCCTCTGCTAACCAGGGAAGAGCCGCAGCCTGCAGGGTGGGTGTACATCCACTGCACAACGCTTTGCTTGCAACTCCCCCTGAAAGAGTTAATGCATTTTGTAAAAATAATGAAAGTTCTTCAAGCCAAACAGGAAAAAGGAAGAATTTGGCTCTGCAGCTCACAGATGTCATTGTGAAGGCAGATAGCTCTATATCCCTGCTACAGTTGGAAGGGGAATTGGGATTTGCTGCATACTTTCACTCCTCCTCCAAACAGAAAAGGCTCCAGTTGCAATATCTAGATGAAAACCTGTCTCTCACACCAAACTCACAAAGAGAGCCTTTATTTTTGGATCTATCTATTGTGCAAAGCTTAAGCCAGCAGGGATTCACTGAAACTTGTGCAGGATAAGACAAAAGGGAAGAAATCCTACCTGGGGTTTCAGTTAGGATCTAGAGAAACTCCTTTTCCCAGGGTGGCAGTGGCTTCACACCCATCCTGATTTGGAGCCAGCCCAGCTGGGGTTTTAGAGGTGTCAGACTAAAGGGGCAAATGCAGGGTCCTGCACCTGTGGAGGACAAACTCTGGGCATCAGTACAGGTTAGGGGCTGACCTGCTGGAAAGCTGCTCTGTGGAGAAGGACCTGGGGGTCCTGGTGGACAATGAGCTGTCCATGGCACCAAGAAAGCCAAAGGTGTCCTGGGGTGCACCAGAGGAGCACTGCCAGCAGGTCAGAGGGGTGATCCTGCCCCAGTGCTCAGCCCTGGCAAGGCCTCCCCTGGAGTGATGTGTGCAGCTCTGGGCTCCCCAGGACAGAGACATGGAGCTCCTGGAGTGAGTCCAGTGCAGGACAACAAAGATGATTGAGGGACTGCAGCTTTTCTCTCATAGGGAAAGGCTGAGGGAGCTGGGCCTGTTCAGCCTTGGGAAGAGAAAACTGAGAGGAGAACCCATCAATGTCTGTCAGTGTCTGTGGGGAGGTGTCAGAGCATGGACAGGCTCTGCTCAGTGGTGCCCAGCAATAGCACAAGAGGCAATGGGCAGAAACTGATGCCCAGCAAGTTCCACTTGAACATGAGGAAGAAACTCTTTACAGTGTGGGTGACTGAGCACTGGCACAGGTTCCCCAGAGAGGGTGTGGAATCTCCCTCACTGGGGATATCCAAGAACTGTGAGGACCAATCCTGTGCCATGTGCTCTGGGCTGACCCTGCTCGGGCAGGGAGGTTGGACCAGATCACCCAGTGTGGTCCCTTCCAGCCTGACCCAGTCTGGGATCCTGACTCGGGGATTCTGGGAGGTTCAGTCACCACAATCAAAGTGTAACACACTGATGTAATCTCAGTTTGGCTGCTCACATGGGTTCTGTGTGTATCCTCCTTTGTCACCTGCCTGCCACTGTGCAGAGGTTTGACCAGTGCCATGCACTGTGGCCATGAAGATCCCTGTCCTTGCTGATGGCCCCAGCAGGATGTGTGTGGTGACCAGCTACTCCCCTACCCTCTGGTTTGTCCAAACCAAAGCTGTTTGGGGTGCTGGGGGATTAGAGAGTTAGTTTGCTCCTGCTGGAGGAATGTTATACTCTTCAGACCTGCCCACCTGTTAAACACACATGTACACACCTGTGTGGACAATTGTATAGAGTTTGTTGCTTTAGTGATCTACACTAAACATGCAGAGTAAGTTCCTTACAGATGTAGCTTTACCAAGCTGACACAAGATTTTTTTTTTTATTATTCTATTGATTCTTTTTGTGGTCAACTGCCTTGTGCAGCCAAGGAAGTACAGAAACCTATTTAAACTGTGAGCTAAAGGCAGTGCTTAGTACTACACAGCAGTCAAAGGCAGGAGAAATAGGAATTTCAAAGGCTTTAAATATGGGTGGATTTTTCTCAGCTCTCTCAGAGATGGGTGGCCTTTTCTAGCCCATCCCAACAAGAAAGTTTGTGTTTGTCAGACAGTTTCCTCTGCCTGAAGAAAGCCAATTAGAAAGTAATGCTTTCAGCATGAACATCTAGCCTTTGACATTTCTTCCCCTTGGACTTTTCTTTCCAAAATGGCCTAAAAGAAGACAAGCTGCACAGACCACTAAGTAAACAGAGCCCAGCTAATGCCCACAGTTGGTCATCTACAACTTCTTGCTTCTGTAATCCTCCCTCAGTCTGCCTGAACAGAGCCTTGGGGTGCCAGGACTCCATCCCCATTCACTCAGTGATCCTTGTGGGTCCTTTCAAGTCAGGATATCCTGTGGTTCTGTGATTCTGTGATTTCTCAGTGAGAATCTGACTGAACATCCACTGTCCTGTGCTGCAAATTCATCAGCAAATTCAAAGAAGTGCCTGTAAGTTGCAATTGTCTTTTCTTGAAAGCTGCTTTCACTTACTGGAAAGGGGGGATTCTATGTACTTGGCCAGCAGGAGCCCTGCTCACATCCTCCCTGGAGGCACAGTGTTGGGGATGTTCAAACAGCTCACTGGGGGCTGCACTAACAACCTGAATGGGACTTTTAAAGCCATTTATGTAAAACAAACTTTGCAGCAACTGGTCCTTTAGCAGGAAAGTGTGGCCAAGGTGGGGTTATGTATGAGTCTGTGCTCTGATAAATTAGGCTGTTAGAAACAAGAGGTCACAGAACTTGGAAGCCACCAGGAAATCTGATTTCAAGCACTTTGCTGCAGGTCATTTTAGCTAAGATGCCTGCAATTCCTATACTGACCAGGGCAGAAGGCACCAAATGCAATTTGGCATATCTTTGATTCTCTGTGGTCATTATTTGTTTGAAAAAAAAAAAAATTGCTCCAAAACTGAAGTACAATTCTCCCCCCTCTCCCTTTAGCCCCCATCTTTAGCTGTTATATTTTTAAAGAAGTTCCTCTACTGGCTAGAAATCTGGAAAGTACTTCCCTCCCCCCTCACCCCTTCCTCCCACTCAGTCTGGCTGAGGCATTGCTGTACACAAACACGGGTTCATCTCTGTGCACCAGGATCCTTCCCATTCCATTTTCACAGCCTCCCTGAAGGAACATCCAACTCACATCTCAGCTGAACTTTTGAACCCACCAAGGCTGAGGTAGCTCAAAATCAAGCAGAGCAGGCTGAAGGGTGCCTACTGGTTTAAGGAGCAGCTAAACAAGTGCAAGTCAGAATTCTGTCCTCACTGATGCCTGATAAGGAAGATCTGGCAAAAGGACTGATCACTGTCTAATCTTCCTCACAAAGAAATATCTTGTGCCCTCTGCTTGACAGAGCACTGAAAATTGTGTGTCCTTTTGCCTTGAGCAACACATTTACAGAGCAGTTACAGAGCTGAGCAATTCACTAAAAGAAAGTCTGGTCCTTCAAGACCCTAAATGACAATGTGTCACTAGTGATCAGTTAGATGGCCACTGCTTTTTTCTGAAGCTGTTGGTCATAAATGCAGGTCTTAGAGCTTTGAACACAGAATCAAGGAAGCACAAAGTAATATTGTTGGTTGGCAATTTATACTCAGAGCTGACCACATCATCAGGACTGGGACCATGTTCGTGTTCTTGGAGTCCTGGGCATAAAAACACAAACACCTATGAAACAGATACTCCAGGTTTCTTCCCTGACTTCTGTCCAGGTAGAGGAGACAAGGGTTGAATGGCTGCTTACAAAAGTTTCAAGGAAAAAGATGCCAGAGAGGACATAGATAGGACACAAGCAGCAGTTTCTGATTGCAATCTGTTTAAATGGCTTCTTTTGACAAAGACTGGGTGTAGCCTTAAGACAAAGTAAAGGAGGGGGTAGGGACAGGAGAAGAGAGCAATAGGTAAGCTGATTGCAGCTCTCAAAGCATAGCTGGACATGCTCTTTTTGCCATGCTGTTTTGTCAACAAAAGAGTTGCTCAGAATCAAACAGCCAGCTCTAAACCAGCAATTCATTCATTTAATAGCTTTAGAGGCTGTTCCCTATTAAACAAGGCATGGTAAATCTGTTTCAGATTAGCAAAGCAAATGAGTCACAAAAAAAGTCCCACTTTGGTGTTTAGTTTTGGCCTGTACAAGCTGCATCTCAAACAGATGCTGAGTCCATTCTGCTACATACAAAATGGCCAGACCCCAGTGTCTGGCCCTGACCCCAAGTGTCTGGCCTGACTTCAGTCTTTGGGAAGCCTCTGTGTCAGACTGACCCCACAAGTTGGGTGGCATTTGGCCCTGGCTCCCTCTGTGCTGCAAGAGGTGTCCCTTCAGCCCCAAGATTTATCTGTAATTCTGTGCTGTGTTTCTGAGTACAAAGGCTCTGGAAAAATCTAAGGGCGGTGTTGCAACCCACATGAGTGATGTTTTTATGGCCTGAAGCTGAAGGGGTGTGTTGCCTCTCCCAGGGGCTCTGCAGGAGGATGGGACAGCCCTGGGAGAGCAGGCTGGACTGTGGTCATCTGCATGCAGCCTGGAGGGAAGAGGACAGACCAGAGCCAGGCAGCAAAACAGAAATAGATTCAGCATATGGGTAGGAAAGGGTCTGAGTGTCAAGCTCACAGCCTGTCCCTTCTAGCATCCAGAGGGGCTGAGCAGGCTCCTCTGTGGCTTTTATCCCTTGCATCCCCCTGGAGACAAACACTGAGCCCCTCCAAACCTCTCAAGCCCTCAGAGCTCCTCAAAAACTTCTCACTAATGAAGAATTGCAGCAGGTGAAGCACCACCTCTGCTGACAGCCTCTGGATAGGTGGAGAGCACTGGGGAATTTCAGCAGCATTTCAGCTCCTATCTGCCTGAAACTGGTGCCAAAAGGAAGGCAGTAGTCTTATTTCTCACAGCAGCTGAAATCTTTGATATGTTTAACAGCTTTCAGTTAACTCTGATAAGTTTTTTTAACAGAATACAGACACTTCCATAAATAAAACATAACTGCTGCATTTTTTACCAGAAAACAAATGTAAAAGTAAAATGAAGAATTTCACAAGATACCACAGAATAGAGATATTTGCAATCCAAATCATACCTCCAGGAAAGCTTTCCTCAGCCTAAGGCAAAGAGAAGGAGAGAGATTCTTTGCTGTAGGAACCTCCATCCAGTGAAACCATCAAAGATGAGTGATTAGGTCAATGTCTACCACCTGCAAAGCATCCTGTCTTTTAGGGGAGATTCCTGGCATTTGTCCTTGGAGAAAGGACAGCTGGTGGAAAGGCTGGCTATGTGAATAGAGAGTGGAGAATATATCCTGTCTCAGGTAACATTTTTGACAGTCTCAACCACAGCATTCTTATTTTCAAGTTGAGAAAGTACTGGAGAATGAGTGCTTGAAAAATGGTTGTGGTGCCAGCCTAAAGTGTGTCACAATCAGTGGCTTAACATCCAGATGAAGGCCAGGAACAAATGGAGTATTGAGGATGTCCAGGATCTGTCAATGTCTTCATCAGTGATTTGGATGGTGAGACAAGGAGTGTGCACCCTGCAGCAGATTCCAGATGATGCTTAGTAAGGGAAAATGACTGATCCCAAGTGACAAAGCTTTAACCCAGAAGGACTTTGAGAAATGTGAAAACTGTGCCAAGAACTTCCTGAAATTCAGCAGGGAGGGGTGTCAGGTTCTGTGCTTGGGGTGGAATAGGCCCAGACATCAGCACAGGCTGGGAACTGAATGGATGAATGGATGAAATGCAGTCTGGATGCCAAAATATATAAGCAGGCAACAGTCTGCTCTCATTACAGGTGCTGCAAACACATGGAGTTATATCAGGAGAAGCAGATTCAGGGAAATTAATACTCCTCCTTTATTCATCCCTGGTGGGGCCAGTTTTGGACCCACCAGGATGTCAAGAATGTTGAAAACTCAGCGAAGGGCTGCAAAGATAGTTCAGGTAGGGCAGAGGATCTTCAAGGAGAAGGTCAGGGAGCTGAGCTTGTTTGTCCTCAAGAGGAGGCACAGGGATGGTCTGAGAGCAGCTGGGTGAGAGGAAACTGGAGGGATGGTGAAGGCAACTCCCTCCTGCTAGTGGCAGAGAATATGATGGGGCAACAGACACAAATCATGGCTTGGGAGGCTGAGATAAATCAGATTTTAAACTAGTAACAAAAAGCTGAAGGAAACCAAAGTAAGTTCTGCTCAGTGGAAGGAGCAGACCCAAAGGAAAGCCAACACAGGGGTGCAGAGAGTAGATCACAGCAGTGCTGGGATCTCCAGTGTAAAACAGTGAACAGTGAAGGGTGCCAAGAGTGCTTAAAAAGCTGAACTCTGGAGGCTCCACCTACTTGCAAAAATAAGAAGTTTCTGGACAGAAATTCTACTGTACAGCATGTCCTCTGGATTTGGGAGGAATGCTTAGAGTTTTAAAAACCCAAGGCAAAAACAGAAGAAGCATAAGATCTCTGTTAATTTTGGAAGAAAAATGGTTATTTCTGACCCATTTTAAATGTTCAGAATGAGTATCTAATAGAGCAAACACCTGAGGGTTGATGTGAGCAGGTCAGCATCATTTAAAACCTGTAAATATAATATTTCTTTTTTGAACAAATAGATGGTCAACACTGGCAGACCTCTGCTAAGGATGGGCTTTAGATCAGAAAACATTAGTTAAAGTTATTGATAGGAGGTGGCTGCACTGCCTTTTTCCAGCTCCAGTTGTCACTGGAAAGGTAAGAGCTCTCTGTAAACAAAACTTGATTCAGAGGCATCAAACTGCAGAGCACCAGCTGGAGCAGGAAGGAATTCTGGTGAAAATGCTGAGGACAAGGATGTCACAACCACTGGGAACTTTCAGGGCTGTGTGGGAGGGTATCCAATGAACAGAGATAGAAAAATCCTGAGGGCTGCCTTCCTTACAAAAAGCACAGGTCAAGCAGAGTAAGAAGGAACAAACAGCTGGAAAAAATGCATCTTAAAGGGTACTTGTATTTATTTTCTGTGAAGCACAGTCCTCTCAGCTTGTATCCCAGATGGCCCTGGTGGAAGCTCCAGTGCTCAGACACATCATTTCTCCTTATTTCACAGCTCATTTCAGAGCTGGTGATGCCCAGCAGTGATCCCAGCCCGGGGCAGGAGCTGCCACAGTCTGTAGGGAGTTTCACTGCACAGGCTGCAGCTGCTGCTGTGTCCCCCTGAATGGTTCTAAATGGGAAAAACAGCTTTTCAGGAAGTGTGTGCTGTCCCTGTTACCTCACTGAACTCTCTAAGTGTCTGCCAGCATGGCTGAGGATTAAAATTGGCTTTTCATCACCCAGAGCTGAGACATAGCACCCATGGGTGCAAGGTTAGAGGTGTTTAATAGTGTGTAGCAAAGCTTTGCAAACGTGACTAATTATTGTTCATTAATTTTGGTACTACATTGCTGGGTAGAACTGAGGGCAGGTTAAGGTTGGTTTACTAAGTTGAGGCTAATTTGGTAAATTAAGGTTAATTTAGTAAAATAATTTTCTAAGTTAAGATTATTTTACTAAAAATTATCTTGAGAGACATTTTGTGGCAAAAAAAATTACTATTGAAGTGGTGAGGAAATTCCCTATCCTTTCCTGCTTGAGAACCAAGCCAGAATATGAGACTTGAATACTTTGAGGTTATTGGTAATTACAAGTTTTGGAGCCAGCACAAATATTAGTGTTGTGGGATGAGCAGAGTGCACGTAGGCACTCTTTGTGTGAAGGACTGAGTGTTGTAATCCACCCACACATGGTCTGTGGGACTGGGCAGCCTTGCAGAAAGGGAGAATCCATCCCAGCAGCAGCACCATGCATCCTGAGCTTGGACACATCTGAGCAATGAGAGCAGAGATCTGAGCAGGATGATTAATACAGCATCACCCTGGGAGATAATGTGAACACACTGAAACAAAACATTTCATGCTTAAAGGCCCTGTGTCTGAAAAGACTGTCTGTACCACCCTTGGTGTCCTCTCAGCTCTGAAAGATCCTGAGCAAGCTGATAAGGGAATCATTAAAAATATTTGTTACTGAATGTAAGATTTCCTGTTAGCATGCTTTCCCTGATGGAATTCACTTATGGCTTTGTTTGTCCCACACATCATAGGTTATTTATATCTCAGAATAAGCTCTTTAAAAATTATCAGAGTTTAAAAGAAGGCAAAAATCAGTTGTAGCTTTTATTGTTTTCAATTTTCAAACATGTTATCTCAAGCAATATTTGGACAGAACTTCAAACCCATCTTGTTAGAAACCTAAATAAGTCCTGAAAACAATTCTTAACTCAGAAAGGAAACCTTGACCATAACTAATTAATGCATTTTGAAAATCATGAAAGTCTGTCTGCAGCAGTATTTTAAACTGGGAATTACAGTAAAATGGGGAACATGCTTTAAAAATTCTTTTAAAGTAGCATGGAAATAATAAAAAAACTTTAACTAGATTTTTTGACTGCAAAACCAGATATGCCATATTTGATCCTTCCTGCTGGGTTATCACTGTCATTAGTTCCAGGACAGAAAAGCCCACAGAAGCCAAATTTAATCTTTTTATTCTTTCTGTGGCATTTGATGCAGGCTGAGAGAAGGGTCAGTGCTTGCCCCACATCCCTGGGCAGCTTGAAGCTGCTTTACAGCAGTTTATTCTCAATGGTGAAAGGAAAATTTCTAGATCTTTTCTGTCTGCCACTACTAGAAACCCAAGACAAGGGCTGAAAGCAGACTTGAGCTGCCTGAGGCCAATTATTGATTGGCTTTCATCAGGTTTTAGCTTAACCCTGGTCTTGGCCATGCTGAAAACTCCAGATGCAGACATGAAAACCAGACCACATCTGTTCCTTCTCTGGGTGTATGATGGTTTTCCAGGAAAGGTCCCAAAGAATTCCTGGGATTTCTGCAGGAATCCTACCCAGGTTTGATTCACCAGCTCTCCATAACCTCAGGCAAGAGCTCAGGTATTGACAACCTTGAGTGATAAACACTCAGGTGATGGAAGAATCTGATGGGTTTTATCCCCAGGGGACAAGATTTAGAACCCTATCTGCCTCATAAAGTCCTTCAGGGCTTTTTCTAGATGAGACAATCCACATCCTTGGTTTGGACCCTCCTTCATGAAAATTTGCAAGAGTAGGTTATCAGAATTTCTGGTCTAGGGAAGGTGCTGTGGAAAATGGATCTCACCTATGTCCAGGTGGCTTCAAGAAGTGTCCAGCTCTTGGGAGCAGCCTGTGTCAGTGCTGCAGGGTCACTGTGTTCTCTGCCTGGCTCAGCACCCAGAACCAGCTGAAGCCCAAGCAGGAAAAGCCCAAACAGTGTCTCCTGACAGCTGCTGGTACCAGAAGTGCCCTGGCTCTGCAGCTGCAGTGCCTCTCTGTCAAAGCAGAACTCTCTCCACCAGAAGGGGAAGTGTCCTTTTCCCCAGCAGCTGGAGTGTACTGAACTGATGTTTTCAGAGCCACTTTGTCTGTGTGCCCACTGCCAACATCCAGCAGTTATGTTATGTACCCAAGGCTTTTCCTGGCCGAGTGTCAAACCTCCTGGAATATCTGCAGGGGCCCCAGTTCGTGTGTTCCCTGGCACTGCAGGAGGGCTGAGCCGGGCACGGAGTCTGGCACAGTCTGCAGCTCTGGTAAACATTTAAGGTTGGGATTAACCACTAGTTTAAAACACCTCTTTCTCATAAACGTTCACTTATGTTATGACACCCCAAGTCCTTCCTGCAGCTAAATAACACTAATGATTCATTGTTGCCATTGATGTGTGTTTCTGTTTAAATTCTTAAATCAGTTCCTTAATATAGGTTTGTTTATAAAAGTGGAAAAGGAACAGCATATCTCTCCCAGTCTGACTGATTGACCAAAGATTTAAAGTGCTTTCAGTTAAGAGGAAAACTTGGGCATGTTCTTTGTTCAATTTTTTTTTTTTTTTTTTTTTTTTTTTTTTTTGAATGGGAATAGATTCCTGTTTTTCTGGTCATAAGAGGGAGGGATGTAGTAGCAGAAAGCATGAATAAAAAGGGGGTGGGAGGGATCTGGTAGCTGAGGTAAAAGTCAACTTCATCTTCTTTAGACTGTTTCTCACTTAAAGGATAACCACATGACATAGCTGCTGCGTTTTTGAAACTTGAACTGCATTTAAGATGATTTTAAGTCTAGGAAGCTCCACTGAGGAAATGGGTAGCTCAGCTGGCAAGGGCTTTGGGTGAGATGGGCAAACATCACCACACTGAGTAGAAAAAACACAAATAACTCTGGAAGCTGAATATGATTTTTCCTGCTTGTTGCTTTGTTCTCAACCTCCTCACAGTGCAAGTGTTTAATTATTGCATTGTGCCCAGTTTATTAATGGTGTAAATGTTTCAAGAAGGAAAACAGCATAAACATCACCAGAACATGTGGATAGGAGAGACTCAGACATCCTGGAAAATGGGATGTGACCCTGCAAAGGACTGAAATAAGGTTTTCATCCAGTTTCCTATAGAAAGAGGATTAGGGAAGCTCAGGCAGTTTCTTGTTTTTGTAACCATTTAAACAGTAAAAGACTTCAGAAAAAAAAAAAAAAAAAAAAGGTACCAAAAGCAATGTAGTTCTGCATAAAAAAGGATTAAAATAGATACTAGATGGAAACACTACTGGAAGTACTGACTTACTATAAACATTTGAAAAAACAGGCTACTAACCTTTAGGCTTTGAGTAAAAATCAAGGCTTTAGTCTATTGACAGGAAACCAGAGTTGGAAAGAAATTCACAGCAGTTCCAAATATTATTTTTTTCCCCTTAAAGTCAGAATGCTGCCAGAAGCTCTTAGTGGAAAGAACAGAACATGTATTTTCATATCATATTATAGAAAACTAGAGTTGAAGAGAACTCAGAATGAGAATCTGTGGCTCTTTGGAACAATTGTTGATTAAATGTAACCATTGCTTATCAACACTTTTTTAACCTCTTTTAAAATCCTCCAGAAATAGAATTTGGGAGTTCTCTAGGTTCTTCTGAGATACATTAATTTAAGAAATTATTTTTCATTTTTTCTTCTTGTTAGTTCTTTCTTATCATAAGCTAAGGGCACTTGGAGAACAGGCTTTTTTCCTAATATGTAACATTCTTGATAACGTTTTCCAAGTACAGGAAGGCCAGCAGTTTTCAGGCTTTCCTTCTCTGTGTGTTTCTATGGTGTTTCTACTGGTTCCTTCCCCCTTTTAGTAAAGAAATTTATTTTTAAAATTTATTTTTAAAACATTTCCTCATATGTCCTTTAGCAACAGAGGGCTTGCCAGCATCATAGTTTTTCACTCTCTGTTTTCTTTACATTTTTTTTAACTTGCTTTTTTAACTTCCAAGGCTGGCACTGAAATCTGAAAGTCAGAGGTGCTGAGGGGTCCTCTGGATTTGTTACTCAAAGGGGATAAATGAAGAGCAAAGTTTACCTCCTATGTCTGACTTACAGTGGTCCTGCTAATACAGCTCAGGGCAATGTTTGCTTTGTTTCCCAAATATCATCCTCTTTCCTGTTCAGTTCATAGAGCCTGTTCTCTCCTACTGCTGCCTTGAGAGGTTCTCTTTTTTCCTAATTAGTCCATGATTTCTCATTTCTGTGTTTTAAATAAATTCACTAATTTAGGCTGTTTCTTCTGCTCAATGAGATCAGTTTGAGTGTTGAACCTGCCTGCACATGTTGATGCCAGTTACTCATATAAATTGGATTTCTATTTTAGTGTATAAATCAATCTGAAAGGAGCTGTTTGATGTGCCATCTCTGTTGGGTCGCAATTACTGCACCTTGCTATGAGTCATATCTCTAAATTTTGTGGTTACATTGTAGTTTGTTTGTTTTTTTTTACTAATGTCATGAATTACATCAGATGCTTCCCTCTCATCAGCTGAGTGAGTGTGGTGGATTGACCTTGGCTGGCCAGCAAATGCCCATCAAGCTGCTCTTTCACTCCTTAGCAGGAGGAGGGGAGAAAATGAGGTGAAAATCTTGTAGATTGGGATAGGAGCAGGGAGATCACTCATCAGTTACTGCCAAGGGTAAAACAGACCTGATTTTCACCCTGTTGGAAATTAATTTAGTTTATTGTTAAGCAGAAACAGTTAGAAATTAAAGAAAATCTAGAAGCACTTTCCCTCCATCCTCCTTCCCAGGCTCAGCTTCACTCCTCTGCCTCATGCTCCTCCAGAAGCACAGAGGGACAGGGAAGGGAGGTTTTAGTCAATTCATCACATTTTCATCCTTATGCTGTTCTCCAGCTCCAGCATGCAGTCCAATTACACAATCCTTGATGAGCTGTTCCAGCACTGCTCCTTTCTACAGCCTGCAGTCCCTCAGGGTCAGACTGCTCCAGTGTGGGCTCCTCTCCTGGGCCACTGGTCCTGCTGGAACCCTGCTCCAGCCTGGGCTCCTCAGGGGTTCAGCTTCCATCAGGACACATCCCCTTGCTGTGGTGGGGTGTCCTCACGGGCTGCAGGTGGATCTGTGCTCCATCCCAGAGCTCCATGAGCTGCAGGTGGATCTGTGCTCCATCCCAGCCCTGCACAGGCTGCAGGTGGATCTGTGCTCCATCCCAGCCCTCTATAGGCTGCAGGTGGATCTGTGCTCCATCCCAGCCGTGCACAGGCTGCAGGTGGATCTGTGCTCCATCCCAGCCCTCCATGAGCTGCAGGTGGATCTGTGCTCCATCCCAGAGCTCCATGAGCTGCAGGTGGATCTGTGCTCCATCCCAGAGCTCCATGGGCTGCAGGTGGATCTGTGCTCCATCCCAGCCTTGCACAGGCTGCAGGTGGATCTGTGCTCCATCCCAGAGCTCCATGAGCTGCAGGTGGATCTGTGCTCCATCCCAGCCCTCCATGAGCTCCTGGTGGATCTGTGCTCCATCCCAGCCCTGCACAGGCTGCAGGTGGATCTGTGCTCCATCCCAGAGCTCCATGAGCTGCAGGTGGATCTGTGCTCCATCCCAGCCCTGCACAGGCTGCAGGTGGATCTGTGCTCCATCCCAGAGCTCCATGAGCTGCAGGTGGATCTGTGCTCCATCCCAGCCCTGCACAGGCTGCAGGTGGATCTGTGCTCCATCCCAGAGCTCCATGAGCTGCAGGTGGATCTGTGCTCCATCCCAGAGCTCCATGAGCTGCAGGTGGATCTGTGCTCCATCCCAGAGCTCCATGAGCTGCAGGTGGATCTGTGCTCCATCCCAGAGCTCCATGGGCTGCAGGTGGATCTGTGCTCCATCCCAGAGCTCCATGGGCTGCAGGTGGATCTGTGCTCCATCTCAGAGCTCCATGGGCTGCAGGTGGGTCTGTGCTCCATCTCAGAGCTCCATGGGCTCCTGGTGGATCTGTGCTCCATCCCAGAGCTCCACAGGCTGCAGGTGGGTCTGTGCTCCATCCCAGAGCTCCATGGGCTGCAGGTGGATCTGTGCTCCATCCCAGCCCTCCATGAGCTGTAGGTGGGTCTGTGCTCCATCCCAGAGCTCCATGAGCTGCAGGTGGATCTGTGCTCCATCCCAGCCCTGCACAGGCTGCAGGTGGGTCTGTGCTCCATCCCAGAGCTGTACAGGCTGCAGGTGGATCTGTGCTCCATCCCAGAGCTCCACAGGCTGCAGGTGGATCTGTGCTCCATCCCAGAGCTCCATGGGCTGCAGGTGGATCTGTGCTCCATCCCAGCCCTCCATGGGCTTTTTTTGGATCTGTGCTCTCCATGGACCTCCATGATCTCCAGAGGCATGGCTGTGTCACCAAGTCTGAGCTTCCTGTGACTGTTCTCAGTGCCTGGAGCACCTCCTCCCCATCTCCTTCATCAACCTGCATTTCTGCCTGGCTCTTTTTTCACATATTCTCACTCCTCTTTCCTCTGACTTGCACAGAAGTCTTTTCCCCCTTTTTAGCTCATTTTCCCAGAGGTGCTCCCTTGTTGCTGGTGGGCTCAGCCTGGCCAGTGGTGTGTCTGTCTTGGAGCTGGCTGGAATTGGCTCTGTTGGACATTTGGGAAGATTCTGGCACCTTCTCACAGAAGCCTCCCCTGTAAACCCTGTCCTACCAAATCCTGACCACATGAACCCTGCACAGGGAGTTACCCTGTCAGAGAAGGAGCTAAATTCCATTACCATGCTTTGCTCTTGACAAAGCTGTGCTGGCCATTTCTGAGTGCTGTATTTTGTTCCAACTGCTCATATGCCTTTTCATAATTTGTTCCAAGACCTTTCCACATTCAGCTGAATTCCTTGGATTTGTTCCTTTTCCTTATTTCCACCTCCTTAAATGCAGATAGGACACTCACCCTCACTAGTCCTTACTGCAGTCAACCTTTAAAGGTTCTCTCTTTTAAGGATTTTTCTTGCAAAAGCAAGTGAAAAAGAACACAGTTGGTGACACACTTGCTGGCTCCAGCTGCACATCTCTGAGTTCCTCATTCTTCCTAAGTTCTTTATTTTGCTGCAGTTTGAGTTGTCTCTTTCTCCAATCTAGACAATGCTTGTTCTACACTGGAATTCTGCAAAAGGAGTCAGAGTTTTTGGCACACTTTTGATTGATTTTTGATAACACAGCTCCTGCTGTAACAATCTGCCATTTTTCATAACCATTCAGTGAGCAACAAAAGGTCTTTGTTAAATGTTTAATCCCAGGCATGATCCCAACAATCAGGGCTGGTAGACTTAGAAGACCATGAAATAGACAAAAAAAAAAAGAAAAAGACAAAGGGAAAAAACTCGAGACACAATGTGGAGTTGTTGTCTGGGTTCTGTATAAATATAGCTGGATGCTTTATTATCTTCAAAAGTGGAAGACTTTCCCTTAGTAATAGAAATAAGAAATCTAATAAGTTTGAATATTCCACTTAGTAAAATAAAAATTGCAAATCCCATATCTTTTATTTTACTCCCCATAAATATTCTTGTTTCAAAACAATCAGCCATACCCTAGGTTCCATGTAAAAAGAATCAATTATAACAAATCTATTGGTTAAAATTTAACTTTTGTTATTGGAAGGCAACATTGGCAACAATAGTGACATTTTTTCCTACAGCACTTCTGCTTTGCAGAACAGAATAAAATTCCACTGCAGGCCAGTCATCTGCTGTCCCTCTTCATCTGTGTTGGCCTTAAAAACTTTCATAAAAACTATATAATGAAACTTGATTTATAGACATGTTTTTTGTTTGGTTGGGATATTTATTTCTGAGAGATGGGGACATTTGGAACATATTGCTGCCTCAATCTGGAAAATAATCATCATTGACTATCCAAAGATGTCATAAAAATGTGGAAAAGTGTTCAGAATGCTTTGAATTGATCTGAAGGAGCCCTTTAAAGATGCTGCATGCCTAAAGAGTGGGGTACAGATAACTTGCAAGTAACAAAAACTAAAATACTTAAATCAAAGCTGAGGTGAAAAGTCTTCAAATTCTTACAACCCACATGCCACTGAAGCGTGGAAGGCATTGGCATAAAACCTCATTTCTAAGGAATTAGAACTGTAAACAGTGCCCAGTAAGTAGCAGCAGTTTATGTTTGTATCACTAAATTGAGCAACTGAGGAAGGATTCAGCAACTGATGGCAACCTATACTGTCCAAGAAAAAGCAAAATTTCCTTTACAATGCTATTATTGCTCAACCAAGTCTTATTTAAATTAATTCTCTTTCCAAAGGAATAAGATTTTGTGACCTTTTCAGGACATCATATTAAAGTGTGCTTTGTTTATTGAGTGTTTTTGAAACAGCTTGGACCAAAATGCAGTTTTGCTTTAATAAAATGTAGCTGGATCAATTCCATCACCCTCCCACTCTCTGAAGCCCACAGGGCTAAATGGGTGTAACAAAATGAAGCATTTGGCCATTGACCTGCAAGTCCAGTGACTCATACTGGGTCACATAAAACTTTCCCAGTTAGAGGCTGTGACAGAGGGCTGTGCTAAGGCTGAGCTTCCCTGCACAGAACCTGGGAGGCTTCAGGGGAAGGATCTTTCCTGTGGATCCACAGAGTCCTAGATAATGGTGCAGGCAGGAAGGAATTCCCAGGAATCACCCCCTGCTCAAGCAGGAGCACCCAGAGCTGGCTTCCCAGGATCATATTTGGTTGGCTTTTTGACACCTCTGAGGAGAGACTCCCCCTGCCCTGGGCAGCCTGTGGCAGTGCTCTGTCACCTGCATGGTAAGGGAGTGTTTGCTGATGCCCAGTTGAGTTCTCCTGTCTTTCAGCTTGTGCCAATTGCCCCTGCTCCTGTCACAACTGAGAAGTGAGAAGAAGGAGGCTTGGAGGCTAAAAGGCCATTGAATTGCCAGCTGACTTCTCCTCCAGACTCAGTACTCAGGCTTCATACTTGTGGATTTTTCCCTATGACAGAGTCCTTGCTTCTGGGGCTGGAAAGCCTGTGGGAGTTTTGATTAGAGGGTCTCAAGACCCATCCAGCTGGCTCAGGATGGAGCTCACTGGTTTTTCAGATTCCCAAGCTGCTGGTGCTCTCCACAATGCAGAGACATACAGAAAAATCTCCACCTGGCCAGTTGTGCCAGGGTCTCATCCCTGAGTTTGCTCATACAGAGCCTGGCTGTATGCTCCAGCAGATGAGCTGTTCTGCTGTGGGAAGGGAGGAAGGGGAGGGATGTCTGAGGTAAAATCTATCCCTCTGTTTGTCTGCCTGCATTTTGTGCTGTTCTCATCTCCATCTCCTTTCCCAGATCCTCTCACCTGAGGTGTGTTGAAGCACAGTCCCTCTCCAATCACAAGAGCAGAGAATACTGTATGACCCCACAAATTTTATTTTAGGATTTGAGGATTGCATCACATATGAGGATTGCCTAATCCAACACATCAGCCAGCCAAATTCACCAAGCATGTTACTGGGGGGCTTTCTTATTTTGCTCAACCAGGGAGCTAAATGTTTTCTCTGCTTGGAAAAATTATCAAGAAAAATTGTTTCAGAGAAAATGTTTTGGAAGCATCATCCCAAGTGGGGATTAAACTTGTTTTAACTAGGGTAATCTGGAATTGGAAAGCTGCACAGACATCTGAGCGTGCTTGGTGACATGTGGAAGCAAAAAGGTGAGACTGACTCATAAGAGTGCACTGGGGCTGCTTTACCACAGCAATTCACAGGGCATCTGATCCAAAACAAAGCAGGATTTTCTTGCCCTCAGGGATCACTGTGTATATACAGAGGAAACAAAGGGCTTACATCTTTCAACACAAAATATTTCAGTATAAATAGCTCACAGGAACACAGCTAATCTCTAAGGCCTTCTGTCAACCAGCTGTAGAAGAGGGAGGAAAGGAAAATCTTTTAGGGAAGGGCATCTTCAACATGAAGGATGGGGCTTTTTTGTAAAGCCTATGCTTGGTGCTTGGTTTCAGAGTCTAAAAACTGTGAGGGGTGATTACTTTAAGCAGGAGAGTCTCCCTCAAAAACCAGGGACTGTATCTTCTCTGTCCCTGAGGCACAGGACTGTAGTATGGGTTCTGAACAGTTTGGTCTTCTCCTTGTGCTCTGGGGTTCTATCTGCCCTACCAGATAAAAATCATCCAGGCAAGAAACTGAGGCAACTCGAACTCTGACTGCCCACACTGCAGAATCATTTCTTCTTTCCCAGGATCTGTTAGAGACCAGCCCAACCAGCTCTGCCCAAGACAAAAGCTTGGCTTGGTGTGGGTGGCACCTCTCCCAGGAAGCCTCCCCCAGTGGCAGAGACCAAACCAGATGCCTTACTTTGCCTTTATCATCATCCCTGCTGCCTTTAAATCCCCAGGCTCCTGTGCTGTGCCCTAGGAATGCACCCTCAGGTTCATATTATGAAACCACCACCCTGGTGTACCTTGAGACAAGAGACAAGGATCAGTTCTTGCCCCACAGGGCAGCACAGCTGATTGCCTGATGCATGGGCTACTTTTCAGTGAAACTGTGGCATTTGGGGGGCAAAAAGATTCTTACTGTCCATCTGCTGTCAGCCACAGGAGGTTGTCCAGGAGAGGTGCAAGGAAGAAAAAATCTAAAACCTAAAATCAAACAAAGGCATCGAGGTAGTGTGGCCTTTGTGTGTCCACAGCTTTAATGGGCACAGCCTTGTAAGAACAGCCTAACATTCCCATTCAAACATAAATACAGAATTCTGGAAAGCATGCAAGCACAAATTTGAGAGCTAACCTCATTCTTATGTGCTAGGTTAACAAGGTGTACAGATCTGGGGTTAGCTCCTCAGGTTACTCAAAGAAGGTGACTGAAAAACCTCAGAGTACTGAACTTCTGATTTTCAAATGTTTGTGAAAAAAATTAATGGAAATCAGAAACAGATTTCCACAGGCATGGGAAAGAAGAAGGAACAAACTAGGTTTTTTTTTGGGGGGGTTGCCTATTTGCTAGATACATGTGCAGAGCACATGTTTTTCCCAGCATTGCTTCAAGACCATTTACTTGACAGCATGTTAGCCTGGGAAAGAACAGCTCCAGAGTTTAGAAATGCCCTTTCCCATGGTACCTTGGCTCATGGTGCTGTTGTTGAGCAGGTGAGCAGTGCCATGGCACTGTGGCACAGAGATCTCAGCCCTTGGTGGTGTAGAGTCAGGGTGGGGACACCCTGGCAGTCAGGGGGTTGGTCTCAGCACTTTCCTTCTACCAGGACTTGTCACTGTTCCCTGCAGTGCAAGGCAGCCAAACCCATTCCTGAGGTGGCAGCAAATGAAGGAGATGTTGTTCAAGCCACAGTGACAGTGTGACTGATGGGAGGAGGGTTGCAAGCAAGATGAATTTCTCAGGAGAGGTATGAACTTGTGAAAGATGGTTCCTGCCAGCTTAGCTTGTCTCTTTCTGATAAGCACACACCCTGAGGTGGTGGGCAGGGATGCCTACATTTGAGGAAAGGCCAGGAATAGCTTGTTTAATATTTCAGCTGCACAGGTACAAGAACAGCTCTGTGCACAGCAGAAGTGTTGTGGATGATCACACACTGAGATATGCTCTACTTTGACTTGAATCCCCGTGTTTTCCCCATCAAAGACACCATGCTCCATGGTGGGATTCTGTGTTTAACTCTGGTGTTTACCACAAGGCAGAAAAGCCCATTTCATCACGCAGTGAGAGGTGACCCTGCAACAAAACAAACTACTCTTAGGGTACCTGTGGCCAGGCATTGCCTCAGGAATGCCAAGGCTCAGGCCTTACACACACAGCCCTCACCATGGAATCCAGAGATAAGATTCCATAAACAGTGCATAAACATGATCTAAACATCCAACACAAACTCTGCGTACTGACAGGAGCATGAAGTGCATGGGTTTGCTGCTCTGCTGTCCTACCCTGGATTTATGTGCCTGAAGCAGAAGAGAAGTGGAGCTATCACTGTTCCTGAGGTTGAGGAGCCTTCTCCCAAGAGCAGATGACTGCTGATGATTCCTGTGTATGGGCTTTCCTTTGGGATCCAGGAACCTCCTGGTCTTGGCTGTACCCTGACCCACACTCCAGAGGAGTACTGGAGCAGTGTCCCATTCCAAAATGCCTGTCACTTATTTTGAGTACATTACAGACAGGCAGAGGTTGTGCTACACACAAGGTGTTCCATATCAAGGGTGTCTGTCATTATTCAAGATGTAGCAATGTTTCTGGGGCAAACAAGAGTTGTGCAGAAGAGCTGTGAAACAGTCTAGAGAGATTCTGCCTGCATGTCCTGTCTTTCCACCATGGCCCAAATGGAACTTGGGGTCTCCTTCTACCCACTTGATCTCTAGATCACAGGAATCAGTCTCCCCTTGCTGTGTCAATTACCCAGGCTCACCATTCACAGCTTGGTGCACAATGTTCTAGGGAGCTCCAGTGGTTGAGCAAAGTGAGGAATAAAAGGTTTCTAGGCTTTGGCTGATGGTTTTACATATTTTTGAGATCTCCTTGTTGGACTCTGCTGTCTCCACCTTCCTTCCCCTGCTTTCCTGGCTGTCAATGACTGCCAACCACCCTACAGAGCAGCACACTGCAGCACTCTTCAGTCAGCTGCTCATGGAAATCAGCTCAGACCAACAGGATGAAGGATGAAAATAATTCAGCTGATTTTCCATGGGAAAAATAAACAACAGTGCCACAAGTGCATCATCCAGCAGATTGGCAGTGGCAAACATCTAGAAGGAGTAACCACTGCCACAAATGCATTCCAGAAGGATGTCTAACTAGATGGACATTTCTGCTTGGGTCTCTATCTACCTGTTCTCTGCCTAAATGGGAGTGTTTCCAGGAGAAGCAAACCCTAAAGAGACCAGGGATCCTTTCCTCCAATGCATTCATTACTCAAACACACTTTAGAAAGAGATCTATTTCAGCTGAGATCTATTCTGCAGGTCATCTGTTCAGGGCAAGACTCTCTCAGAGAGGTTTGATTTGAATCATCTCCTAACTGCTCTTATGCCACTGCACTCACTTAGGAAACTGATCCCTAAACATTCCAGCTCCTGGTCAGTTGACAGGGCATTTCTTTCAGTTCCCATTTAAACACACACATATGGAGTCTGCACAAAGCCCTGCATTGTGGATATCCTGCACTGGATACTAAAACTAGCACAGTTGGCTTAAACTTGCCTTTTTCAAAGATTTGCCCTGCCTCTTTTGAGCAAAACAAAGCCTTTTGTATTTTTGAGGCCAAAATAGTTCAAAAGGGGGAACAACAAGACATTGAGAGCACCCAGCTCCTCTCCCATTGCAATTTGGAATCCATTTCCCAGCCCAATGTGAACACAAGGACAATCATATGGAACTGTACTGCATAATTTGCTTTAAGAGCATTGCAGAAGGGAATATGTGAGAGCAGAGGTGAATGTTCATGCCAGTTCTTCTGCCAGTCTCCAAAGCTGATAGAAGAGTGGGTTTCTTTCCCCTTCCCATGATAAAGGATTCCTGTAACATCAGCATTGTGTGTTGGTTTACCTCTGAGCCTCCAACACCTTCATGATTTTCATAAAGACTTTTCATAATGAGCAAGGTGAATACACTGGAATTAGAAAAATACCTTTTGAATTCAAGATGTGATTGATGGCATTTCTCTGGAAATGAAGAAACAGAGGTTTGCAAAGGGAGGGGGCAGGACAAGAAGTGAAAAATGCATTAAAAATAAGGTGCAGGGAAGAGATCAGGGAGGTGGTGTTGCCTCAAGACACAAACAGATGCCTGTAGTAGCAATGTTTTGCTTTCTG
Source organism: Oenanthe melanoleuca (assembly GCF_029582105.1). Lineage (NCBI taxonomy): Eukaryota > Metazoa > Chordata > Aves > Passeriformes > Muscicapidae > Oenanthe > Oenanthe melanoleuca. Next base: position 7,946,607 of record NC_079335.1, on the reverse strand, counting down.
AATCAGCCTGACCACAGACCCAGTTCAGTGACTGGTCCCTGTGAAAGGCAGGCAGGCACAGAGGCTGCAGAGATGCAGTCCCCTGTCAGCACTACTTGGTACCAACAGCAGCACTCACCCCTCCTGGGGAAACCAGGGGCAGCACTGGCACTCCAGGGAGGTTGGACACAAGCAAGGAAAGCTCTTATCACAGTATTGGGTAAGAAAGCACATGAAGTTCCAGTTGTGCCTGTTTAGTTGCCTGGCACCTTGTCTTGAAACCAGTCCTTCCAATCTGCCCTGGATCCCAGCCAGACCAAGAGGTGGTTCCCTTTGCATCAGGGACTTTCAGTGCAGAAAGCCTCTGGCAGAGAGCCTGCTGCTGCCCTGTGGCATGGGGGGCTGCTCCACTGCCCGTGGTCCATACAGGAGTACACAGAACACATCAGTACAGTCACAGGCAGTTACTCATCACCAAGGTGCAAGTAAAGATACAGCATGTGACCTGAACTTGCCAAGGGATGAGAAATGTTTCCCTTATTTGTGTCCTGACAAGATGTAAATTTTGAAAATGTTGTGCTAATTCTGTCCCTATTCTGTGGGTATGCCTGTAACTATGGGATGAGAAATGTTTCCCTTATTTATGTCCTGACAAGATGTCAATTTTGAAAATGTTGTGTTAATTCTGTCCCTATTCTGTGTGTGTGCACGTTACTGTGGTGTTACAGTGAAGTGTGCAGCTTGTCCCATCCCTAGGGACAAGTTATAGGGAGGTTAAAGTAAGACAGAGCTTAAGGCTTTAATTGTTTGCAGGACATACAAGGCTGGGCTCTGTGCCAATTCATCTAAAAAAAAATAAAATAAAATTCATGGCTTTGCTGCAGAAAGGCAGCAGCAAGTGTCCCAGACAAGGAGGAGGTGCTGGGCAGCAGCAGGAGCTCCTTATGCTGGCTGGCTGCCCCTTCTTAGCAGAGCTGCCTCAGCTCTGAGGCTGGGACCCACAGCTCCTGGTGCCCTGGGCAGCTCCTGCAGGGCACAGCCCCTCTCTCGTGGTGTGCTGGGAGGCAACATCAGGCATTTGGGAAAAGGGGGGCAAGCTCCTGGAGCAGACCCTGAGAGGCCAAGCCACAGTGATGATCTGACCTAAAGCTTTGCCCTTCACAGGGGCAGCAGCCAGGCTTGGTGCTCAACTCCCAGAAGTGTTCTGGAGGCAGGAGTTCTCCAGCCTTGGATGACAAATTTGGGACAAGTACCTTTGTCTGCATAAGGTGGTATTAGAAGGTCCAGGCTGGAATGAGGCTGGAAAATGTCAAGTTTGCTGACAAAGCTGAATCACCAACTGTTGTCACTGCAGAGTGTTGTACCAGGGCATAGAACTGAATAAAAATTATAGTTTGTTTGCTTGATTGTTTTTTAATCCATTCTATACTTAGACTATAAATAGGTATATTGTGATTGAAAGCTTAATCTCCCCCATTTATCTATCAAAGTCATATTCCATAACTTGGAGAAAAAGAACTCACTGCAATGCAATGACTAAAATAGTCTTTTCACAACTTCAAAACACTCCTGCAAAACTTTACCATGTCTGCACATTTCTCACCTAGGAGAATAATTATTCAGCCATGGTATGGTTAGATAACCTAGGGCACATGATTGCAAAGGAACTAATCCATTCAGAGCTAGCACGTCTCCTAACTGGAAACACCTTAACCCAATAAAACACTTATGAAACTATAGTTTTATAATTTACCCTAATTAGCCAGTGACAAACCCTCTGGCCTTTGGTTAGATTGCTCTTTGCATCTGAGCTTTCATCTGGTTCATTCTGGGTGCTGTGTAGACATTCATTCTCAGTGAATCAGTGAGAGAACCATAAGTCATCCAGGATGGCTGACTCACAGTCCCATGATTTTTAGAAACAGACACAGTGGATGGTTTTAAATACGTCTAGTAGAACCATTTCACTGGCATCAACATTTTAGAAAAAAGCAGATCAATTGCTCAGAGATGCTCCACACATTAATCAGTGCAACCAGCTAGTTACCCGAATCCCTTTGATTGGCAGGTCAGCTATAAAAATATTTAAATCAAATTAAACTGGTTTTCTCTAGCTTTTTGCTTGAAGTAGCTTTAAAGCACAAGATACAATTAATCCTGAACAATCCTGGGAGAAAGTAAACATGCTGTGAATGATTAGCTAACTTGACCTCCACTTTCTAGTGGAACAATGTCTTTTATATGAAAAGTTGGAAAACACCAATGAAAACTGCTGTGTGACTGCAATTAGCATTGCTGATTACTGTTGCTGTTCTGCCACCCACATCCTCTAAGAGGCTGCTAGAAAAATTATCTCTTTTCAGAGCTCAGTTAGCACTGCTCTCACATGGGGTGCATAGGTCACGGCTCTCTCATGGCACAGCACACTGAACTTCCATGCTCTGCAGTATTTTGTGCACAGACCTGGTTTTTTCCACTTGGACAGGGGCATGCCAGATTTAGTTATTCAATTTACTACAGCAAGAGGACCTTCACCCTCTTTTCCATTGCTGATTGCTAGCATGAAATGCTGTCTGCAGCTGCCAAGGATGAAACCTGAGCAAAACAGCTCAGTTAGGAAAAGAAAGTCTGGTAAAGAAGGAAAACAGTGGAGATTTGGTGGCAACCTGACATGACCTGGTGCTGATCAGTGTCCTACAAGAAGGAGCTTCCCAGAAGGGCCCCAAAGCAGTGCCTTGTGTCAGAAACAGGACAGGACCAGGGCAGTGATAAACCCCCTGTATTTGGCACTGGTGAGGTCACACCTCAAATCCTGTGCTCAGTTTTGGGCTCCTCACTACATAAAAGATATTGAGGCATTAGAGAATTGCCAGAGAAGGGCAGAAGGGCTGGGGAAGGCTCTGGAGGGTAACTCTTGTGAGGAGCACTGCAGGGAGCTGGCTGTGCCCATTCTGGAGAAAAGGGGGCTCAGGGGGACCTTGCTTGCCACAACTCCCTGAAAGGAGGCTGTGCTGAGGTGGGACTTGGCTTCTCCTCCCAAACAGCAAGCAATAAGACAAGAGGAACTGGCCTCAATTTGCACCAGAGGAGGTTTAGATTGAATATTGGGAACAATTTCCTTGCTTAAGGGGTTGTCAAGCCTTGAAACAGGCTGCCCAGGGAAGGGGGTGACTCACTGTCTGTCTTGCAGTGATTTGTGATGATAGTCTATCCCAGTCCCCAAGGCGTTTAAAGGATGTGGCACCTGGGGACATGGTGTGAAGGTGATAGCAGGGCTGGTTAATGGCTGGACTCAATGATTGTTCAGGCTTTCCTTAATGGTTCTATGATTCAATGATTGTGTGACTCAGGTGTCAGGAGGTAAAGGGTGGAACAGGGAGAAAAACAATGTAAGCATGAGCTAAACAAGAGTGGAAATGCAGGAAAGGCTTTGGCAAGGTCAATGAACTTAACTGGGACAAGGGCTTGAACACATAGACAGGAGGATGGTGAAAAAGAAGGAATCCTTTGGGCTTTGTCCATTGGCATTACATGTGGATAATATAATATGTTTATAAACATATTATATAATTATTTAATATTTATATATGGTATATAATGTATATAATATGTAATGTATAGTATATATAATTATACATATAAACTATATAATTATAATATAATAATATAATTTCTCAGTGTGCCACTGGAGATGCTTCACATGTTTGGGAATCTGGTATTTGACTGGTGGGCAACACAGGGACATGTTTTCTCTCCTGGCAGAAAGAGGGTTAATATTTAATATTGGAAGAGCTGACAGAAAGTGGACTCATGGACAGTGATTTCAGTATGGACATTGATGTAGCACACAAATAACACTTTGGATAAATGCTCAAAATATTTACTCAGCAGTGACACTGCTATGAAGGCAAAGGGACAAAGTCATATGATCTGGTGGGCATGTGTAGTTTGTTCAGTGTTTGTGTAAGACAGACATAAATAAATCAGACATGAGTGCAGGAGTTTGTAAGATATTAACTATTTGTTCCCACAGAGAGCTACTTCAGGGTAAGCATGGGCACAACCTCAATCCACATGGAGGCCTCACAGGCACCTGACATCACACTGTGCATGTGCCTCAGCAAGGTAAACAGCCTTGAGGCTGCCTGAAGCCACATCAAGCCTTCCAAAATCATAGAATCATTTAGACTGGAAAAGACCTGCAAGATCATGTCCAGCCATTAATCCAGCATTTCCAAGTCCATGGCTAAACCATGTCCACAGGTGTCACATCTAAATGTCTTTTGAACATCTCCAGGGATGGTGACTCTACTGCTTCCCTGGTCAGCATGTTCCAATGCTTGGCAACCCTTTCAGTGAAGAATTTTTCCCTAGTACCTTGTCTAAATCTTGCCTGGTACAACTTGAGGCCATGTCCTCTTGTCCTATACTTTTGTCTGGGAGAAGAAACTGACTCTCACCTGGCTACAACATTCTTTCAGCAAGTTATAGAGAATGAGAATGTTCCCTTGAGCCTCCTTTTTTCCAAGACTTGGATGGGTTTAAGGACCCCAGTTAAGATGTCTCTAACCCTAATCCTAACTCCTGCTGGGGAAGTGCTTCTGCATTTGCACACTGGATATCTGCAGAGCATCCCTGCTGAAGGCACCAGGTACACCCTGAGAAGCAGGAAACTCAGATGGACACAAACAGCTGATAGCTCACAGAACCTGACCTGGGAAGCTCCAAACACACAACATTAAAGTCAAATACCAAGAGGCAGTTTTAACCAGCAGAAAGGATTTGCTGAGTGGCATACTGCAGCTGCTGGGTTTTTTCAGTTATGTGAAGATTTCTCTATATCAAAAAGAATCAAGGGATTTCAGCCCTCCCTCCCCTCTTCTTTCTTATGAATGAAAAAAAGGTTCTGAAATTTTCCCTGTGAAAGATAAGGTTGAAAAGAGAGGTGATGGTTTTGCACAACAGGCAAAAGAGGCCATCAGAGAGATAAATATTTGAGTAAAAATATTTATCAAGCCAAAACCACTACATTTACTGAGAGAAAAAACAATTAAGCAATTCACATTTTGCATGATTGCCAACAAGATCTGCAGCAAAAATAGTAAATCAATTGTTCACCTTTAATCACTCATAAATACCAGACACAGCTGTTCTTTGCCATACACAGGATTTCTCAATGCCAAAAAGAAGGAATATTAAATCACATCTTTCATGGCCAAAAAGATACCAACAAGACATCTGTTATTGTATTGTGCTTGTTGCCCAGCTGTTTTCAAATCCTTAAAAGAGAATTATTAATTAAAGGGAGTAATTGTTGCTTGGTAGAGCTGATGATTTGGAGCCAGCAGATCCAGAGTCTTTCCCCAGACTTGCTGTCTTTTCTTGGCAAGCAATTCAGTCCTTATGAGTTTCAGTTTGTCTGTCTGTAAACAGATAACATCTGCACACTAGTATATTAAACAAACTTATCTTTTCCTTCTATTCACATTTCCTTCCATGCCCATGAGCAGCCTGGTTCTGTATGTGCATCACCTCTGGTCAATATTTTTTACATGTGCTGTTTACAAACACTGTCTTTCTTATCTAAAATTAAAGCACTGATAATGACAACTCTTTTGGCTCACTAGCCCCATTTTTTTGCAGTTCAAGAATATAATACTAATCCCTCTTGGGCACACTGGGGATGGGATGAGATGGGCAGGGGAGAAAAGACATAATTTAAAAGGAGGATGTGCCTAACATGAGGAGAACCAAATCTTTTCATTGACGTCTTATTTAAAAATATGTTACATGCATGTCTGCAAAGGATTAGTGTTTCTGAATGAGAAAAAAACTTAGTTTCTAAATCCAGAGCCACAAGCAGAGCAGTTCACAGTTCAGTCCTAACAGGAGAAACAAAATCATAAATTCTCTCTGCTCATTTTGAAGAGTAATGTTTAAAATCCTAGCAGAGATGCAAATCCTACCTTCTTCTGCACAGCAGTGGAGGAATGAACAGGAGCAAATAGATGCCATTCTTTCATCCACACCAGCTGGAGACTTTCCAAATCTGGTGCTTAACAGAGTGGTAAGCAGAACATCAATTAAATAGGACATGGGCACAGTTTGTACACTGTGACCTGAAGAGGTCAAGCTCCAGCCCTGCTCTGAAGCTGAATTGTTGTGGTGCATCTTCCAGGCACTTTCCCATTGTCACCTCAATAGGCAAACAAAGGAGGCTCTGCCTATATTTTTCTGCCTACCTCTGTGTTTGCATTTTGTAGTGCTAGAAAAATTTAAGAGCAGTTCATGCTACGGCTTTGGAAATTGTGACAGTTACAAACAGTCAATAATAGACTTTTTGTTTGTTTTGTATTTTTGTATTATTCCTTCTGTAGGGAAGGAAAATTCTCACCACAGCATATTGCAATCTTTCACATTGTCACAGATTTAATGAAGATGTCTTTAGAAATTGGTAGTTAGGACAAAGTTTTAGCTGTCCCAGCACTTTACCTGTTTGGTTTTATTGCATTTTCTACAAAATGCATCTTCAGACTCATTCAGGTCATGCTCAGGGTCTGGGGTTTTGATCAGAAGTGTCTTTCTGTAAATCACTAAATAACCAGGGTTCAGGTTATTTATTACAGACATGCAGAAAATTAATTTCACCTCATTTTAAACTGAGTGCCTTAAACATATCTATAATCACAATAAACTTGCAAGGCCAGAAAACATTGTAAGCTCATTATATACTTGAAGAAACTGAGGCAAGAACAGTCTATCAGCAATATTCCAAAACAGCACTTAGCTCCCCAAGAGAGAACTTAGACAGAAATTGGGTGTTAAACCTGAGGAGATACCCACAAAATAATCACTAGGATAATTAGGAGCCCAGAATTTCCATGACATTCCCTTCATCACTGCAGCAGGCAGTGGGCACCCAGGCCATCACAGCCCTCTGCTCCTACCCCAGCAGTGCTGAGCCCTGCTGTGACAGCTGAGCCCTCAGCACCAAGCTGGGCATGAACAAATCCAGACTTTGCCCAACATCCCAGCCCCAGAGTGTGCAGAGCATCCCTGCCCCTCCTGCCCAAGGGGACTCTGCTGTCCCTGCTGGGAGAGGCATTAAACCTGGGACCAAGAGAAACAAAGAATGGCAGTCAAACAGTCTCTGCCCTCCCCATGAGGATGTACTGCCTAAAATGAAAGATTCAGGGAGCAGCAAAGAGTGTTAAGAGAGAGAAAGATATTCAAGCCAGTAAGGAAGCAGACAAACTAGTTTTCCATTTTCTTCTTGGATTGTTTATGCATTTTTCGTTAAAAAAGTCATTGGGGTGAAAAAGTGATAGCAAGCAGGCAAGACCCATAAAAATTATTTCCAGGGAAAACCTGAAGTAAAAGTCACAGAAGATAGGAGGGAAAAGAGAAACCTCAGTAGAATTTTATCACTGAAAGACCAAACCACCCAGTTTATATTCAACCACAAACTATATTGTGGTGAGAAGGTTGTGTCCCAGGGAAAGTCATGCCTCTGAAGGCTTTTTGTACAGCCACAGCAGGATTTTACCCCACCCTGAGTCAGAAGGCTTCAAGCTTTCCTTGCATGGCTGGTGGCAGTGTCCCAAGTCAACTGGAGGCCTTTAAGTTCAAAACAAAACAGAACAATCCATTCCTAGGGAGTTTCTTCCCATCAAGCATTTTTGTGAAGAATCCAACCTCTCCTGAGAGATCTGGCAGTCAAAATCCAGCAAGCAAATATAGAAGTGCTTCCTCTGCCCTCCTTAAGCTCCTTGGCTGCTCTGGAGAGGAGGCTGTTTTCACTGGGACTTCTTGGGGAGGGCAACAAATCTCCTGGCCATCAGGCCATAATTCTCAGGCCTCTTCAGGCCAGAAAAAGGAGCTTTGACATATTTTTCAGAGTTTTCCCTTGACCATGGATGGCCAGCTGGGGACTGATTCCTCTGATTTCTTGCATGTCCCTGCTGTTGAGCCTGTCTTACAGAGCCATGAGTACCTCGAGGGGTTTGCACACAAGACCTTTACCCCCAAAGCATCCTCCTGGGGAGGGAATTGCAGTGAAGCACAGGGGAGGTTCAAGGATGGCCACCTCAGCAGCCTGGGGATGGAGCTGGCTCTCAGCTCTGGAAAATGGCATGGTTTAACCACCTGCACAGGCAGGGATGGTTTCTTTCGTGTTTCAAGCACATCTGACCTCCCTTTTCCATTCCCTAAAGTCAATTTGTTTCCCAGGACACTGCAGGGAAGGAAACCAGCCCTGTGGAGGAGGAGCTGGTTCTGGCTCTGTCTCCTCTGTCAAGCTGGGAGACAACTGTGCTGAGCAAGGGGAAACCTTACAGCTCCAAAACTGCTGGGATCCACATAAAACTGAAATACACAGTGGTTATAAAATTCAGCACATCACAAACACAGCTTCTGTTATCACTGGTTTTGTTGTGATGTCTCTTAACTTGTATTTTTGACTCTGCTTTAACCATTTTCTGTCCATAATGACAACAGGCAAGGGTGGTATTCCATCTCCCAGCTCACTCTGAGTCTAGGAGAACAATATCCCCCATGTGACTGGTAGATCTTAGAGGATTTCACAGAATGTTTAAGAATGTTTGTCCCTAATACCTGTCACACAATGGGAGTTGCATAGCATCAATCCAAACACTCCAAAAAACTGCACACAGAGAACTGCAGAGACCTGTATGAGAGAGCAGGCCTTTGTTCACCTGCCAGCCCACCTGCTGGGAATGTTGGGTTTTCACAACTCATCCACCATCCCAATGCTCCCAGTGTTTTGGAATACCACTTATCCTTTAGCCAGCATTGTCCTTTAAGAGCCTGTATTAAGTGGGCAAGAAAAATAACCTGGTTTAACCCCATTAGTGTGTCTGCTTATGAGGTAAAAATTGTGAAAATTATTTACGTTGAAATTATAGTTGAGAGAAATTGAAAATTTATGAAGACAAAAAAGACCTAATTTTTCCAAATATTTGAATTTTTTCCTTTCAGTTATAGGTATGTACATGTCTAGTCAGGGTGTGCATGTGTGTATATTATATAGGCACATAATTCATTAGACATAAATATATCCATGTGTGCTTTGCACTGTGCAGGGTGCCACAACAAAATCTGTTTCTTGGAAGAGAAGCAATGCTGACACTCTGCACTGGTAGAGTCTGAGCTGGTCATGGCAGTGAACTTCCAGTGCACAAAACTTCTGCCACTGCAGTCTCTGAATAGCTGAGACTGAAGCAAAGTCTCAGCTTGCACACTTTAGTTTCATGGCCCATTATCCAAGGGTCTACAGTGCCCTGTTTAGATCTTAGCATCAGATTTTATGTGCCCACTTCTGCATCTACAGACATTCTGCAATCCAGTCTATGCACCAAGCTGAAGCTCTTGGAGAAATAATGGAACTTAGTCAAACGACAAATTTGACTGCAGTGAAATATTTGATCTGTCTGCCATGCTCTGAGATTGGTATTAAAAAAATCTTTTCATTGTAATTAGAGCTTGGAAGAAAAAGGGAGCTATGGAGAAACTTTTAAGTTGTTTGAAGAAAAGTACTCTGGAGAGCCTCTTAAAAGCTCTTTGTTTGGCTTGCAGATATATGTTATCTATTTAAAATGTTCTGTTCTTTCTGCCACAAATATGTTTATTTAACATAGTTGGTGCTTTCTTTTATCTGACATTATAACTGTATTAGTGTTGCAGACTGAAGATTTAATCCAAACCTTTTTCCTTTTTTAAAATTTATTTTTTATTTTTATTTTTTATTTAATTCAGACAGTGCTACATCCAAAGACCGTTCTTTGGCCTCACATATAGCTCTCTAATCTATGGGTCAGATTTTCAGCAGCTATTTTGTACTGATTTACACCTGCTGAACAGCAGGGTCACTGCATCTAACAAGCTGAGGCCTAAACTAATTGGGAATATTTCATCAGCCAACTGCACAGACAGCCCAGTCCTGCTGGATTTACATGTTTGCACAGGGCTTGAAAGCAAGGGCAGGGAAAATAATATTGTGATTCCTTGCAGTTATTATATTCTGATCCAGATGCTACACTGTTGCCTCCTGTTACTATCAGCTGATTTCAGTGATATAATTTAATTAATCCTTGCTCCTTTGGCATGAGGGCAGCCAGCCCTGCCTATGACACAGCCAGTCCCTGCCCATGATTTCAACAAGACAGTCACAGAGCAGACAGTGAAAAACATGATGAAGGAGCTGGTTTAAGGGACAAATAGCTACAAATTATTATAATCCCTGTTATAATAATTTGATCTAATTACACAAGAGACCGTTACCTGTTTGACGATACAGCAAGCATTGGTTTGTTCTCTGCCCAAGAAATAAGTTAGTGACAAGAGTATCCTAGCTGTCTTTCCTGGGCTGTAATGCCAACAGTCTCTATTCTAATAAAATCATCTGGCTTTTTGAAACAAGCAGGAGGGGAGGGCAGCAGCTTGATGGGTGACCTCAATTCGCTGAGCTGCAGGGCCAGTTTTTTGGGCTCCCCTTTTATAAATGCTGCAATTATCTTCTGTACATAATTCCAGTTACAATTCTGATTGGAAAATGGAGCTGCTTAGGGGAGCTTACAAGACAACATCTGTTCAACAACAGACATCTGTGCCAGAACAGCAAAACAGGGCTGTCCATGGTGGGGTGTTTGAGAAAGATGCTTGCACAAACCCAAATCTCAGTGTGCTGACATGGACCAAAACTGGTTCTTCTTCCATTAAAGTCTTCCCTTGTAACCCAGACCAAGTTCTCTTTCACTATCTTCATTCCAACTTCTGTCATTAAAGAATGCTTTAAAAATCTTAGAAATGGAACCTCCCTGACTGTTCTATCCACTAATTCTTTAAGCAAAATGACTTCCACAAATAACCATCCCCTACCCAGTGCAAACAACCAAAAACAGACCAAGAAAACTAGTTTCCAAGTATCTTTTGTTGAGCCTTTGGACTTGTTTAATCTCCTTTTGATAGGGGTGACTAGTGAATTAATTGATTTCTCTGCTAGCCCACTGCCCCCCTGCACTGTCAGACTGCACCAGCCCTGTTTGGGTACAGCAGCCATCCCACAGTTGCACAGGGGTCTATTTGCCTCCCTTTAAGAGAAGTTGGAGCAAGTGCCCCTTCCAACCTGCAGCCCAAGCTTTTGCATTGTGTGCTGGTGAGTTATAGACAACTCTCACTGAGTTCTGTCATACTTTTGCTTGTCCTCAGGTTTATCCCAACAGCACTTTCTAGTTCCTGTACCTTTCCTGTACCTCCTGCCTCTGTCAGAGTAAAGCTGTGGATGGAGTCTGCTCTGGCTCATGTGACTCATGTGTGCCAGAAACTGGGCAGTTCTCCCTGTAAACAGGTATTGCAGTATGTGGCCAAAGTGAAATGAAAAATACTCTCCTCTGCATTTTTCCTCCTCCACCCCTTCACTACTGACAGAGACAAATTAGGGTCTGACTGTTCCTCCTGGTTCAGACAAAAGTTACAAAGTCTCTTCTTAAATGAGTGATAATTTTTAAATGACGAGACCAAGAAAATAGATAAGCTAAAAACTAAAGAGAAAATCCTTTAATACTGAGCCATATTTTAATAGAAAGATTATAAAATGACTAAAATTGTTATTTATGTGATAAGATATTATTCTAAGGACTCACAAAGAATTACTGAGTTACTTTTTCAAGGCTAGTAGAGAAGTGCACTATAGTGTGCAACAGAGTAAAACTTGACATAGTGAACAGCATGAGGAAGATTCATTGCATGCACTGTAAAAAATTGCTGAAGTGTCTGAAGAGTCTGTCATGTCCTCACACCCTCTTCTTAGAAACACTCAGTGATGTGTGTTTGAGTCACAAATCATGTCATGACACACACCCTGTCATCCCTGACCCACCCCCTGCTTCAGGTGCACTGCTGTGAGCGAGATTGGGGATGGGAAGGTGCATCACTGGTCCCACCCTGCACTATCTCCTCAAATTAAATCTTCCTGCAGGCAAAGTGCCAGATTTGGACAAAGGTCTGCTTTTGCCTTCTGCTGGACCTGAAACCTTCTGAAACAAGAAAATTGAGAATAGGAAAAGAAGAGAGGGAGGGGAGGGAGGGGAGGGAGGGGAGGGAGGGAGGGGAGGGAGGGAGGGGAGGGAGGGGAGGGAGGGAGGGAGGAAGGAAGGAAGGATGGATTCTGTGTAAGGACAGGGCTGTGGGACCAGTCTTTGGCTCAATGTCTCTGTTGTCTACGTGCTGCTGTTTCACTTTAGTGGCTCTCATGTAAAGGTCTTCTTTGCTGTCATTTCCCCAGGCTATTTACTATGTGCACTTAAGCTGGCCTTAATTGGCACCAAATCCCATTAAACTGCACTGTGTGTGAACATCTTAGAGCATTTCAGGACTAGAAGAATTTTAAAACTCTACCAACCCGAATGCAAAGCTCTCTTTTACCAATAAAACAAAAGTTTCAAGTGATTGTGTTCTGGTTTACAAACACAAGCCCTCGATCTCTAGAAGTGTACAGCCTCCCTTTCCCAACACCTAACAAACCCTAACTCCCTCCAAATTTTGGGGCAGGATCTCCTACAGAGCCAAGTGAAGGAAATCCCAAGATCAGGTCTCTCAGAATCTCACCTCTTCCAAGAGACTGTAAAAGGTTATTTGTGGACCTGTGGATCTGAACTGCAGATGAGATACAATGTCAGCCAGCAGCTTCACTAAACTTTTTTGGCTGGACCACTGCCCAGCTGCCTACAAGAAACTGGTTATTACATTGTTCCTAAGTCAGCCTGAGGAGTCTGGAGTGGAAGTGATTAGCCTGAGCCGTGGTTTGGGAGACACGCTTGGTGCCTGCCAAGGGGCGTGCAGACAATCACGTAGAGCAGGAATTCATTCACACACTCACCCTGAGAGGAGATGAAACTCCTACTGCAGCAGCCGTGACTCAGAGCAGCGTTTGCATAGCCTTGATCGGGAGAAAATAATAACCAAAAAAAAAAAAAAAAAAAAAAAAAAAAAAAAAAAGGAGCAGGAGCTGAAATAGGGTGGGATGATTAGGGAAAAGCACATTCCCGAGTGGGTGAGGCTCTCCTCACCTGGGACGTGCTGCTTTGCACCTGGGAATGCCCGGGCACAGCCTCTCCTGCCCACCTGCGGTGTTCCCGGTGCGGGCAAGGAGGGGCGCTGGGATCGGCTTCACCTTTCCTGGCTGAGGAGAGGGAATTGTGCACATAATGGCAGTTATCTACACACATATTTTTACACCATTAAACTCGAAGATGGATGTTTAATTTCCCCTTCCCCTGGTTCCCAGGAGTTAGGCATTATAAGGCTGTTGACTTTTGAGATTTTCTGTCAAAGGGATAATTGCTGAAACCCCGTGAGGTTTGAAATAAGATACTGCATTATTTTCACACACCCACATGCACACAAAACAATTTTACTAACCGAAATTAAGACTATTTCCCTTAATTAACAGAGCCTGTAAAAAGAATAATGCTACTTAAAGTGCAAACTGGGACGGGGTGAAAACAACCTCTTTTGGAGGCACCAATAAATGTTGCAGTGGTTTAAAAGCAGCTCATTAGTTTAACAATGAGAACAGGATAAAAGGGAGCAGCACACTTTCACTTTGGTGGAAATTCCTCTCTCCCATGCCGTGGTGACAGGCACACATGTGCAGCTGCAGAAACATGTCACTGAAGATGCTTGTGTTGGAAGAATTCATGAGGTGCAGGGAAGTGTGTTTATTTCTGTTCCTAAACAAAGGGACAGAGTCCCACTTTCAGCTGGAAATCTCATCACCAGCGATGCCTTTCCAGGGAAGGGTTGGGTCGTGCTCTGATGGGAGAGGGAAGGGATGGGCAGCCCTCCCAGGGAGGATTTAACTCAAGCAGGCTTTTGAGGAAGGAAAGGCAAAATCCTGTGCAGAGGGCATCTGAAAGTTCCTTTGCACCACTGGTGCCTCAATGCCATGTCTGGATGCAGGCATCTGGGGTGGGATGTCCCTCTGTGACCCAGCACACCCCAGGGAGGGATTGCATTCCCAGCCTGGCCAAGCTGCAGTGGTGTCTGGGGGATCAGGGTTTGCTGGGCAGATGGAAGGCTAGAGACACCTCTAGAAAACCCCCTTAGGTCGATTTGCTCTGTGTGTCCTGGCCTGGGTAGCAGGGCTGCTTGCTGGACCTGAGTGCCAGGGAAAGGGGCTGGGGAAGTGCCTCGAGCCCAAGGTCACTGACAGAATCCCTCAGGTCCCACAAAGAGGCTCCAGAGCTGCTGCAGTGATTCTCTGTGGTGCTCTGTGCTGCAGCAGCTTTCATTCCTGCAGAATAAACCGCAGTTGGTGCAGGCTGGAAAGGTTTTTTGGGTCAGGGCTGGGTGATCAGGGCTGTCATAAAGGTGTCATGTGAGGGTTTCTGTGAATCCATCTCACCCTTTTAGATCTCCAGAGATATCAGGATACCACAGCCTCTACCAAAGCAATCCTCTGATAGATATCAGCATCATGATGTGATGGCCACAGGGTCAGGCAGCATTCAAAGTACCCTTGGGAAAAAATGTATACAGCAAAAAGAATTATTGCTACATAAGCTATCCTATGGAATTTAGCATGGGACTGGCATCAATATGGCCTCATAGTCTTCCTGTGAGATACTGAAATTTTTTGGTTATGGTTTTTTTATTTTGCAGATGGTTTTCTCAAGATCATCTTACAGATTCATGCTGGAGCAGACAACAGAGGTTTTATTATTCCCATGTTTTTCTTTTTGCTGTAGGCCCTGGACACACATTTTTTTCATCCCTATTTAAGTAGGTTAGTTAGCTTTATTTCCTAATGTTAATGCAATCTTTGCTTAAGGGAATGTTGCAACTGGATATTGATTTTTTTTTTAATTTTTTATTTTTTTAAGAAATAGGACAGGTCATTTCAATTCTTCATGAACTTCATCTTCTCTGTTGCTTTGGCAGGGTGGGAGGATGGAGAACCTATTCTTACTCTGCTTGACTGGCACTCCATGTTTTTTCTATTCTTGTATCAAATCCTTTGCTACACTGTAGTCACTTTTCTTATTTTGGGTTTTTTTATGATCTCTTCCCTTTCTGTGGGCGACAGTTTTATCCTTCTCTGTTCTATTGCTGCTTTTCCCTTCCTTCCTTCCTTGAGATCTTTGAGTATAATTTTGGCTGAATACTTCTATAAGAAACTCAGAGCAAACCTAAATTCACAAGAAAAGCAAATAAAAAAATCTTAAGATTTAAGCCTCGAGGTTCAGACACATTTAAAGCATGGAAACAACATGGAAAATTGCAGCCCCAGTGCTCTGAAATTTAGCAGCATTCCCAATTATTGAAAAGAAGGCTTTAGAGCCAAAATGTCAATGTGAAAAAACAGAATTGGTCCCAGTTTGACCATCACTGTTTCCCAAGGAGTTGGATGGAAATACCTGGGTATTTCCTGGGTCTGATCACCCAGCACACGAGCTGCCTGATTTTGCTTGGGAAGCTGAAGCAGAAAGTGTTGCAGTTGTTTTCAGCACCTTATTGTTCTCAACCTGTTCTTAACGATAATTTGGATGTTTTTCAGATATAACAGTCCCTTCCATTGGACTTTGATGTTTGCCATTGTAGGCACTTATTAACCAGTCAGAGCTAATCATTTGGATATCACTGACTTTGTTTCTTATCTTGAACATATACTGTGATCACATTTCCTAAGTATATAAATGCATGTACACAGCAGAAAAGCAGATCCTGCTGAGTCTGGAAAAATTGTGTTTCAATTTGCAGGGAACATGCCTCTAGGCCTCCCTTACTAATGCATGTTCTTACCACAGTTTCTCCACAAGAGGAGAAAAAGATCCTGCCAAAGGTTCCAGAAGAACCACAGTAGCTCCCAGTCCAGAAGGCAGTGGTGTTCTGCTAGAAAATGCCTGTGTCCCTGCAAAACACTCCTTGTAGAAGTGGGACTGCTCACCTGGAGTTCAGCCAGCAGATACTTTGTGCCATGAAACCACTTGTATGTTGGTGGTCCTCAAATCTTTCTTATCCTCTATCAACATGATCATACCTCACATCCTGGGCCAAGATTATGGGCTGTTATTCTCCCTTGTGATGTTCCAAACTCCAGCACAGAATCACAGACTGGTTTGGGTTGGATGGGACTGAAAAATCATCCAGTTCCAACTCCCTGACATGGGAGGGACACCTTCCACTAGACCAGGCTGCTCCAAGCCCCATCCAGCCTGGCCCTGAACACTGCCAGGGATGAAGCATCCACAGCTTCTCTGGGTAACCTGTTCCAGTGCCTCACCACCCTCACAGTAATGAATTTCTTCCTAATATCCAATCTAAATGTAACTCCTTTTCAGTTCAAAGTAATTTCCCTTTTTTCTGTCACCCCAGGCCATTGGAAAAAGTCCCTTTCCACCTTTCAGGTACAGCAAGGCCACAATCAGGTCACCCTAAAGCCTTCTCTTTTTCCAGGCTGAATAATCCAAATTCTCCCAGCTTTTCTATATAGGAGAGGTGCTCCATCCCTATAATCATCCTGATTCCCCCCTCTGGATTAGCTGCAACAAGTCACATTCTTCCTGTGCTGGGACCCCAGTGCTGGAGCAGCAGAGCAGAGCAGAGGGGCAGAATCCCCTCCCTCCATGAACAGAAGCAGGGCTGGCAGGAGGCTCTCAGCAGGCTGTGAAAAAACAGGACAATTCAGCCTCTCATTCTCCACCAGGCTCTCCTTTCCAAATTGTCACTAGGAGTGGCAATGCTTTGTCTGTGTGCTTAGGAGCCAGCTGGTGCTCTGAGTGATGGCAAGCCCTGTTGGGACATTTCAAACCTGCCACCACACTCAAATCTGCCCACTGAGGGAGGGGGGCTCTGGTTGTGCTCCTGCTGTCTTATTCCATTCTTTTCTCAGCAGTAGTTCCTGAAAAAGGATCACATGTGTGTCCAGTTATTATTATTAGTAAAGCTAACTGCATTTTTTCCAGTTGAAAAGTTCCATAAAACCTTCATTTTTTTCCCCTCCCTCTTCACATGTCTTTGATTAAAAATTTTCAGTGTTTCTTTCTTCTTAAACAGTAAAATGCTTCATTTTCAATTCAGGGATTCCAGAGAGCAATTTTCATGGTATTATGAAACCAAATAGAATAGAAAATACAGATAAATTTGGGGCCCAGAGCTGCTTGTCAGGATTATGTTGTATCTGTCCTACAAGAGTGCATTTATGATCAGCCTGAGGGTATCTGAAGATTGGACCTGGCAGTCCACTTAAGCTCTTTCACAGATGATTACAGCAGTGCTGCTGAAAGCAGGATGTCAAGGCCTGAGCTAACAAAACTCATTTGAGTGAAGAAATGCATAAAGAACAATGTGGCACAATTAACAGAGCTTGTCCAGCTACATGATTTACATGATGGAGGTGGTGGTGGTGGATCCCATCAATCTCTAAACCAGAGGTGGGTGGACAGGGCTGGCTGCTGCTGGCAGGTTGAGTCTGTACAGTTCTCAGACAATTACCCACCTTCCTACAACCTCCAGTGCTTAAAGGGGGCATAAATTAGTAAAAAATATGTTGTCTAGGCAGAACTAACAATAATACAAAGAACACAAATGTTGACCTCAGGTTTCAGACAAGGCAAAGAGGTTTCAGACCATGGGGAAAAATATAAGTATTGATGGCAGATTTATTGTCTGATGGATATAATTTCAGTCACTGAGCTGGGGGACTACAATAATAGTATTTCTTACAGCACAATTGCACCAAATAATAACCTAAAAAGCCACATGTGACTATGAAGACATACAGCATGTAAGGCTCATGCTTTTGAGGTCCTTGGTAATTCCAAGAGAAAGGCAGGAGGACTGGGCAATACACATGGACTCAGTTCATTTAGCCAGTGATGACTCAGTTCATGTTGACAAAAACATTAGATCAAATTTCCTCTCAGATTGCATCAGTTGTAAAAATATGTATGAATAGGCTGCTTTGCTGTGTATATCTTGCCCCTTCATGGAGAGCTTTATGACACTGCTACTTTAGCTCACACCATGATTCTTTCCCACCCTGGCTCAATGCAGTGATACCAGCAAATCTTTCTATCTCAGATCTGCCCTGAGCTGGAAGTGTGGGGAGTGTGGGGATGCTTCCTGCCTTGGCTGGTCTGGTCCCAGCTTAGATGTTTGATCCTGGACTTCAGCCCTTCACTTGCCAGAAGTCAGGGGTTTGGAGGCTGGCTGTAGCTCTCAGCTAACACACTGAACTGCCTGTACGTTGGTGCTGAGAGTTTCCAGTGGCTTTTTGCTGTGGGCTGTGGGTCCAGGATCACCCCCAGGCTGAGGTGATGCTCAGGGGTGTCAGGTGTGAGTTTCCTCCTGCACACAGCTGCTGGGTGAGGGGTTGCCTCAGCCAGGGATTGGACTGGTTTTTGCTTCTGTTTGGAGGATCATTTATTTGTGTCTCCATTAAAATAAACAAGAATAGCCCCAAGCAGTAACCAACTCCAGGCAATTTCTTTCTGTTCCAGAAACAGAAATTGTGAGGCTCAAGCAGCCACTAAATGATGTGTGATCAGGACATGATGATCTCTTTATTTTTACATGTTTTAAAGATAGAAATATTTGAACTTAGCTCAGTCATGACAACATACCTGGGTGAAGGACCACAGCAGCCCAGCACTGGCCAGAAGACCAAAACCTTTGCAGAAGAAAAGGCTTGGAAGTGCTTGCTCAACTCTATTTGTTCCATCAATAGGTAATTTTATTTCTTTTGGATTTGGCTCCTCATACTGTCTATAATGAAAATTAAGGACAGAATATTGTTTTAGCCAGGCCACAGGGAATCTGAGATGCTTATTTTTATCTCAGTCCTCTCTTCAAGTTTGAAATTATTTTTGCTGGCAAAATGTGGATTAATTTTTCTGTTTAATGAAAGAAAAAAAACCCTATTGCACATGATATTTTTCTTTGGGAAGTGTTTAAAGCCCATTATTTTGTTCTACCTTCCTGCTACATGCTGAGTGTTCACAGTGAGGTAGTGTTGTACCATATCAGATTTCAGGGAGAAAGTGAACTTTGAGGGCTTTGAAAACTTGTTCCTTTTTCAAACTACAAAATTGTCCTCTCATTCAACATTTCTCAAAAGAGGATGACAAAAAGTTTTGGACATGCTGTTGAAAAACTTCATCTTTTACACCCTGAGTTTCTGTGCACTGATTAGTTTGCTGACAGAAAGGAATTCCCCTTTTGTGCAAAAATGGTGTCTTTGGATGTGGCAACCATGGATGATCCAGGCCCATTGCTGTGCCCTTGTCAAGTGTCAGGTTCATTTCTAGTGCAGGAGCAGCACTTGCAGTGGTGGAATTGGCTTTTATCAGAGATGGGGTGGTGTCACAGCCTGCACTTGGGAGGGTTTGCTGTGCCCTGGCAAGGCAAAGCTTTTCTTCCCAGCAGGATGGGGGCTTGCCTTGATTTTCTCCTTGGAGAACTGATGACATGGTCTGGCAAAACTCACCTCTCCTCCATCTGCTCAGCAGCTCAACCCCACCACACCATGTCACCTCCTACCCCAGATGAGCTCATTTGGTTTCAGCAACCACTGAAGATCTTCACAACACACTTGGGGTGCTGCTAAATGGAGATTTGGATATTAAACTACATGTTGGTGACACTGGAACAGAATCTGGGAGCCCTGACACACTGAACCAGATTCCCAAGGGATTTGCTCCACAGGCTACAGAAGATAAAGCAGTGAAATAATGGACCAAAGATTACCAAAGCAATGAATCACAGTGCCAGGCTCTCTCTGGTTTGACATTAATTAATTATTGTATGTACAGTGTAGTGATTAAGCATAATTGGAACACTTGTACAAGGGAATATACTGTAGACTACTAATTAAAATCCTCTCTGAAGAAAACGGACAAAGACTGGATCACAGTAATCAGTGGGCTTCTGATTAAAGAGCAAAGGCAGCTTGGAAATGATTAATTTCAGGCTGGCACCCAGTCAAAGCCAGCCAAAGGAGAAAGAAACTTCAAGGTGGTAATTCATGCTGCCTTTTTTTTTTTTTTTTTTTTTAATGGTGGTTTGTATTTTTGTTTTTGTATTTTTCTAGGAAAACAGTGAAGAAAGAGGATGAGTTGTGGAGACACCAAGGACACTGGTCAGGCAGGTCTCAATGAAACTGATTTCTGGGTGTCTCCTATGCAGCCAAACCCCACCACTGGGAAAAGCAAGGAGCTGCCCACAGTGTAAGTCTAGATGAAGTTTGGATTTCAAATGACACTGAGCTGCTTCTGAGCAGAAGTTTAAATGGAACAGCATTTAAATGTTATATCCATTAAAAGCTCAAAGTGCCAGAACTTCTTTGTGACTTCAGATGCAACAAAATTATTTTGATGCTTCTCTTGGCTCTTGGACTGTTCTTCCCTTCTTGCTTATCACCAACACATGGAAAGGACCTTTAATCTTTAAAAAATACCAATAGCCACCCTAATTTGTGGCAGCAATTTACAGGCTTTTACTGTAGGTTACTATAAACCCTCCCTTTAAAACAGTGTCTAGAGTGATGTGACAGCCTCCTGGTCAGGTGAGTCTGTTCAATGAAAAACAGCTATAAATAGGCATAGCAAAATCTCACATAAAGGCTTAGGCAGTGGGTGGGTTGTGATGTTGACAATTGACAGAGTCAGATGTTTTTCCCATTTACTGCTGAGACAGCTGAGTTTTAATGCAGAGTTGGGAAAAGCCAGAGTAGCTGGACATTCTCTTTTCGTTTTTTTTTTTCCCAGTGTGATTTTAAAGTGGAATTCTTGTCTACTAAAAGGCACAGCAATCATTTTTAGGCAATGCAGAAGCACCTATGCAAGATCATCTCTGCCATCCTCAAAGGAAGGTCTAAGAGGGGGTGGATTGTCCTCCCATATGTTTATTTTCTCCTCTGGTTACAGAGGGAGAGCACAAGATCAGTTTGCATTACCTATCACAAGTTTAGGTGGACAAAATTAAGGAATCCCACCCTTGAAGCTGCTTCTAAGAACAACAGGCAGAGATGACCTGAGCCCCTTTTATGGGAGCAGATATCACAGTGAGACCTCACACATAGCTTGTAAGAGCTCATTGGAGGTTTCTGGAAAGCCTTTCCCTGCTCTTGCTTAAAAGCCCAAGCATCCCACGTGGTGAGATCCCACTCTGCATGTCCACAGCCAAAGAGTGCCACCCTCCAGCATTTCTGTCACTGCTGGGAAAGCCAGATCACAGGGCTGTGGCTGGGACTGCTATGCATGACCTCAGAACTAATTAAAAATCAGGATTCAATTAGTTGGAAGTTCCAAGTGTTTTGTAAAGCAATGAAGCATCTCTTTACTGTAATGTGAAGAACAAAGAAAAGCCCCAGTGGTTACACTAATATTTGTTTGTGCCTCTATTGCTACTGCCAAGAGAGAAAACAATCTGAGGGTTTTGGATGAGGCTGCCAGCAGTTGGGCTGGTTTTTGTCGTGCATCAGGGAGGTGTGTGGATTTTTTGTGTCCCCCATAGAGCTTAACCTCCCTCTCAACGAGCCCCAGCCTGTTTCATTGCCCTTGTAGGTGCAGTCAGAAGCAGCAGGAGAGCTCTGTGTCCTGAGCAGGGGAGGAGTCTCCATCTGGATCTCTGGAGGTGCTGGAGCTGCAGCATCAGCTCACCCCACACCTTCCTCCAAGTGCCACCTCAGGTGTCCCCGGGCTCTGTGGGGACAGTGTCACACTGCACCTCTGAAGGGCTGCCAGGGCTTGGTGCAGCTCCTCCTGGAAGGATCTGTAAGGGAAACTCCTGCCATGCTCATATTGAGTAGAATTAGGCTGCTCAGAGTCCTTCAGGAGCATTTTCATGTCCCTCCCTTTTGCAGGGAGCACAGAATTCCCTTCTCCTCCCCCTCCCACTCTGTGGTATTTGCATGGATGCTTCAGATGAGGGTTTTGTTAGATGCTGCCTGTATTAAAAAATCACCCAGCAGTATCTAAAAACACAATGAAAGTCAAAAAAGAGAAAAAAAGGAAGTTTTTACTTGGATAAAATCAGACTGACACCTATAGTTTATATTAGACTAAGTTCTATATCTTATCTGAAGTTGTAAAGAAGAATTTTCTTAACACTTCTAATAAGGTGAACAAATTTAAACAAGAAAGAATGGCAGTTTGGTAATTGTTGATGTGTAATGTTTTGGGAACAATCTCCAAACAATTTTTAACAGAATTTTTTGACAATAGAATTCGTTGCTTTTTTTTGGTTTTATACTTATCTTGTTTCATTTAAAGTATATGAAACACTGAATTCTCAAGTCCATAGGCCAAAAAAACCCAAACAAATTAACAAGCAAATGAAAAAAAACCAGGAAAATTCGAGCATGGTAAGAATCCAAATGACCATATTAAATTTAAGGTGGACATAACTGTAAATACTTTGACCCTCTATCTCAACAGAGAAGCCTCAGAGAAAATATTCTGAAATTTTAATTCCTTGACCTAAATATATTTTAGGGACTTATATCCCAAACACTTATACGAAGAAAATTTGTGTTTATAAAATGATGGAATCATCCTGATAGAATCAGGAAATGCCACTTATTACCTGTGAGAAGAAACTGACCCCATCTCACCACAAGCTCCTTTCAGAGAGTTGTGGAGAGTGATAAGCTCACTTATAAAAAGAAGTGCCCGCACTTTGATTTTGAGAGGGGCCTGATCTTTCCAGAATGATGGTTCTTATCACCCCAAAAAGTGGAACAAGACCTCAGGGACTGAGCTAGCAGCCAGCATAGTTTCAAAACTGAGCCAGGGTGAGGAGCAGGTCCCTGGTTGCTTGGACAGGGCAGCACGTGCAGAAGTTGAGCAGTACACTGATTCCTTGGGTGGTGATTGAGCATCCTTGAACATCCATGCTGAAATCCTGTTTAATGTCTTGACACCTTTATGCCAAAGGGCAATGAAAAATTTTAAGTGCTGTTCTTTGAGCAGTCCAGCACAAAAAGGAGAGTATGACAGTGATTAAACCTAGAATTGACTGACCAGGGCATGTGAAAACATTTCATTTGGGTGTCTGGGAGCTGCACAAAAACACAGGGAATAAACAATTTGCACTGCAGGATTAAGATGACCCAAAGCTCTAATAAATGCCTGACAAGATTAAATTTGATTTTTCTTTCCCGAGGTCAAGCTGTTCCTTGTTCCAGTAAAATTATTTAACCACATTCACCTCCTCAAAGACCTGTTTTATGTACACTCTCCATGCACTGCAACTAAGCCCAAGTCATCCTTTAATATTGTATCATGAATGGACAACTCCTTGTGTGACCAGTGAATGACCTCCAACTTTACCCCAAATAAGTATGAAGTTTTTACCTCTGTGGCAAGAGCATTTTCTATTATTAGTCCCTCAGAAATGTTGCTTTTGCTGCAGATTTATGTTTGGTTCAGGCAGAAGGGTGTAGCAGGTACGTGTGCATACTCATGTGTGTGCATGCAAGGGAACTCTTAAAATTAATTGCCTTGGCACACAAAACCTTCTGGATCTGTTTACATTCCTGAGGCAAATTCCTTAATATATCTGTAGTTAAACTGTTCCACAGGCTCTAAATGCACGGCTTGGTTTGCTGCCCACCTTCCCTGCTCAGGGAATAGCTGGGAACATTTAGTGCCTGCTGAGAACAAATGTGCCCCTGATATAAGCACAGCAGCAACGTGTGAATACACTCTGCTGATGCCACTTAATCCTGAGGATAATGTATTGGATTTTCAGCATATTATCTTAATATAGCACAGAAAGGGGAAATTGTTTGGTTTGGAGCGTGGAGAATGGGCAGAGGGAGGAGGAGGGAGGGGAGTGGGGAGTGTTTAAATATCTCCAGTAATGACCTCGGCGCTGGTAGGGGCTCCACTCACACCAGGAGTTATGCTGAGTGTTTGAATTGAGCAAGATTTGCCCAATGCTGTCAGATAATGTGCAGTGCTAAGGGCTGGGCAATGCTCGTTCACGATAACCTGAGAAGTGGCTGCTCTCCTACAGGGAGCGGGCGGGAAATTCCTTCCCAGCCCTGCAGGCTATGTCAGAGCCATTCCCAGTGACCTTTCAAGGCCAAAACTATTAGCTGGAAGATAAAGGTTTGGAAACCAGCCTTGATCGTGCAGGTGATTTTCTCCCAGCACCTGAGAGCTGCCCCTCTTCCCTCTGGGTGTGTGGTTCAGGATGGGGCAGTCCCATGGGAGCATCCCTGACATGACCGAGGGGAACCATCTGCATAACTGGAAAGTGTGCAGCACACGAGAAAAGTGCTCATGTGTTCTCCTGGTTCTGCTATTAAAAAAAAATTTAAAAAAATAAAAAGATCAGGAGAAGATGGAACAGAAGAATATCTACAGCTCCAAATAGAGTTGCTCAAAGAAAGTGCAGGAGACAGTTTGGGCAGAGTGGTGGGATTGAAAAGCAAGCACGGATCTGCACCCCTTCTTTTCTGACTGCTCTTATTTTGATCACCTCTGGTAGGAATAGGAGCACCCCTGAGCAGTATCTTGTCCCCCCCAGATGTCACAGAGCACATCCTCCATTGCTCCAAACTTGTCTGGTAAAGCCAGTAGCAACATGTTATGCCTTCTCAACAGAGTGTATGTACACACCTGCTTTCTTTTCCAAGGTGAGGATGCCATCAAAAGAGTCACTTATGCAAGAGATGTTTTGAATGGTGTAGCAAGGTACTGCTGTAAATTATCATATCCAATTTACCAGGCTTTCTGGTGTTGGAGGATGGTACTTGGGAATGTGATGTTCACCAAGATGGTGAATCACTGGAGTTTATGCAACAAATGCCCTATATAATACCTTGTCTGCTTTTTAAATGCAAGATAAAGAAATGAACAAATCCCATCACCATTATGGAAATACATATATTTTTTTTGGGGAAAAAATGTCACTTATATTTAAGGTTCCTTTTAGTTTTAGCTTTTTGTAAAACTAGCACTTTTTTACTTGGTGTCAGTTATTTTCAGTCTGGTAGAAACTCACACTCTGCAGAGGGCTCTCCAGCATCTCTCCACTCCTTTTTTGTTGCCCCAATCATTACTACAAAACCACAATCCCTCTTCACAAGCACCTCCCTGTGCCTCTCTGACCCCAGCCTGGTCCTTTCCACTGTTTGAAGATGAAAACTGAGACAGATTGAATGTTACCTGTTTACAGTGATCACAGCTTGGAATAGCACCACGGGAAGAGTCATCAGCCATAGAAACAACACCACACAAGGAAAACAAGCCTTCATCAGTGATGGAAATCAACAGGCCTCATGGACCCTAAATGTACCCTCCATGTCCCTAAGGGAGGAAACCTTCTCTTTCCCAAGATGTGTATTTGTAGCCACAACTCAAAGGGCCTGTGCCAAAGGAATAGGAGCTGAGATCACTGAACAATCTGTGAAGGACACAATGCTAATTACAGACTTCTTTTGGGACCAGTGTCTGCTGATTTCACCTTGCACTCCTCCAAAATGAGAGCTGCCACCTTGATACCAACCAGGAGATAAACTGCTGATCCTGCTGCTGTTCTGAGGCACTACTTACTGGCACACTTGGACTCACTTTCTTGCATGTGTTTATTCACAGGAGTCATGTGCTTGAGCAAAGATCAGTGGTGATTTGTGATGTCTGCTGAAAGCCCCCTGAATATCAGTTATTGATAAAATTCTTATCATTTGTGATACATTACTGTACTAAGGCAGCTCTCAGCACGCTCAATGGGATTTGCCAGGGACTATGGTAAAGCTTGGTCAATACCATCCTGAAATGAAATACTGCTTTATTGTACTTTACTTTCTGCTCAAGAGAGGTTTATGAGAGTTCAAAATGTCAACATGAAATTCTGATTTCAGATAAGACTTATCCAGAAGTAGGTGTTAACTACTCAGCCGTTATGTGCATCTGCCTCTCTGTCCCTTTGGCACTTTGAAACACACCTTTATCTCTCTTTTATGTTTTAATAGTGGCCATAATTGTAACCACCCAGCTCACTGCAGGGAGCATGTCCTGCAGTGAAACACACAGGGCTGTGCAATGCTACCCTGACATGGATGAACCAGGTGGCAGAAAAACAAACCTTCCTCAATAGAACGGCCACAGCTCAGCTGCTGCTGCAGCAGCTTGGAGCTGGCACCCAGCTGGGAAGGGATGGGAGAGGAAACAAGGTCAGATGGACTCCAGTGGGAGCAGAAGCCAGGTTCACATTGGCCACTGTCCCCATTCCACACAAACAAATCCCAGCCTGCAGCCAAAAATCTGCACCCAGCCCAATCAGCAGCACCCTGAACTGGGGCAGTGCTGCCTCCACAGGCTGCACTGTCCTGTCCAACCTGCCAGGCTCTGGCCAAAGATAACCCTTCCTGAAGGACACCAGTATTTTGAAACCTCAGACAGATGCTCAGTCTGCCCACTGACCTTTGCTGAGAGGCCTGCTGGGAGCAGAAATGCATTTATCCAGACCTTGCACCGCATTTCTCAGAAGCTGAAGTGTCTGTAACACGATTCAGCATTCTTTAAAATGCTGCCTCAGACTGCCTCAGTTAAAAGGAAGTATTACTTCCCCCACATCACTTGTAACCAAAACAATGGCCATTATTATACCCTGGCTCTGGGGTGTGTGAGTGGGAGAAAGCAAGTCACAAGTTTTACTAACTAGATGCATTGTTTGATTGCCTCTTAAAAACATCCCTAAATCTGGAACAGCAAAGCTGCAGCCATAGCCATCTTTCAAGTTTGTGTTCCCCCAAATGA
Organism: Oenanthe melanoleuca; assembly: GCF_029582105.1. Lineage (NCBI taxonomy): Eukaryota > Metazoa > Chordata > Aves > Passeriformes > Muscicapidae > Oenanthe > Oenanthe melanoleuca. The sequence goes on along the minus strand of NC_079335.1, from coordinate 7,919,842 downwards.
GGATTTATCACTTGCACTGATGGCAGATGGATGACTTGCTGCTGAGTCACAGAGTTGCTCTTTTTTGCCTTGTTTGCCACTTATTTCCCACAAAGGCAGAGGACGCTTTGTGTTTTAAACTATACCTCTGCCACTTGATTTTTTGGGTGTAATTTAGAGTTTAAAAAGAAAAATAAATAAGAAACAGAATGTGGGAAGCAAACAAACCAGCTGCAGACTTCTTCCTGCCCAGGTGTTGCACAAAGCAACCCAGCTTCACCCAGCAACTCTAAATCATGAAAGAAATGGCCATTACTAACTTGGAATCTTGTTTTTTTCATTGGAAAAGTGAACAGATTTTCCACATGAGGTGGTGATTATGTGGGTTGTTTTTTCCTTGATGCTTCTGTCTGAAATGACAAATTCTTTAATCAACCTTTCCTAGGATACATTTTGAGTTTATTTGCATCTGCATTTTCCCATGAAAGATGAATATTTCTCAGATTACCAGCAGCCTGTAATCCCAACCACACAGTACCTGAGGTGTGCTGCAGGCGCAGGGTATGTGCAGAATTCCCACACTGCACCCTCACACACACACACACCTGTCCCACCAACACTCAGAAAGGCTATTTCATCTGTCCACCACAAAGAAATTAATAATTAACAATAAAAATTACATAAATAAACACCAATATATTATTTATTAACAATATTTAGTATTTAATGTCGTGTCTTCACGACGGGACTAGATTAAAAACCCCCATGTGGACTGTTGTGGCTGGAATAGAAGTGTGTGCAAGGGGACACATCCCACTGCAATGGGATTCATGGGGAGAGCCCCTGGAGAAAGGCAGTGCTGTAGGTCACACAGCACCCCCAGCACCTTCCTGGCTGCTCTCAGAGGGTAGGAAACCCCAGGGAAGGTAAGAGAGGAGAGCACAGGGCAATACCCTGCAGAAAACCTGCCAGATAACACTGGAATCCTTTACATATTCAAGCAGGATGGACCCCAGGATAAGTTTCCACCCAGCAATTATTTCAGGAATGCACTTGGGATCCTGCAGGGAGCAGCCCAGCCCTCAGCAGGTGAGGCCCAACCTACATGTAATGGGAAAAATTGTGAGACAGAGTTCCCTGGGTAGGAGGCCAAGGAAAAGGAGCCTGAAGAGAAGATTATACTGAATTGAAAAAACTTGCTCTTGGCAAGTAAATCCTGTAAGGCCTGATAGAAAATTAAACACCTGAAAGGAAGGTTTGAAATGTCTTCTAGGAATTTACTTTTGTGCCACATATTTTACAAAAATCTGGGTAAGGTATTGCATTCTTGCCTCACTGCAGGGAGCTAAACACTCTTGAAGTTTCTTGGAGTTTTGAGAGGGATGGCAAAAGCCCCAGGATTTTGTGTCACAGAATCACTTCCATGGTGGCCACAGAAGTGGCTTGTTCTGTCCCAGCTGGGCACAGCAGGATGCTCCATGCCAGGAGCAGTGGTACCTGCGGGTGCAGAGCAGGATGAGGTGTGGGGAGCTTCCAGCTCCTGGGTGGAAGGCAAACCTGCAAAGAGGGTGAGGAAGAGGATTTCTGCTTCTCCTCATATGACTTTTTGATTTCTTTGGGTGGAGCTCTTAGGAGGGATGAAAATAGGATGGCTGCCAGAAAACTTGTGAGGAAGCCTGCTGTAGGCTAGATTTATTTACTAGATAACATCTAGTACAAGTAACTTGCTTCCTGCCTTACACTGAGGGTTAAACATTTTTCTGCCTGTCACTGAAATTCAATTTACAGGGGCACCAATTAATCCTAGATTGGACTCTCAGTGCAAACTGAGAGATTTGGGGCCATATTTTATGTCCTCTATCCTCCCAGAAAATATTTACATTGCAGAAAGATCAGGCTTCTAACAGCTACCACTGGAGAAGATTTCTGAAATATTTGAATAGTGCTATCCTAGCTCATTTGCTGCATGTTTTGTTTTCACAAAAATGACATAATCACCATAAACAGCACTTCAGTATGGCATTGTGCAAGCTGTAAATTCACATGGTAATTCCCTGAAGCATCTGTTCCTCCATATTCACAGACTCCATGTGCAGAACTTTGCATCCTAATATTGCCTGATTTCTGCCATAGACTAAGGGTGTATTTCTCAAATGCATGGCAGTGAAACAGGGAATATATTGAATACACCTCAGTAGAGATATCCTCTGAAAGATCTCCCTAACTCTCTCCTCTTGGAAGGACTTTTTGGAGGACAGGTAGGAGTAAAGCCCTTTGTGAGGAGCCAGGTGCATTGGGACTTGGGAAAAGAAAATCTGGCATCCAGGAACAGTGTTGGCAGTGCTGACACAGAGCAACGCTCTCCAGAACCTGGCTAAGTGTTTTCCTCTCTAGCAAACCTTTTTCAGGCATAATTTACCCTGGAACTGCTTGCCTGTTTTAAAGAAATCACAGTGCTGTGTAACAGTGCTGCTCCTGATTCCAGTTTCCAGCACATCTGCTGGTTACAGCTTTGGCAGGGTTTGTCTGGTGGGGGCATGGTCTGAGCTCAGCCCTGCAGTCCTCAAGTGGAGAAACAAAAGGAAAGAAAACACTTAACTGATGAGGTCCTCAGAAATCAGTTGCTGAAACAAACAGTGCTATGCCAATAGCTGAATTGATATGATTTATCCTGGGCTTTGTTGAGTTTAGCAGTTCTTCGAGTTGGTGCTCTCATTATGTGTTTGAGCACTTTTAGAGAAAAGGGAAAACTGAAGTTTCAGCCAGAACTCCACTGCCTGCTATTCAGTTTTATATTGACATTTTTCCACTGCATTAACATCCAGTCACTCAGCTAAACTGGTCCCATCCCAACTCATACAAGATCTCTTCTTTTCAGTAAAAAAAGATCTTTAGTGCAGGACAAGTAACAACTTGAGTTTCATCTGGGGAATGTGTGTTTTCCTTTCAGCACACAGAAACATAGAGCTGGACATGTGAGAGCAGACACATCTTCGTGGTCCATGTCTGGAACATCAATAATTTAATTATGATTTGTTTGGGGATGGAGCATACTCAAACCTTGGAGAAGCCAAAACAGTATTTTCCTCATACAGGACATCACAGATGATCCATCCCAACCTCAGAGAGCCCCTAAAATTCTAAGATCAAATCTAGAGTGTGTTGATAATTCCTCAGGCCCTTCATAAGTCCTTTATTCCTGTGCCATACTCAGTCTCCCTGCTGCCAATGCAGGTCCCTCTTCTTAGTGATGCCCTGTCAGGAGGCAGAGGGTTTCAGATCACCATAATCTTTTTTGCTCTTCTGTGAAGATGGCACCAAACAGAACATTTCAGTTTTGCTCTATTGTTTTTCTACCAAGTGATCAACTCTCATTCTTTGTTGTGAACCCACAGCTGGGATTTCCCATTCAGATCCTGGCAGGTCCAATCTTAGCTTCTGTTAGCAGGAGTATTCAGACCATTAAATACCAGGTGGGGTTTGGTTTTGTTTGTTTGAGTTTTTTGTTTGTTTTGTTGGTTTGGTTTTTGTTTGGTTTTCTTTGTTTGCTAGGTTGGTTGTTGGTTTTTTTGATACTATAAATGGCAGCAAAAAGGAGAGGGTGCTGCTATGTCTGTGTGTGAAGGGTGATGCTCTTGGCATCTGTACAATCTGTGTGTGACTAAGATACTTATATCCTGGTCCACACTCATTTCCTTAAGGTCATCACCTCTGTTCCCCTTTGTCACATGCTTAGACTGATTTTTTTTTTTCTCTTCTGATCCCAGGCCTGCAGACTTCAAGGATTTTCAGAAGTGACTTAAAAAGAGTTTATATCTTGAATAATCCTGACTCTAAATCTTTAGTCTGTGATGGGACTTGCTGTGCTGTTTGAGTATCAGCACATGTGCACCACACAGAACAGAGGCATGGGTCTGGTATGAGGAAGCTGATGTGTAAATCAAGATTTTTCTTTGCAGCCACCCTTGATGACAAAACAATGTCTCACCTTGCATAGAGGAGCAGGGTGAGTCATCAAATCTCATTACTTCATTCTTCCCACAGACACAAGGCAGGGTGAAGCTCACCTCTTTTCCTTCCTTCCCTTGTGTGCTGGAAAGTATTTTGGAGGCTGAAATACTTCCCACACAAGCTCCTTTTTAAAACAGGAAAGACTGCCAAGATTCAAGGAAACCACTTAGCACAGGGGGAAGAGATAGACATGGTTTTATCAAGACAAAGAGCCAATATCAGAGAAGGTGAAAGGACCTGAGAATATGGAGAGCTGCCATGGAGGACATGACCTGAAGACCCCAACTTTTCATTTCCTTTGGGCCTTAGTTTGTGGTGTTGCTATACCTGAAGAGAAACTATGGACTCAGAAGCCTCCTGTGACCCTGCTGTGCTGGTGTGTGTGCCTGGGTGTGTTTGTGTGTTACAAACCCCCTTGTGCACCTCCCAGTGAGAGCTACATTGAATGTGCAGGGCAGCCTGAGAGCTCTTCCCAGGCACAGCCAAATGGTACAAATGGTACAAATGGTACAAATGGTACAAATGCCAAGATTTCGTTTGGTCTTTCCAGGTGTGCCCAGAGTCCAAGGCAAGACTAATGCTGAATTTCTGCTGAGAATTCACTTTGGCTTAAATGAAACTAAGTCCTCGAGATGCCTTGGATCTTTTGAGTGTCTGATCTGGGGGAGAGGAAGAAAACTGGGCCAAGAAATACCTTCAAGGTGGTTATACAGAGCAGTCATCTCCAGTCTCCTGCTCTTGGACTCCAAGTCCTTGTACATGTAAGCACACAGTTAGGAAGTTCTGTGTCTGGCACTGGCCAGAACTGGAATATTATTGCTTAATTGGTCACTTTTCCCCTTGTCTGGCTTCCACTTTCCAGAAATAAAGCAATTATTAATAGCACAGGAGAGGAAGCAAGGAGAAAACTGCAGGCAAAGCTGAAGTTCAGCAGATTATAAACCTTGTTAGGTTTGAGCTCCAGGCTGGGCCATGTAGTGTTGGGAAAGTAAAGTAAAATTTTAACTCAGACAAAAATCCCAGTGGTGAATCAGCAACCAATTCTGCAACATCACATCCCTGCAAGCACGTCCCTCACGTCTCAGAGGAGTGAGTGATGCCTTTTCCTGGGACACACACCTTCCATGGGATGTTCCTGGGTTCAGTGCTGAAACAGGAGCAGTGCTGCCTGGCATGTTCTGACCTGCATGCACTCTGAGCATGTCATTGCCTCTGATGAGCTATTCCCTTTCATCCTCCCTCTTCCCTTATATTTTTTTGAGAATTAAGGTCTGTGGTCATGAAAAGCTCATATCCTTGACTGCAGGTCTGGGTGTGATTTGTTTCCATGTGAAGATATTGATATGTTTATCAAAGATAAGGCCTTCCCTTGCAATGCAGATAAGAAGAGTATCTGTCCCCAGGCAAGGCAAACTGCAGAAAAGCTTTCCAACAGAGAAAATTACCTTTCCTGATTCACAGGTCCTACATGCCTATAATGCTTGGTTCTGCCCTAAACACTATTTATCAGATTTCAGAAGAGGTTGCACTGTAAGGACATCTACTCTGGAAAACTTAGTGGGAAATTAGTGGGCAACTATGGGAATTTGCTGTCTTGGCCCTTATCTGCCACAGCCATCCAACCCTTCTCCCTCCACTGCCAGCATACAGCCCACGTGTGCTTCTCTCCCCTGCAGCCACCTGACTGAAAGTGATGCATAAAATGATGATGCAGCAGCCACTGGGCAGAAAAGACAAATTGGTTGCACAAGGAGAAGCTGAATATAGGTAGAAATGTAAGAATTTATTAGTTCCTGTTAGCAATCACTGGGTAGGACAATGTGGTGGCTGCTCAGCCCATGACCAGTTCAAGCCTGGATGTCTCAGCCCAGGGAGGCTCTCCCTGGGCTTGTAACTAGCAAACACATTTGAGCTGTGTAAGGAGCTCTGGGGGGGCTCTCAGTGAAATACTGCACCTATGGTAAATGTGCATGCACTCACTGTGGTCTGTCACCACCATGAATTCAGATTTGTAGGAAACTAAGTGAAATGGGAGCAGCAAAGATTTGAAGATTTAACACTTTAAAACCCATTCTGCATTTGACACCTGGACAATGCCTTGGCAGGAAATACAATAATTTACAGTCAAGCCCTTTGCACTGCTGGCAAAGGCCTGGAGCCTTATGGAAAATGGCAGAAAACCCCCTTTGTATCTAGGGATGACTCTGGTTTTCATGTGAAGCTTTTGTTTTGTAATAGCAAAGCTCTTCAGCCTGACCAATGACTTTGTTTGGCATTTTCTAGCTCAACAAAAGACCTGCTATGGAAAACCAATCTATGCAACACTATTAGCCTCTCCCTGTGGTCACAGGTTTTCTTGGCATGTTCTGTGGAGGCTGATTTCTGTTCATGCTGCAGAGCATGGATCTCTGCTTGCTCTGTATTGTTCTATTATTTGTGGCCAAACTACCACTCTATCTCCAGCAAAAGGAAAAGGGAAAATTACTGACCTTTTTTTTTTTTTTTTTTTTTTTTTTTTTTTTTTTTTTTTTTTGTGAGATCTCTACCTCTTGCTTACTCCTTTCTTTTGCCTCTTTCATCTCACTGCATATAACTGAAACAGTTAATAAAAAATTGGTAACACAAAATATTGTTCTCTCTTACCTCACTAGGGAGCTGGGGCTTTTCAGGCAGCTTAATAAATAGTACTATGAACCTAGGGCTGTTTTTGCAATAGGTGGCTTTAATTAGTGTTTAATGTAGGCTGGAAAGAGAAAAGGGGATTTCAGAATCAATGCTAGGAAGCAAGTAACATCATTGCCAGGTCAAGAGAGTCTCTCCTCTCAAAAGCAACCATGAAATTTGCCCTTCACACTCCTGGATTTGTTGTTTCTGGCTTTCTGTGGTTAGACTTTTCCAGTTTACAGGAAGAATATGTCCATCAATCCATCCTTCCTTTCTCAGTACCAGTCCTTAAATGCTGCCTGGGCTGCTGACATCCAGCTGTGTGCTTTCAGGCTCTGCCAGCCAGGAGTGTGTTCTGCAGAAGCATTGTGCCTCCATTTAATGACATGCCCTGGCTTTTATTTTGAGTGAGCTCAGGCCCATGTTCACAGCCTGTTTCTCTGCTGGAGGTTTTGTGGGTGAGCTGAGGCTCTGGGACAGACAGCCCCACAGGAAGCTGAGGTGAGTGAAGGAGAGCAGCTGTAGCACTCTGGTGGGCAAAGAGGAGTTAATCTTGGATTATTATGTTGTTATCAGCAGTGAGAAGAGTGGATTATGAACATGAATAAAGATTTGACACCATAAACTTTTCTAACAGTTCCTTTAAAGCTGTAGTTTGGAGAAAGAGAGAGAGAAAAACCACAGTGAAGACCTGAGGAGAAATGAAATGCAAGGAATCAGAGCAACAGAGTGGGAAGGGATGCAGAGAGATCAGCCCATTCTTTATAGAGGAAGAATTGCCTTAAAAGTGCATGTTAATACTTAATGCTGCCTTCACATGTTTTCACAGGTGTGAAAACCCTTTATGCTCAGCTGGTTTAGCATTGCAGTGCTCTTGGACCACGTTGTCTCAGGTTACAGAGTTGTTGGCTTCATTAACACAGGTAGCAATGGAAAACTATAGAAAGTATGTAATCCAAAATCCACTGTACAACAAAAAATTGTTCACCACCTTGCTCCTCTCCCAGTAGGCCCTGGCAGAGAGCAGAGGGAAGATATTCGGACACAAAACTTTCAGAGGTTTCATTTCTCCAGATGCTTCTGTGGTTCTGAGTGAACAGATGGAAAGGAAAGGACAAGAGGAGATGCTGAGAGAGCATGGTGTAAGGGATAAAGTCATACTGGGGTGTGCATGGAGATGCCTCAGAACAGCACTGGACTGGGAACATGCCACACACGCAGTGTGTACTGAAGGGGCTGAATTCTCTTCTTGCTAGAAGCACTAGAATCTCTTTCTATGTGTCAATGACTGGGATACAGCTGCTTACAGTCAAAATGGCCACGATCAAGAGTCATATTATGTTGAGAGAACAGGTGTATTTAATCCCCTTCCCAGTAGTTACTCATTAAAAGAAGGCAAAATAACCCAAACCAGCAGGTATTGCAAGGCAGGAAAAAAAATAGTTAAACAGGCAGGTGATAAACATCTGAGTTACTGATTAACTCTTGGCTTTTGTAACCCCCAGAGTTCTTCAGCTGGCTTATTGGGAGACCAAAACACAGAGCTGTGCCACTTCAATGACTTATGATGCACTTTATCCCTCCTTGGCACAGGTGTCCCTGGGCTGTGACAGGGAGGACAGCACTGCCCTCTCTTGATGGGAAGAGCTCAGATCCCTTTCAACATCTGCAGTGCCTTTCAATATGAGTCAAAACAGAGAAATCCATGTAGGACAGGGTGGATGGAAGTATAACCTCTTATTTGGGGTGTCATCTGCCAGAAACTGGGAGAGAGGAGAAGGAATAATTGACTTGCTGTGTGTGCACACCCTCGGGCATCTGCTTCAGGATGTCCACGGGGTGCTGGGGCAGCTGAGCCCTGGTCTGTCACTCTGTGCCCAGGCTTATGCTCCCAGGGAAAAGCCTGGGCTGGAAGGGAAAGTGGAGACTTAGCCATTTCAGTCCCAGTGAAAGCAGTGCAGCATGCTCAGCAGGATGGATTCCAGGCGCCTTCTTCCACCTGAGGCGCCTTGTCTCCCTCCTGCACCCAGCCAGCTGCATTCAGCCGGAGTGTGCCTCGGGCAGCATCCCTCCCTCTGTCAGTCCCGATGCTGACACTGCTCCTGCAGCTGCCTCTCGGGTTTCACTGAGCACTGTTTGCCATCTGCAGCGGGGTCTGAGAAGGGAGGAGGCAGCACTCACTGCTCAGCTGAGCCTCAGCTGCTGCCTCTTCCTTTTGCTGCCTGACTGGAGCATCCTGAGGTCCTGCAGGGGTGTGAGGGAGCTCTGAAGGCGTGAGTCCCTGCAGGGGGACAGCTTTGCCATGTGCAGAGGAACTCCTTCCAAAGTTTAATAACTGCATTTTTAACTAACACAGCTTGTGCTAAAGCAAAGTTGCTCTGGCAGGGAGCTGCTCCTGTAACACCCAGTCTCTGCTTCACCCTGAGGTGGTAAATGTGAATAAACAAACAAGCTCTCAGCACCATCAGTAGGGAGGACACAGGCTTGCTGAATGGGCAGGGTGTCAGGGCCCCTCAGGCTGAAAGGGAATGCTAGAGCATGGTGAGCTGAGCCAAGGAGGGCCTAGCTGTGTCTCTGGGGATAAAGGATGCCCTGTGAATGGAGTCAGAAAAGATCCAAGTCTGGCTTGTGTTCTCTTTTACTTCTGCTCAGCCTCGTTTAAAACCTCTAATCTATAAGCCAAAAACAATAGCCATTAAAAATCCAAACTCTTGTTTCTCACCATTAGCTCTCACGGAAGGCAAAAATGCCTATTTGCTGGACCAGCTCATTCTGCCATTTGACCTGCCTTTGCAATGCTCAGCTTTAACATTTTTCACTTAAAATTTCACAGTAAGGCCCTACTTTCCAGGTCCCAAACAAACAGCAGGGTGCACACTGAACAATAGCAAAGGGTTTGGCAGCATGCAGGTTTCTTGTGTGTGCCAGAAAAGCTTTTCTGATGGCCCTGAGTTCCTCTTTACCCCCCTCTGCCAGGGCCTGACATCAGGGAAAGAGAAAATACAATTGAATGCCATCAAGAGTAATGTCCTGTTTATTTTCCTGCTAACAGAATTATTTTCAGAACATCTCAGAAATCAGAAATGGGAGCGATGGGAGGGGTGGGAAATATCAGAACAAGCCCACTTTGGGATTTCATTAGCTGTCAGCAGAGAAGAGACTAGAACCAGGACTAAAATGCAGACCAGGGACACAATAACTGAAACTGTACATATGTCACTTGTCCTTGTTTACCCTTAAAGATCGTAAAGAACTGGGGTGGTTTCTCTGCCAGAAGCAGGATGATGTAATCTGTTAACTGTGTTTATTGGTTTTTGCTGGTTCCTATAGCTGTGTGGGACAGCCACTCCAGAGCAGCTCAAACATCAGGATGGATTTACCATGGGAGAAAATAAAAGGAGATGTGGGCTCCTCCCCATGAGCAGTGGCTGCTGCTGTTTGCCCTTGTGCCCAGTGATGTGCTTGTGCATCTGCACAGCCTCTCCCTAGTGACACAAAATGGGAGAGCCAGTCTGGCATCTCCTGGCTGCTGGAAGGGACAGGTCTCACTCCTTTTTTTACCTCTCTTCTTTCCTCCCCACAATTGTGCCAGTGCAGTCCCACTCTCTTGCACAAGCTGTAGCTTGGGTGAGAAAGGGAAAAAATAAGCATCAGTGGAGCTGGAACATTACTTGCTTCTGTAAAACATTTTGGACTACTGTGTTAAATCCTGCTTTGTTAGCTCTAAACTGTGGAGATCCTAGTCTGTTCCTGTTCTGTGAAACTGTTCTAGCTTAAAATCTTCTTAATTATTCCTTAAAATGGAGGATCTTAGGATGCTGAGCTCTCTTATCCAGCACAGAGCAGCAGGACACCTGGACTATGCAGATCATCTCAAGGTTGGTGGAATGGGCTGTATGTCTTCTTGCATGAGTGGTGTCCCCCTGTCCAAATGTTACGTGCCATCAGAGATGTTCAGTTCTGCCTTCCAGGATTTTGAACAACACTCAAGAGTTCAAGTGGTCTGTTTGTCCTCAGGCCAGGAGAAATGATGTGGATGCACATGTGATCAGGTGTGGCTTGAGGAAAATGGGGTGGCTTCCATCCAGGCTTGCAAAGGGGGAATCAGACCAAGTGTGCTGCTCCTGACCCAGCAGTGTCTGGACCACCTCTGTCCACTCCTGCATGGGAGAGGTTCCTCCTCTGGAAACCCCCACAGCTTACACTGTTTCCACTGCTTTAATTGTTATTCCCATCCCTGCAATTACCACTGCTGTGACATGGATCAATAACAAACTGATGAGCCAGAGCCTTTCCTGAGGCTACTGCATGGAGCAGGGGTTGAGGAATGGAGCAGGAATTTCCAGCTTTCAGTTCACTACCTCCTGTCTCACCAAGGTCAGTAATAACCCAAAATCAGGCAGAACAGAGGGTTGGCTCAGGAGGACCCCCTGATGGGCTTGCTGCCTGTTCCTCTCTGAGCTGATTGCACTGATGATGATGGGGAAGAAAATATTTGGGAAGGGATGATGGACCTGTCACCTCCTGACAGCAGGTTGGTATCAGCCAGGGACTTAACTGAGGTTGGGTAGAATAAGGGCACTTGACCTCTCTCTCCATTCACTAGGCCAGTTCAGGGATGTTTTTCCACAGAAAACTGTGCTACGAAATGAACTTAAAATTTTCCAAGAGAAGTAGTTCCTTCAACAGGAAAGAGTGAACGAGCCATAAAACGACATTCCTGTCCTTTACACAGTATCAGAACCCACAGCTCAATTGACCTTGTAACCAGGACAAGTTACTTCACTGACCTGTGTGCTGTGAGCTCCCTCCCCTTGCCCATTCCCATGTGGTAGGGACTGCATTCGTGGCATCGTTTCCTTTGTCCAACTCTTTTTCAGCATAAATCACTTTCCATTGTTCCAGCCCAACTGCTGAGTGGAAAAGAAAACATGTAAGGGCTTTGATTGCCATCTCTCTTGGTAGTAAAGGAGAAGTGCCAAACCCAGTCTCTGAGTCAAAGCCAGCAGGGTGGCCAGCACCTGCTGGGCTGCCCTGGCACAGTGCATTTCCTCCTGCTCCAGTGCACTGGTGGGACCTGGCTTTGATTGATCAGGTTGAGTCCACAGTGATAAATGAAACACAGAATCAAACCCTGTCCCACACACCTTGCACACTTGCTGGCCTGGTTTTGGGGGCCATTCCCATGAGGCAGCACCTGGAACAGCTGGCTGGGTGGATGGGAGCTGTGCTGAAGGTTTGTGACTTCTGACACAGACTTCACCTGCAGTCCTCATCCAAACCCAGTGCAGACAATGGAGAGATGCCCTGGTCATGTCCTCTGTGTCATGTCCTCAGCTGAATTCAGGCCACCACGGGATCAGACCAAGCTCAGAGCCTAAGCAGCTTTAGGCTGATGTCAGGGCAGTGCTTGGTGTGGATTCTCAGCAGCAGGGCTGGTGTGGAGGGCTGAGGCTTCCTCCAAGCCAGGGTGGATGCTGGTCATCAGGTCCAGGAGTTTATAACTGAGAGCATGACAAGTCCAGTCAGGGTAAGTTTTAGAACAGTGGCCTGGATAATGGCTAATGACTGACCTACAGAATAAATTATTGTAGGTGAAATCTGTTAACCTCATGCTTAAAGCCATGCTGTACTCTCCCTCCACAGATGAGAGTTCTTTTGAAACAGAATGGGACTTCAAAAATTAGTTATTTTTTCCAAGGAACATTTTCACTTTATTCCAGAACTTATTGCTACATTTTAAACACAGGTGCTTTTTACTCTTTTCTCTGACCTTTAAAATTACTCCACAACTCCTAAAAAATTGGAGGCAGGAAAAAAATATTTGGAGAACATGTTAAAAAATTAAAACTTGGGTTTCAAGGATAGCTAGATTTTTATTGTGTAAATATATGAATATTTCTATACAACCCACTTTATAAAAATAAGATAAAGTTTAAGATAATTTTGAAATTTATATAGTCATTAATTACATCTCTGGATTATTCTTGGTAGCACAATAGTTATATTAAATATTTACATGGCTTGTGTATCTTGGGGATAGAAATAATTTTTGTTCTGCCTTTATACTTCTGGTACTGAGGACAGACACCATTATGAAGACACGGAACACTTCTGCTGCAGCAAGAAGGACTCACCATGTCACTGTCATTTTATTGACAACCTGGCCCTGCTGCATGCCATTAAGTGATAGGATTTTTAGGAACCTGTTGAGGTACAGGAAAACATTTGACTGGCAGACAAGTTTTGCCAGGATTTTTTTTTAATGGCTTCTGAGCAGGTCAAAACTGTATGGTCAAGGCCCAGATCTTCCTGTGCTAAGCTCCAGGCAGAAGTTTGAAAAAAGATAAGCTGAAAGTGTTGAATGGAATGGATATCAAGTATGGCAGGCATATCTATAAATGCCATGTGGCTCTTCCATAAATCCAGATACAGAAAGTTAAATCCAAGGAGAGGGTACAGGTGATTACAATTTTTTAAAAATACTTTTCTAATTTCTTCTGGGAGCAATGGGAAATCATGCTGCCTGGTGTAAAACTGAGGTAGCTTTGACCTTTGGGAGGAGATGATCTGCATCCATGAGAACATGTCCAAGTTTTGCTGTGCTGTAGGACTGCACAGGAGAGGAGGGTCTGAAGGGCACTGTTATCAAAGGAAGTGAATATTTGAAACACAAAGAACTAAAGCTATTCTGTACCAGTTGTGAGGCCAACATTTGTTGCTGCAAGCACAGTAATCTCTCTGTCCTTCCTGCAAAATAGAGCCTCTCCCAAAAAAACCTGGATGACAGACACTCTTCACTGATGAGTTTAAAGAAATTTTTATGTCTTTTGTTCCAAACCCTGCAATGTCAGCTGGCTCACCAGGGCCATTCCCCTCCTGCAGTAGCCCACTGCCATAACCCCATAACCCCAGCCTTGCAAACAACAGAAAACTCTGTTCACCAGAGCTTCCCACAAATCTCAGCTGAAAGGACTCTCTGGAGGTGTCTGACCCAAAAGGGAACACACAGTATAGACCAGTATAGCCATGCCCTGATGTCCTCCAGGGACAGAGGTCCCATTTCTTCTCCTGGCTGACCTGTTTCTTCTCACCCTCCTGATGACAAAGGCATCTTGCCCAATGTCCAGCCTGAACCTCCCAAGCTGCATGTGTGGCCATTGCTGCTTCTCCTGCCACTTGATACTACAGAAATGAACATATCTCAGCCTTCTTCACCCTCCCTTAACAGGAGGGCAAGGACATCAAAGCCAGACAGTATTTCCTGCCTTTTTATACATGGTTTGCTCATATGGTAGAAAGGAAGGCTCAGGGTGCACATTCAGGCTAGGGACTAACTAGAGCCTGATATCATCAGTGTTGTTTAGTCCATAGTGTGTTTCCTGGCACTGTTTTATATCATGGCTATTCATCCCCCCACAGACTTAGCCTGGGGCACAGCATCAGCCCAAAAACAGTAGAGACAAAGCCATCCAGGATTTTTAAATCACTGATGTTTAGGTGTAAGTCATACTCCATGCCCTCAGTCACAAGAAAGAGATTTGATCTTTTATTATATCCTACTTTAATGTTTATATATCTACATATATAAACATGTCCCAGAACATGCCTCTTAAGTGCCAGCTGCCAGTTCACCCTTTGCAATGTCCAGCATTCCCCTCCTGCCCCCTCTGGGGACACAGTGCAGACATTCAGCTTTGTGTCACAGGAATCCCACTCTGATGGTGCTGCTGCAGTGCTCTCACATGATTTCATACACTTAAAATATATACAAGTTTAAGGAATAACATTATTTTAGGTAACAGGGACAGTACTTGTTGCTACAAGAGATGCAGGGTTAGGTGCTAATCAGAGCAAAAAAGGTCAGTCAGATGGAGAGAACTCATCCTCAGCACTGTGGGTGAGACCAGCTCCAGAAAATGATGTCTGAGCAGTGCTGATGTAGCCACAGCAATGAATAGCTGGCTGTTCCTGGAAGGATGTCTGGAGCTGGTAGAGGAGCCTTACTGTGCTTTCCATTATCATGAAGAAAGCTCTGGGTAAAAACACTGCTGGCAGCCAGCAGCCAGATAGACCTTCTGTTTTCATTGAACCCAGAAAATTAATTTGCAGCATTGATTGTTTTTCACAATGTATCTGTGCTTCATTTAACATTTGGGTACTACAGCTGAGAACAAATAAATCCAGAACTACACAAGCTGATGGTATTAGTAGCATAACATCAAAATCCTTTTAGAAATAACTGAGTTGCTTCTATGGTGCTCAAAGGACATTTTGATTTGCTATAACTAGAGCCTTTTACATCCCCAGATAAAAGATTTGTACCACAACATAGCCAGGAGTCCCAAATATTTGTTCCTTATCAGGAAACTTGGTTACAAGGGGAGACTTTTTTTATTTCTTTTTTTTTTTTTTTTTTTTTTTTTTAATGATGAGCATTTCTAAAGGGTCAGTAAAAAAAATAAAAATTCCACAACATATCTGAGAGTGCTGTCCCCTTTCAAACAGAAAGGAAAACTGCACAAAAAGCAGCACTGATGGAAACCCTTATCTTGCTCTCCCTCGTGGCCAGTGAGCTCTTGCATTTAGCTATTACCTAGAGGCCAAAATAGATAGATTCAGCACATAAATCCCAAGCCTTACAGCTGTGAAGAGAGAAGTGTCAGCAGGGAACACGCTCTGAGCCTGTGATGTGACTCACACTGCTGTGAGTGCTCCAGAAGCCACGGGATAACTCATGGGAACGGGAAAACAGCACGCTCTAGTGGGGAAATCATTGAAGTCTGTTAGAAAAATCTATCAGAAAACAAATCCCTGCACTGAATACTGCATGTGAGAGCAGCTGTTGCTCCCTATCCCTGTCCCTATCCCTATCCCTATCCCTATCCCTATCCCTATCCCTATCCCTATCCCTATCCCTATCCCTATCCCTATCCCTATCCCTATCCCTATCCCTATCCCTATCCCTATCCCTAATCCCATTATCCCTATCCCTATCCCTATCCCTATCCCATTATCCCTATCCCTATCCCTTATCCCTATCCCTATCCCTATCCTATCCTATTCCTATTCCTATTCCTATTCCTATTCCTATTCCTATTCCTATTCCTATTCCTATTCCTATTCCTATTCCTATTCCTATTATCCCTAATCCCTATCCCTACCCTATCCCTATCCCTATCCCTATCCCTATCCCTATCCCTATCCCTGTCCCTGTCCCTGTTCCTATTCCTATTCCTATTCCTATTCCTGTTCCTGTTCCTGTTCCTGTTCCTGTTCCTGTTCCTGTTTCCGTTCCCGTTCCCGTTCCCGTTCCTGTCCCTGTCCCTGTCCCTGTCCCTGTCCCTGTCCCTGTCCCTGTCCCTGTCCCTGTCCCTATCCCGTGTTTCTTCTCCCATCACTGTGCATCTCCTGTCACTCTCTGTCCCGGTACCCCTAGCCCGGGCAGGGGGACAGTCCTCCCAAGGCTGTCCCACCTAGTGACACACAGCCTGGGCTGATTTTCAGAGCCAGAACTGGGTCTTTGCCCTCAGCCTGGCCGAGTGCACTTGGCACAGGGCACGTTTGCCTGTGCCAGTGTGGCAGGGCCAGTGAGAGGGGCGTGGGAGGACAGCTGGGTCAGACCTTGATGGCAAAGTGCCCATCAGCACAGTAATTAGCAAGCTCCTTCCCTCTTCCTGTCACTGTCACACAGTGGAAAACTCTCTCTCCATTAAGAAGGAGAACTCATTACTGGCAAAACAGACGCTAATCAGATATTAGTTATAACCATTAATGAAAAACCTAATGAGGTGCTGAGATCCCCAGTGCTGACTAAGATGGGTTAATCACATCTCACTGCTCAAAGGCCCATTAATGTGTGTGCATGCTGATGTGTCCCATTCCTTTGCTTATTACAGGAAATAAAAAACATCATTCTGGATTCATTTGTGTGCATCTGCTGGATCTGCTAAGCTGTAAAGGCACATTTCAAAACCTGCAACTGGTGACAAGAAGTGATGTTCCCTTGGGCCACAGGAAGCCACCACAGAGAGGTGGAATGGCACCCAGCTTCAAGAAGGAAACAAACACCATGCCCACAGCCACATAAGAGCGATTTCTCATTGCCCTGGCTGTTGGTCTAAAGTTATTCCAGCCCCTACAAGTAAAGAGAAGTGAAGAGCCACCAATGCCCCAGGTGCATTCCTCCTGAAGCACCTTGTAGATTTTACAGCTTTACTGTCTTTACTGCTAATGGTGAGTTTTAATCTCACCTGATTCCAGTGGGACATCTCTGGGATGGATGAGTAATCAGAAGCATCAAGCAATTGAGGTAGGTAGGTGTAAATTTGGCCTAGATTTATTTCAGATACATGTCCAGAGATTCCCTGGAATGGAGTGAATTTTATTCCTAGAACTCACATAGTGCTGTGCTTTGGATTACTGGTTGTGGGAAGTGACTGGCTGTGTGGATGCTTGGCTACTGACTGGGGTCAAATCACAACATGTGTGCCCAAAAGCATCATCAATTTAAATAATTTCTGGCTCAGTTACTTTGATGAACCAGACAAATGGATAAAACTCTGCCTTCCTTTGAAAGGTTCTCCAAAAGATCCATTTGCTTTATTTTTATCTATCCTGTCTTTACCTTTAAATCTGTTTATTTCTATATCCTTACTTACCTATCCAAATCAAACTCAAATGACAAAACCTGTCAGCTCACAGAATTTCTCCCTGCAGCCAACTCTCTGGTGCCCCAGTGAAGAACCATTGGTCATCAGTTTCTCCCGTGTCTCTTTTCTGTGACTCTCACTACAGACAGAAGCTCTGTGCCTCATCAGCATCTTGGGGAACTTGCTCACACTTACCCACCCTCTGATACCTGAACCCTTCAACATTTAAAGGAGAAAGAGGAGTTGAAATAGTAAAGGGACAAGGGGGAGCAGTTTAAAGTTAACAGACCAGAGATTTAGATTAGATGTTATTAAGAAATTATTTACAGTGAGGGTGGTGAGGCACTGGCAGGTTGCCCAGAGAAGCTGTGGCTGCCCCATCCCTGGAATTGTTCAAAGTTGGATGGATCTCAGAGCACCCTGGTCTAGTGGAAGGTGTCCCTGCCCATGGCAGCAAGGGTGGAACTGGATGATCTTGAAGGTCCCTTCCAACCCAACCATCTCTATGTTTTTGAATACAGCCATGAAAAAAATCCACTGCTTTTCTTTATCCCCACTTCCTTCTCAGACCTGGTTTAAAAGGCACAAAACTTATTTCTGGGATAAACAGAAAATGGGGATACAATTCATCATCATAAAGTCACCCCAGAGCACAATGATCCTATGACTGATTATATGATTGATTCTATGACTGATGCTATGAAATCACTGCTATTTTCTACCATATGAAACCATGCTGGAATTTGCACAGGCTGAACACGGGGTGTGACCACAGACTGGACACACTTCAAAGCACAGCTCAAGTATGGCCAGTCCCAGGCTGGGGGTTTGGGATGGGGCTGGGGCAGCAATGTGCAGTTCCCTGGATTGTGGCAGCTCTTTGGGGCCAGCCCAAATAAAGCAAGGAGAGGAACAAAAAAATGCACATGGGGAGAAATGGCCATAAGGGCTCCTTTATGTCACTCTTGATTTGGGGCATCCTTGGGGGACCCCATGGTGCTGCAGGATGCAGCACTTGTGGCACAGGTTTTCCTTACTGATCTGGTGTCTGGGGGGACAGGGAGGCCAGCTGGTAGCTGCTGTGTAACTCTGGAGTCTCTGATTATGTGGAAACAGTGACTATTGTAGAAAATGCCCTTAGTACCAGTGTTAGTGTTATGGGGACAGACAAACTCCCACATGGGTATATTTATATTCTGCCAGCCAGAGGTTACCTTAGAAACTACAAACTAAGGGGTAGACCAACATGGTAAATTTCCTACAGGAGAAAATTTAACTGAAAACACAGAGATTTACCTCTGCATACACGTACCTGACCACGAAGAACTTTTCACTATGTGAACTCTATTTTATTTCATATTGCCTGAAGACATTAAATGTAATGAGATAACTCCCTCAAATTCTATAGAAAAGACATGGGAAAACAGATTTTTAAGGGTGGCAAGGGACTCCTTTGCCTTTTCATTCACTGGGTTTAATTGCTATTCTGACTGTGAGCCATCAAAGGAACCCATGCCATGGACTGAAGCCATACAGTTCCCCCGTGGGCACTTTCGCTCTTCATTTCATGCTATAAGCAAAGTCCTCTGTCCAAGTCCTGTGGTCAGTCCATCTGTCTGCATGCTGCTGTGGTTGTTGCTGCTTGTCTTACTAGTCTCAAGTGGTTTCCAGACTGTAATTTTATGCAAATTACTTTCCTGACAAAATCATTTCAGACCTGGAAGCCGCATTGCATTGCACCTCTTGTGAATGGACATGAAGCAAAATACAAAATGATTTCCAAGAAAACTGTTCCTTTGTGTTATTTTGCTTTGCTGGGGATAACAGAGGAGCAAATGCTTTGCATCTCCTCCGCACTTGAAGTGACTGGAATAGCTCCTCAGACCTGTGTGTCTCTACTTCCCACTCATTTTCAAAAAGTGTGATTCTGGCTGGGCTGTATCCATTTATGGAGGTTTATATCTCACTGATGCAGCATGTCTAGAGCCTGGGTTGGAAAGCAAAGTGTCAAGCAGTTTCTGAGAACCTGATCCTCTGAAGGCCACACTAGACAGCAGCTCTTACTGTGACCAACTAACCACTGCCTGTGTCTGAACAGGAGCTTCCTGAGCTCCTGCATCAGGATGGTTCCATTTCAAAGGGCAACTTGCATCACTGCCAGACCATCTACCCTACTCAGTTCCTTAAACAACGAAAAGGAAAGGACAGATCAGGAAAGTTTCTCCAGAGATGCCTAGAGCTGCCATGTGAGCAGTGTGATACCATGACCACAAGCAGCCTGAAACATGCCAATGTCACCCAAGGGATCACAGAATCATGAAGTTTGGAAAAGACCTCTTAGATCATTGAGTCTGACTGGATGGGTATGAGGAAGTGGAAGAAGTTCCATTACACTGTTATGTGACAGAGGAAATTCTAGGAGCTAATGAAAATACTCTGGAAAAAGAAGCATGCACAGAAACACTTTGATTTAATTACTATAAAAAATTTATTTTGATTCATATCATACTGAAAAATTAAATAAATAATGTCAACGAATGATTGTGTGACTCTCCCCACCATTAGAGAAAAAAATCATAATCAATTGTGTAGTCAGAGAAAAGTACAAAGAAAACCTGGTTATGGGAGGAAAAAAGTGCTCAAGAGATTTGGCTTTGGTAAAAAACATAACACACACTCAAGGAGTGCTTCAGAGATTTTGCAGTGGTGGCAAATACAGTCCAAGAGCTTGAAGCCTTGACATCTTGTTAAATGTTTTCCTTGCTTCTTTTAAAACCAAATAAATCCAAAAAGTTTCTAGCAGGAAAACAATCTTCAACAATGTCAGTGGGAATTAATTCTTACCTCAGCATCTTCTGTTGGTATCTCCTGATTCTGAATGCAATTGAAAGAGCAGCAAAATTGTGGAGAAACTGAGACAAGAATCTAACACAACAGTCAGCTGCCTAAAGGACTCTAGAAAAAGTTCCCCTGGAATAGAAACATGATGGGACTGACTATTCCTCATCCTACTCCTGGAGAGATCCACTCTGAAAAATGGATATCAGTGGTACACAATTACTGCTTGCTGTTGGCAACAAAATTAAATGGGAATTGCAGCTTGTTCCATGATGAAGACACTAAATCTACCTGCATGTATGAGCCATGAGGTTTGTATGTGCTGTCACAGGCAGAATGTTCAGGGGAAAATGGAAATTTTATTAGAACAGCAAAAGGAAACTTTCAGAACACAGGCTAGAATATAGCTGGCTTCTTTTTCCACTGTTTTTAATTCCAAATTGACCCCTGTGATTAAAAAAAAAAAAACAAACCCAACAAAACCAAAAACGTCAAGGGGATAAACCACCATGAGCTTTCTTCCAAGCCTTTCTAAAAATGACTGAAAGAGCAGTCAATGTTTCTGAATTACTAATATTTGTCCATGAGGAAGAAAGAAAGATACTTGAAGCTCCAAAATCCAGCCATCCTGTGAAATTATCACTGGCATCTTACCCATAGTCTTTTACCTCTCAAACTTGTTATGTTTGTATCACTGCAGCATCTCACAACAGGCATTTAAACAAGCAGGAATGCTTCAAGCAAATAAACATGGTTCAGGCAGTAATGCTTCATTCTTCTACAAAGGACATGTAGAATCTGCTGTGCCCTGTGACATGCAGGTGAGTTCTGTCTGCCATGCTGGGAAATGGCTTCTTGACATGAGGACTGTGAACAGGTCTCATCATGAGGATTTGAAAATCCTTTCCACATTGCTGAACTGAAGGGGCACACGAGCTGAGGGATTCCCACACAGACATTTGGGGTCCTTGGCTCTTTATATGCACGACTCCAGTAATACATGGATAAAGTAATTCATGGTGCTGAGCAGCACTGTGGCCCAAAATTCCAGCTGACCATGACACTGTGACATGTATTGCTGCCTTGGGGATGGTACCAACTGCTGCAGAATGACAAAGGGATAAATCTTGGATGAAGCACATCACTGCTGAAGGGCTTTCACCAGCCTCAAATACTCACCTGCTTGGACATTCTGCCACAACTGGTGCATAGAAGAGAGGACTTTTATATGATGATTTCTTTTGCCATAAACTCCAACCAATGTGATACATTAAAAATTAAATATGCCATTTTTTTCAAGCCTGATCAAAGTCCCTTGAAGTCAGTGGCAAGAAGTCCTCTGGTTTCACCAAGGCTGAAAGTGGATCCATAATCCACAAGTCCTGTTTTCATGATATTGAGAAGCAAAGACCACTGTTTTCCATTCTTCACTGCCTGAACTTGGATTTATACTTCATCTGTCCTTGAAGCTTTAATGCATTGATTCCAGCAAAAATCTGTGGACATAAAACCTCCACTGTAACCTCCTTCCTCTCACTGCCTGGAGGTTCTGACATCAATACACTCATTTCTTCAGAGATGCACTTGATTTTGAAATCTGTCTCATGCTCTAAGATCAGCTTTGCAGACTGTCATTGCAGGTGCTGCTACAGAGCAAAAGATTTTTAGTGTATAACTAGTTAATATCTGAAACCATGATTTTTTTGTTCCATTGTAAAGAGATTGTAAAGAGATTTGTTCCTTGTAAAGAGATACTGCATTTTTAAACTTGTAAAAAATTAAGAAGAAGATGTTCCTTGGGATTTTTGAATATTTTTCCATGAAAAAAGGTAAAAGCTAGCTTTAAAAATTGTCTTGTTTGTGTTTGTTCAAATGCAATATAGGGTTTGTTATTATTGGTTTTGACTACAAAAGCATACCAGACAGAAGCTAAACTTTGGTTAAGTTTTCCCCCTTTTACAAAAATGTTTAATTTAGGGTTTGTCATCTTAAAAAAAAATCACATTTGTTGCACAATTTTAAAAGGCACATATAAATGACTTGAAGGAAGTCCATTTCCCAGTCTGAAACTGATTAAATAAAGAAACAAACAAAGAAACATTCCAGAGTACTTTCTGTCAAAAAAAAAAAAAAACCCAAGAAAACCCAAAAACACACCAAAAAACCAAAAATTACATATAATTAAACAAGACAGACAAGTGGCTAGAAAGGCCATTTTTTTCCTGGAGTTTTCAGTATTATTTTCTCCACCATTATGGCTGTGTAGGAAGCAATATTAAATAATACATGAGATGATTTGATTCGTATTTCTAGACACTATCAATGTAAAATGAGGCAATGGTTGAAATATTTACTCCTCCAGGCAACTTCATCATGTTTTTCCTTAATACAGCAAGAAAACAGAAGTAATAAGAGAACAGAGAAGAGGTGGTTCAAAAAGAAGATCAACAGCAGAAGTGAATTCATTTCTTTGAGGTAATCCTTACTATGATGTTCACAGCTGCCTTAGCAGATCCCAAGTCCCAGAAGTCATTTTCACTCCTCTTCAAGGATCTCCTGCCTTGCTCGAGGAAAGAACAGACACACAGACAGCAGTTCCTGTGCTCAGGCTTCCTCTAATTGCAACAGGCAGATCTTTCATCAGGAATTCAAGAATCCAGCTGTAGAGCCTAAGCAGAGATTAATTTATTCCCACAAGTGATTGGTAGCTCCTGGCTCTCCACAGACAGGAATCATGTGCAGCTTGGGAGCCCGGCCTCGCTCCCTGCAGAGTGAGATGCTCCAAACCCACCGCAGACCCATGCACTCAAACCTGGCTGGTGCCTCATCCTCACTGACCTTTGCTCTGCTGCATGCTGGAAATTGCAGCCCTCACTTGTCCCTGTGGCAAGGGTCATCTGCCCTTGAAAAATTTTATTTTTTCAATGGAGGCAAGAGTCAAAGTTATATTGAACTCAAAGTCCCCGTCGTGGACGCCTGTCTTCCGGAAAGCCCCACCTGAAGTGTTGTTTTCCCAGTAATGATGCCAGTGTCCTTTGCTGTCTGCTCCAAAGCCATACACATTCACCTAGCATGGAAGGGAGAACTAGTGTTACAGACTGGAAAGCAATTGCTCTTATCTGAAATGCTGAAGGCACTCTTTATTCTCACAGTGTTTACAGGCAGCAGCCTCAGTGCATCCTGAGCTCCTCTGCTGCATGACATGAGCACAGAGAAACAGCCCAAGGGCTACCCAAGGCATGTGACACCCTAAGCTATGCTGGGACACTCCCAGACCTGAACTCAGAGGGAAAAGGAGATTTCAATCCATTAATTCTTATTTAGCATTATGAAAATGCATTCCTATCCCTTAAGCATGACTGACCTCAGGAGATCCTTGGCTTGGGATGGGAATCTCCTCTTCAGCTGATTTAAGCCACAAAGAGTAAAAAAAGATTTGGTTTGGTCCTGATTTTCCAAATAATGATCCATGGTGACCACACTTATATGCTTGATTATATGATGTTTGCAGTTACTTCAGAGACAGATGGATTTTATGTTCTTTGCAGGTGTATCCACCTACAGCCTGTCCTCTCCCAAAGGCTGTTTGTCAATAGCTGTGCCTGTCTCCTCTGATGCTAACAAGCCAAACATCACCACTGATTTATTTAAACTGAGAGTGGTATATGTCTGACTGGATTTGACTGGGTCATAACCCCAAACCAGCTCCCTAAACCAAGCACAGACAGGCCCATTCAAATATGAGCTATTTTTAAGTTGTTTTTGGTAATGTCAGAGCCCTGTTCATTGCCTGCTTACCCGAAAACAGGATCCACCCAATCTGCTGTGACTATGATAGAGTTTCTTCTTCTAGTATTTCCATCACCTCTCCAAACAAAACAGGCCTGGATGACCAAAACTCTCATCAGCAGATGTGTGTCCAAGACAGGGATTTTGCCAGCAAAGAGATTTTTATCCCCCATGCTGACAAGCCCATGATTGCAGGATTTTGTAGAGCTGACCTGGCCTTATTCTAACTAGCTGAGTCTCCAGTCACCTTGGAGCACCTCACATCACTCAAACCAGGGAATTTCCCCAAGCAACTGCTGGAGCAAAGGCATTTACTATAACCTACAGTAAAACCCCACAAGCCTGAGTTTGAAAATATAAGATAAAACATAATTAAAACTTTCACTAGCAAGATGGGCATAGATGTCATTCATTTTAGATGTCTTTTGATACCAGCTGAAATCTTTGTTTATGTTTAATTATATTCTCCTGGAGTGCATTGTAAACCTTATGATTTGCTGACATTAAAAAATTCCATCATTGCCACTTGAGCATGTCTGCAGGTTTCTGAGGACTCTGCACATGTTTGAAGAGGTAAATAGCAGCCAAGGTGGAGAGAGGGAAACCAAGGCTGAGTGAGGGGCCAGCAGTTGTTCCTGGCTCTTCAGTGTAAAATGTC
This sequence comes from Oenanthe melanoleuca, assembly GCF_029582105.1. Classification (NCBI taxonomy): domain Eukaryota; kingdom Metazoa; phylum Chordata; class Aves; order Passeriformes; family Muscicapidae; genus Oenanthe; species Oenanthe melanoleuca. Next base: position 7,895,251 of record NC_079335.1, on the reverse strand, counting down.
CTGATTTTTATCCATATATCCGAACACAGACTTTACCTCATCACATACATGGAGAGCAAACATCAAAGACAGAAGGCCTGTGGAGGGGTATCTCCCATGATGCTCAAGCCAGTTTTCATAGATGTATTTCATAAAAGCTGGATTATAAACCAGGATCTAGGCAAAATTGAAGAGAAAGACTCATTAGTAAAATACCCTGGGAAAAAACCAATGCTAGCATATCATTCCTAAAGGACACCAGGATAGGGGACCAGGTAAGAAAGGAATAATTGTTATTCCTTGAAGGCAGGTGAAAGGCAAAAATAAGCCCCATATTAAGTGCATTCAGGAATATTTCCCATGTGCAATTGCATATCAGTAGCCCCTCTTTGGTCCTGATATCCCTCCTGCTTACAGCAATGTAAATCCTGGAGATTCCTACTGAAACCAATGGGTATGAAACAGCACAAGTGAGATGGAAATCAGGCATTAGCCATTAGCACCCTGCAGGTGAGCTCTGGGGAGCTGGAGTCCTGAAGGCAAGCATGAGATGTCACAATAGGTTTCACAGAACCATAGATTAATTTAGGCTGGAAAAGACCCCTAAGATCATCAGTCCAACTGTAATTTGAGTGGGAACATCAGAGCAACTGCCTCTTCTGCACAACGTGCCAGCCATGTCTTGGTATCTCTATAGGTACAGACCTAAGGAAAGCAAGGGCCAAATGTAAACTACCAGGAAGCCTATCAGGTTGTGTATGCTTCTTTCATCCTGTTTTTCAAACATGCCATTTTTCTGTGCTGTATGTTTTTTTCTTACAAGACATAAAATGCATGTGTTTATCTCACAGAGGTCATCTCACATAGACAGAGCACTTAAGATAAGAGCTGAGAGTACAGTAAACCCAAGGACTGGTAGGAGCTCTTGGTTCAACCCCCTCCCCTGAGTGAGACAAACAGAGGCTTTTCCCTCCATGCTGCATTTGTAATTGTAATGCAGAGTGACAGCATTTCAGTGGTATCTGGTTAGCTGCAAGGCTTTTCCCTTTACAGAGTCAGAGGTTAATTGGTGATATTGCATCTGTGTGTAATCTCTTCTCACAGGGTGTTTTGCATTGCTCACTGTGGGAAGAAACACAGGCTTCTCCTCTCATGCTCAGGGAGCTGCTGCATATCACCACACCCTGGGCTGCTGCCACTCAGCTGTGATGTGGGTTTAACACCCCGCCCTGGTGCTTCTCACTGGGGTTTTGCAGAGGTTATCATGTACCTCACAACAGGTAAGGATGAGCTGAGGGATTATTTAATGCATACTAGAGCTCCATGGTTTGAAGCAAAGGAAAATAAACTGATCCTAGTTCAGGGTCTCACCTGAAGGCTTTGGCAAAACTTGGCCCTTGAATGAAAGGTGTGAGCTTTAATTTGCAATTTTAATGTTCTGGAGCTAATATCATACTTTTACAGCCCTTGATGGACTGGACACCTGTACTTCTTTGGAAAATCAGTCTCTCCAAAGGCTGAGAGAATGAGATCTTTATTCTTCTGTAAGCTCCATGGAAGATGTTCTTCCTTTCTCACACAGCCTACCTTGGTTATATCATCAAACCATGCAGCTACAACAACAAAAATGTTTGCACAGTAGCTAAAGTTCCTAAATGGGAATTAACATCCTGCCCCATGGCAAATCCTGCCTCCAGCCTGTCCCTGTCTGTGCTCTCCTGCAAACTGTGCTGGAACATTGCCTGTGAGACCTGTAATACACCTGGAGCAAAACCTTCCTGGACTGAGCTCAGCCTCCAAGCTTGTTTAATTTGGTACAGGTAATTACTGCAGCTGTGGGCTAAGAGCCCACCACCAGGAATTCTCCACTGGCTTGGAAACACACAGCTTTATTTGTTCAGAGTTCACTTAACTCCTTAAGGAACTGACCTGGGAGCGAGAAACATCCTTGATGTTCAAACATTAAAATTATTTAAGAAAACCTCCAAAGTCTCTCCTCAGTATCATTACATCCAAATGACTGCAGTGGGTAGAAACAGAGCAGTTACTGTGGAGGACAATGCTGCACTTTTAATGTCCCTGAGCAGCATCAGAGGATGTGATGCAACCTTCAGAACAGTGTTCATGCAACAGCATAGCCACAAGAGCAATTTCTTTCCAATCACAGTTATTTAGTGGTTGATCTATGGCCTAAATGGCACACAGGAGCCATATCTTCAGCTTAGCTGAGCTTTATAAAGTGTTTGTATTTTGGCTGCAACTTTTCATGAATGTCAAGGGCTTGTTTGGATTCCTGCAGTCTCCCAAAGAGGCAAAAGACCTGCAAATAAATTAGCAGAACAAATCCACAAACCAGCATCGCTCACCTTTTCTTTTTTGACTTTGATTTTCCTTGGAACTGGAACATATGTGCTGTTAAATAAAAAAAGAAAGACAGCACCATGAGAAATAAAAGCCCAACTTTTTATATTTTCATGTAATTCCAAAGAAAGAATATTCTTCACGTACAGTGATAAATTCAAATTATTTGAAAGTAGTAAATTCAGAAGTTGTTGTAAAATGAGGCTGCAATTAAGTAACACAGCAGGAAAAAAACTGAGCTGTCACTGAAGCAATTTTATAGAAAACTATTACATTCTTAGATATTCAAGTTAATTATTGACAGTAGGACACCAAAGATTTAATTGAGAATACACTGTAGAGTCAATACTGTGTGGAGCTTGAGATTTCTAATTCTTGGATCATTATTGTTGCAGTCTTTGCTCGTTGATGATGGGAAAGACTTTCCATTTAATTCAATGGCAGAAAAACCTTTTCCCACCAGGGGGAGACTTTTCCTCTCCTAATACCTGGATCTGGCACATGATTTTCAGAGTCAGGGGCAGCAGAGTTCACCAGTTGTGAACATGTAGTTGTATGAAACTTGGGCATTCCCAGGACACAGCCTCTCACAAAAAGCTATTTCCCTCCTCCCCAGGGTGATGCTGAAGGCTTCCTGCAGTTTCCAGCATAACATTTCCAAGCTACACCTTATGACTGGGGTGAAATCACGAGTCATGTCTTGAAAATGAAATAATCTTTTATTCCCTGTATCTCATGCACAGTGTGTGATGGCACTGCACAGCTCATCATGACTACTGTAAGAAAAAAATCACCCTGAATTTGTTTCAAGTGAAAAAATTCGGGTGAGCTGGCCTTGTAATTGCAGTATATCCCAAAATATATCCTCCACACTTTTTAGATGGGTTGTGGTAAATCACCAAACCTCCCATTAATTCAATCTAAATATTTTTCACTTGGGTTTTGGTGACAAGGTTCCCATGATTAAGGTTTTATTTTCTTTGAACCACAGAACATTATCAGTTTTAAAACTTATTCTAAACCTTCCCAAACCGGTGGTGACCTGGCACTGTTCTCCTGAGCTGCAATCTGTGCTCTGGGCTGGAGGCAGTGAGAGGGGATGGGTGGTTCCAGTGCTCCTAAGAGGTGATGCTGCTGAGGAAAGGGACACCGACACTCATGCAGGACTTCTCAGTCTGGTCTCTGCAAATCTGCCCTGGCAGCTGCAGCCCCTGCCTGACCTGGACCAGCAAATCAGTAAACACAGATCCCATGACCTTTTTGTGCTCATGAAGACAGAAAGGGCTTCTTTGTTGGTAGAATCTCTTTAATATCATATAAATGAACAGTTAATATTTTCTAAAAAGGTGATGTGGAAGAAACAAGAGGGCTGTATTTCATGGAGAGATACAGCAGAAGAGCAAAGAGATGAGTAAGCAGTGTTCAGGACAGTACTTGTGGGCATCTCTGATCTGGCCAGGAGACTGCTGTAGCTCTTGTCAGATGACACATTAGTCATTTTAACCAAGGGCTGCTTCATTGTTTCAGAAGAAATATCCAAGTCCTGCTGTCACGTGGCTGCAGAATTTCATCAAATGACAGAAAACATTGGCACACTGATTAAGACTTCTGCTCTAATGATCATGTAAAACCTGGGCTGCAGGGCAGCCAGGGCATGAGTGACCCAGGAGGTACCAAATAGGACTGGGACAGAGTGGCACCTGTGATGAAGGTGGCTACAGGCAGTGCTGTGTATCACCTGGGGAACATCTTCCATGAGCCACTTTGCAGAGCTATAGGGAACTCTGTCATTGTCCCTGCCCACCTTGTACACAAGGTGTAAAAAGACATTTACTGAACCCTTGACCCAAGATGTGCAACATTTCAAGGAATACAATAACTTCTTTGTCAAACTAAGTGGAGTTCTTTTACCATACAGATTCCTAAAAGACTTGCAAGTGAAGGCAACCAGGGTAAACATATGGCTGATGAGAGCCTGAAGCTTCCTATTCCAGGAAAGGCATTTATTAGTCTTTTCTGGAACAATGCTTAGTCTTAGAGAGACGTTTTTAGATGGAAATACATCAGTCAAATGGGACTGAGAGTGTCTGAGAGAATCACTTAGCTATCAACTGAAGCTAGTTTTAAGGCAATCTGAAGTTTGGCTTTTGTTTTAAACTGTAAAAATTGCAAGAATTATGATAATACTAAGAGAAGAAAGAATATGTTTAACTCAGAGGTTTTGAGTTTTAGCAAATTATTTCATTTGGCTGAAATACAGAAAATTAAACATTGTGTAAAAGTCTAACCAATACAGGATGCTTATCTATTTTAGCTATGAGTACACTTTTGGGTTCTTGTTATCCTGAACTCAGCTGATACTATACAGCCTGTGCACATGGAACAATGCCCAAGCATGCTGGGCTAAGGAGATAAGTACTTCTTCCTTCATAAAATACTGACTTTCAAATGTGTTTTATTTTTATTTCATGCTTTCTCCCCTTTAAAAATGTTCACTCAACAATTTCCTTATACCCATTATCTGACACTGTGTGTTTAATGCATGCTCCTAAGTTAATTCTGCAAGGCTAAAATTATACTATGTACATTGCTGTGATTTGTATGCTTATGATTTTCTGCTTTTATTATTCCAGCTTATTAATTATGCAATTTCCCTGTTCTGAGTATGGCAAATATCTTAAAATAGTGGTATTTCTTTCATGTGGTTAAATACTCACTCACTAATTTATACCAGATGCTTACCAAGCCCATGTATACAATCTAATTATAAATATATAATATATCCTGTAATTTATTATGCAAAGGTGTTTTTCCTTTCATGTGCTGTGACTGCATTGTGGTCAACCAGTTACATCTTCCTAATAGTCCAAGGGTTCACTTGAAATCAGAGCAGGGCTCAGAGTTCAGGAAAAACCAAAAGCTTTCTGCTGTGGTAGGGACAGTGGATCTGCCTGCAAAACATGTGTCCATGGAAATTACAGAACAACAGAATCATTTAGGTTGGAAAGACCTCGAAGATCATTGAGCCCAATAGTTAATCCACCACTGCCAAGTCATCACTAAACCATGTCCCTAAGTGCCACACCTACACATTTTTTAAATCCCTTCAGGGATGGTGACACCACCACTCCCATAGACAGCCTGTTCTAGTCCTGGACAACTCTTTTGGTGAAGAAAGTTATTGGTATTCAATCTAAACCTCTCCTGGTGACACTTGAGGCATTTCCTCTTGTCCTGTCTCTTGTGACCTGGGAGAAGAGACTGATCCCCACCTGAGCACAGCCTCCTTTCAGGAGCTGTAGAGAGTGATAAGGTCTGAGCCTCCTTTTCTCCAGGCTGAACACCTCCAGCTCCCTCAGCTCCTCCTCAGATTTGTGCTGCAGACCCTTCCCCAGTTCCATGACCCTTCTCTGGACAGGCTTCAGCACCTCAATGTCTTCCTTGTAGTGAGTGGCACACTTTTCTAAGTGTACTGATTTTTCCAAGTTATGAATGTGTCTTGAAGGTGGATTTTTTCCAAGCCAGTTTATGATTGAATGTATGAAATGATGGTGATAAAAAAATGGTAAAAGGAAGCTAACACAGATTTGTTACAAATTAATAGGAAATGAAAATAATCTAAAATATTTCTATAAAGAGAGAAAAGAAAATGAAGAGAAGAAATAAAACTTCATTTGTTTTTCCATCAATTGCAAAATGGGTCATATGCCCAGTCAACATGCCCAAGACACACTTTTCCAATTTTAAATCTTCTGAGATTTTGAAATGGGGAAAAAAAAGTTGAAATGTCTTGAAATATTTCTCCCTGGAGTAAAGCAGTCTGATCTGCTTTTGCTGTCTATGTGCAGCAGAGTGTCACCAAGCAATCCCACCAGGCTGTGGTTTCATATCCAGCAGATAACCTCACACACAAGTACAAATGTCATATATTTCATACTCTGGATTAGGAAAAGCCAGCTTACATGAAGGAAGAGGATCTGCTAGCAGGCTTCCAGAAAAAAACATGCATTTTGATCACATTTCTAATTCTGGTGCTGCCATAAAAACATCTAGTAGGAGACAACCTTTACTTCTGACAGCACTCAAAAAAGAATTGGAGAATAACTCCCAGTGTGTCACATTATTACCAAGCAGAACACTTGAATTAAGGCTAAGACATGCAGGTGACACACAAAACATTGTTTTCTCTGCATAGTTCTCAATCATGTTCCACCAGGAAAGACAGACCAAACTCCTGACCAGCCTGTCCAGGGGAGTTCATCCTGTGATGGGGCACTGAGTGCTGTGGTCTGCATCTGCTCTCCCTGCCTCAGGTGGGCAACCTGCACAGCTCCTCTGTCTCCTCATCCTCTTCTGCAAGTGTACTAACTCCCAAGGAACCAGAGGATGAGCAGAAGCCCAAAGTGAGGCACTGAACCCCACAGCTCACTGGTCACCTCCACCAGCAAAAACTCCTCTTTTCATTTCTCTGAGACCACTGGGGATGTAAGGGATTGGATGTCAATCTTTGCCTCAATAACTGCATCTTAACATTAAACTTTTCCTAGAAATCAAGTGTTTAGGGCTGAACTCTGGCTTGAGAGGGTCTGCAAAGCACCCCTAGGCCTTACCAGAATCAGAGATTTGCCCCACAAAGGCTCTCATCTCCTACAGCAAGAGTTTGGAGCAGCCACCCCTCGTGCCTGCCCTTACTCACAAGTTGATGGTGCCTGTGGTGAGAGCAGTGACAACCCAGCGCAGGTCCAGGGTTTTGAAGGGGATCAGGATCATGCTGACATTTGCTGCCAGCTCTTTGTAGCTCTCAGGATAAACAAAGTGGTGAGTGGTCTTGCTCCCAACATCTGATTCGTAGCCAGCAGTGGGGGCACGGTTCATTCTGCAGCCCGAAAATAAGAAGTGAGACAGAAGGGGAATTAGGTAAGTACATGTACATGTGAATTTTCACCAAGTTATTTGCTAGAGGTGCAGGAACACACTCCCATGGCTAAGGGGAGTGCTATATGCAGGGTCTTCAGACAACCCTGACAGGGTGTAGGGGTCCTCAAGCAAGCTGGATGATTGTAACCCATGTGACTAAACAGTAAGTAAAAGCTCAGCTTGGAATTCCTTGGACTGAACAGGAATGCCTACCAAGCAGGTGTATCTCTGAGCACATCCCTGCACTTCCTTTACAGTCATCAAAAGAGTGCTGAGTCCATAAGGACACATTTCACTTCTTCCTAAAGCTGCATCCTCCAGTTGGTGAGAAAAAATTTCCCTGAACTACATCAGCCTGACTTCTTGAAGTTCCATATCCCCTTATCCCTACAGGTGTATTTGAATGTATCTAGGGCCAAGGTAATAAACTATGCTATGTGTGACAAGAAGCAACAAATATTCCTTATGATTCTCCCACAAACACAAAGACAGTGACAAATACAGAACCTGCTGCTGACCCTTCATTTACTCAAACCTTGCTTTTACTCTGTAGTATGTACTCCAAGTCCACAGATACTCAGGGTCACTGCCCACACATGGGGTGCTTTAGGTAACCCTGGGGTCAGTGCATGGAGATCTGCCCAGGGCCTCCAGGGCTCAGTTAGGAAGAGTTGGCTAAACAGGCCTGCCCTGCCTTATGTTGGATGTATCTCAGATCCACAGAATCAGAGGATATTCTGAGTTGCAAGGGATTCACAAGGATCATTGATTCCAGCTCTCAAATGAATGGCCCACACAGGGATCAGGGAGGGGATTTCTGAACTCAGGATTGCAGAAATGCCCCTATGCCCGTGTTCACTTCTGAAAGCCAATCTGGGAACACATCAGCAATTCCCTCCCTGATGCTTTAGCTCCTCAGTGGCAGAGATTTGCATATTTCTGTGGTGCAGCACAGTGCACATTACAGATCCCTGAAGCAACTTGCATGAATCCATGCTGCTGTGCAAAACCATGGAGAAACCCCCCAGTGGTTTCTGACCAAAATGTGTTTTTTTTTCTGCAATAACATTAGCTCAGCTCCTGGCAGAAGCACAGGGAGGACAAGGAAGGATGTAGCTGATGAGGTAACAAGGAGTATCATACATTGCCAGACAACATGCTGCCCTGGTTAATGATAACAGGAGAGGCAAAATCTGTTTATCAAGTCTGTGCCAGGCTGTGCTATTGCATTTCTCCCCCAGGTGAATTACTTAAGTTTCTTCTAATTCCCTTCATGGCAGTTATTAGTGTAGTTATAACATCCTGCCAGCCTCATGGATTTATGGAGTTTCCTGTTATTGGCCTCCCTGCCAATGACCAGTGACCCACACCATTCTGTGCAGAGATACTGGAAAAGCACAGGACTTTCTGTGTTTTACCTTGAGATTAGCCAGTCAAAGGTATAAAATATGGGTGTTTCTTTCCACCATGATAAAGACAAGGGTGGCATGTTGGTCATTTTACAATCTGCCCTGGGGTCTGTGTACCTTTCCTACCACCCATGGTGGGGCTGGTGGTGCCACGGCAGAAGGCAGTGCTCACACCCAGCCTCAGCAGGAAGGACCAAGCAGGAACTTCCTTCTGTCATGGAAGTAGATAGCTGCACAAATAAAAGTGGGCTGGAACACACTGTTTGGAAGGAAAGGTGCCCTCTCAGACTCCTTGGCTCTCCCCTGCACTTGGCTGTATTGCCAGAGCATGTGGAAGTGAATTTCAGGTCACCAGAGATTTTGTGTTTGACGAACAGAGGGGTCTGCACAAATTCCCACAGGGAATCCTAAAATCTTGTGCAATCCTTTCAGATAGGGCTTAACAAACAAATTAAATATAAATATAAATATAAATATAAATATAAATATAAATATAAATATAAATATAAATATAAATATAAATATAAATATAAATCTGAGACTGGAAGGTTCACTAAGTCACCAAGAATTTTGCCCTTGCCAGGGATGTCTGGCTATGGGATGGGCAAGGCCTCAGAGCAGAAACATGCACCTGGGTGAGTTACTCTTTATTTATTACTACCAGCTTTTGAGTATAGTAAAGTCTTTTCTGATGAGTCTGGAAATGTAGGATAGGCAATAAAAGAGAGTCCACACAGGAATGGGGCTGTCTCCATATGGAAGGACACAGAGTTAGGCATAAATGCACCACAGCTTCCCACATTTGCAGCTGCCCCACATTTACAACTGGTAGGAATAATGTTGAGGGCTCTCCCTTTCCCTTCATGGATCTGTAGGCCAGGTTGGTGCCTCTGCCTTTGGGGAGGTACTTTTGGCAGAGAGCAAGACATGCAACTGCAGGAAGCAACTCCTGATATGATTTGTGAAGATTTAGATGTCATCTGAAGGCTCTGTGCCATGTTCAAGCCACATCAGAAGCCAAGGTGGCTTAACAGTTCAAACAGTGTTGATCTTCTGTTGATTTATTCTTGACTTCAGTGCACAGCTTCCTACTAAGGCTTTCACTGCTGCTGAGAGAATAATCCCACATGTGGCATTTCAAGAGGAATCCCTCCCTTCCTGCCCTTTATTGCTCTCCAGATTGTACTGTGCAGGCAGCTGTGGTGTAAAAGGCAGATGACACACTGGAGATGAACTTAGTCCAGATATTTTGGCTGCCCTCTAGGTGATAAGCTCTGCTTACCTAGCTCCTGCTTGCCTTTCAGTGGAACAAAGCAGCCAACCTTGTTGTCTTGAAATGGAGAGGCAATGACATCCTTTACAAATTACCTGCAGCCAAACAGGTGACTCCTGTCCATGAAAAGTGTCTTTGGCTTCCCCACCATGGCACTACTTCAGAATGAACTAGTGCAGGGAAGTAAAATCTAAAACAATCAGTTAAATGTCTGAAAGATCACTTGTGAGCACTGGCTGCAGAAATAACTTTCACTCATAAGTGCAAACATTTTTTATCTGATATTTTAACATGGATTGTGCAGAACAAGCTACAGTATCAATACCTTTTTATTTTTTTTTTTGTCCAACCTAAAACATGAGCTCATATCTCCAACACACATAGTTCACACACCTGAAATTTAGACTCAAGTACCAGGTTTCACTAGACAGATCCTCACTTATCCCCCCACACAGCAGTGGATTTTAGACAGCTGAGGAGTAATGTGCACTGTGCTGCACCACAGAAATATGCAAATCTCTGCCACTGAGGAGCTAAAGCATCAGGGAGGGAATTGCTGATGTGTTCCCAGATTGGCTTTCAGAAGTGAACACAGGCATTTCTGCAGTCCCGAGTTCAGAAATCCCCTCCCTGTTCCCTGTATGGGCCATTCATTTGAGAGCTGGAATCAATGACCCTTGTGGATCCCTTGCAACTCAGAATATCCTCTGATTCTGTGGATATGAGATACATCCAACATAAGGCAGGGCAGCTCCGTTTAGCCAACTCTTCCTAACTGAGCCCTGGAGGCCCTGGGCAGATCTCCATTGGAATGTCTAGGTCAAGGTAACAAACTACGCTATGTGTGACAAGAAGCAGCAAATATTCTCGCGCGAAAAGGCACCAAAGGCAGTGCCAAATGAGACACAAACAGTGCCAAATCCAGGCCTGCTGCTGACCCTTCCTCTCCCCAGCACTGCCCTTTGCTGCCTCACCTGAGCACGAAGTCGTGGCCGTCGATGGCGCGGCCGTAGCGGGCCTGCCGCAGGTTGCCCGAGTTGCCGACGACGGCGCAGCGCCGGCAGCCGAAGGAGCCGCGGGCCTGCAGCGGGTCCCCGTCCCCGGGGATCACCCCGAACAGCTCTGCCAGCGTCGAGTTCAGGCTCCGCGGAGCCTTCTCTCCTTGCAGCTTCTGTCAGGGAGGGAAAGCGCTCCGGGTTAGCACACAGCTTTTCTGGCAGCTAGCGTGGCCTGGAGTGCCGAAGGGCTGCCCACAGACAGACCTTCTGCAGTGCACGGCCTTGGGTTACAACACTGAGGGAAAAATACCAGCTGGGAAACCCCTGAACTTTTTAACTTGCCTTCCTTTTTCTCCTCCTTCTCATCAGATTCCCACGCTTCCTCAGTCTCTATCTAGCCACAACAGATCAGATCAAGCATTTTTCCTGAGGTTGGTAAGCCTAAACCCACTCTGGGTCAGGCATCTTCTGTTAGGATATGTGTAAGATTTCTTTTAACTCTCCTACAAATGACAGAAAAGTCTCTGGGGAGCTGATGGAACACAGAAGTGGATGATATCCCTGCCACAACTTTTGGCATATGCCAGGAGTGGAGAGGGAAATGGGAAGTGAACTGTGGAGGAACCTCTGCTCACGCAATGAGAAATCCTACTAGACTTAGCCCTGAGGGCTGGAGATGTGTAATCATCTAAAAAAAAATCTCCAGGATGAAGAAAAGCAGCCGGACCTTGGTCATTGTGTCTGTTGCCATGGAGGGAACGTGTTCTGTGGCAGCTGTGTGGTGCTGGTGGGAACAATGGCTGCACTGGGAGGGTACAGGCAAGGTGCAGGGCAGGGGATGGTCAGACACTGCCCTTCTGGCTCAGATCTCTAGGCTCACTGAAGGGGCTGGCAGCACTGGCATGCTCACAAACAGCTCTGCCCACCCTCGTGTGCCACTGGCTCCCAAGCTCACAAAAGGAGAATGCACAGAATGGGCCAAAAGGGCTCTGTCCTGCTCTGCCAGCCCAGGGCGTGGAAAGACAGGGAGGGAGAGAAAAGAAACACCTTTTCCCACGACTCCCTGGAATGGCCTGGGCTAATTTGGCTTTAGTTTCCAATATGTTTCCCTTGACTGCACCAGGAACTGTTAATTTGTCTTGTATCTCCCTGTCTCACACAAAGCAGCACTGCAATTTTTGTTTAAATTCTGTGCTTCTTGCAGGACCTTATTTGCACTGAAATGAACAGGGTCTTTGGAGCTCAGAGCTAGAAAATGACACTGACAACTTGAGACAAAGAAGACAAAGAAATCCATTCACAGACTTAATCTTCCAACTAAATCTTCCTAATCTATATACCTGTATATGAGCTGCACAAGGTGATTAGGATGCAAGGTAATTAGGATGACCAGACAAGACTGAAATTATGACCATGTATGTCACTATTCAGTGCAAGGCTCAATTATATAAATAAAAAACGTAATCTTCTAAATGTGCGTGTGATTAAACAAACATATGGTCACATATCTAAACTCTTGTGTGTTCTTTAAGAATCAAATCTGACCTCATCTTACTCCAAATATGAGAAAAACAATGTTAGAAAAACCTGCAGCCTTCATAATAATTTGAGACTTCACTGACATCACAGAGTGTAGTACAGGTGTATAATGCAGTAAAATACAATCTTTTTTGAAAAATGAACTTATTTTGAGTTATTTGAACACACATTTGCATATACTCATATACACTCTTTCTCTCTGTAAAGATGAGCTGACTCTCAACTGTCATTAAAAAATGAAAAGGAAACCCACCAAAACCTTATTCTTGAACTGATTTGGTCTGAAAAAATTTAGAACAGGAAGGCAATTTTCAGAAAATTCCAAGTACCTGAGTGCCCTTTTAAGTTAAATTATCTTTTCATCCAGACTGACAGCATCAGAAAAGGGAAAGACCTGGAGAACTGACGCATTTTTGCTGCATTAAAATAGTAAGAATAGTAAGAAACATCTCCATTTGCAGAGCTCAGACATCTACCATTCTTTTATGCTTCTGTCTAGAGTAATTCCACTGCAACCAAGCTGAAACATGGCAACCAACATCAACCCGAAAGCAGGACACCATTGTCCTACAATCCCTCTGCTGTACACAACTTCCATGGGAAAGACCATTATCTGTCCTTAACTCATTCCAAGTGCTCTGTTTTGATTTCCCAGAGATTATCTGATTGAACTACGCATTTCAGGCCTAACCTTCTATCAACACTGGTTAGTCTTTGACATTTCAGCAAAACAAAGAGGAAGCAACAGAGCAGGTTAACTCCAAGGCATATTCAGTTCAGACTTAACATACAGCCAGTTCCTTATTGCACAATGTTTGCTTGGCTTATTGAAAAAAGACCATTTTAATAGCATTACAATTACAAGCTGATTATAGTTCACTTTCCCACACCAAATTTCTGAATTTCTGTCCTATTTTCTTCTTTTTTTTTTTTTTTTTTTTTTTAGTATTGTTGCATTTTCTTTTTTTTTTTTAATTTCTTTTTTTTTTCCCTCCTCATCAAGCTCTCCCCAGTCTGGCCATTCCCATAAAGCAGCAAAGGCATAGAGTGAAAGTCTGTCCATGCATAGAAGTGCCATGTGGCTCTGCTAGGACAGCATCCCCCCTCCAAGTGCTGTAGATGTATGACAGGGATATGAGTATGGATATAGCTGCTACAAGTGGCCTTAACTACACTGAAATACTTGACCCATGTCCTGAGTGAAGTGGCTGCTTTTCTCAGAAGTCTGTGCAAGTAATATGTGTGTCTAAAGAAGCAGTTCAACTTTTTGTCCAAGATCATAAAGCATGTTAACCCATCTTGTGTCCACATAAAAAATATCACTGGATCACTAAACACTCCAGCTTCCCTCCATAAAACATTTGTGCGTCACTCGAGAGTCAACTCTCCACCTTAGGTTGCTAAAAACTATATTTGGGAGTTCAGATTGAGAAGTTTCCTAAATCATCTCCCAGACTTAGAAACTCCCCCTTTTAATATACAGAAGTGAACTAGATAGTTTTGCCTCTTCTTATTTAAAAAAAACAAGGAAGAAAAAAAACGGCAAGAAAAAAGAACCCTCAGAGTTCATGCACTCCCTTTCTTTACCCATGAATGGCTCTCCAAGGAAGGACCTGTTGTTCCCTCCTCATCACTGTGCACACCTCCACTAAGGATGAGAAGGGATTTGTAAACTTCTCAGAAGGCTTCACTGAGCTCCCCAATACCATCACACTGACAGCACTACCAAGCAGCAGGACCCAAAACTTGGCTAAGGGGAGAGTGTGAATTCAGCCAAGGCTGCTCAGAGCTAATGGCTTGGAGTGGTGAGGACACAGCTACAGAATGGTTTGGGTTGGAAGAGGCCTTAAAGATCATCTCATTCTGATCCCCCTGACACGGGCAGGGACAGGTCCCATCACACCAGGCTGCTCCAAGCCCCATCCAACCTGGCCTTGCAAACTACCAGGGATGGGGCATCCACTTCTCTGGGAAACCTGTGCCAGTGCCTCCCCACCCTCAAAGGGAAGAATTTCTTGCTAATAACTAATCTTAAACCTGCCCTCTTCCAGGTTAAAGCCATTCCCCCCTTCTCCCATCAGTACATGCCCTTGTGAAAAGTCCCTGTCCAGCTCTCTTGTAGCCCCTTTAGATATTGAAAGCCAGCAATAAAGTTTCCCCAAAGCCTTCTCCAGGTTCAACAACCCCAATTCTCTTTATAAGAAAGGCATTCCAGCTGTCTTCCTGGTCTCCTCTGGATTTACTCCAAGACATCCACGTCCTTTTTATCCTGAGCCTCAAAGGAGTCAGGAGCCCCTCAAAGGAAAGCTCTCCTGGTGTGCATCCTGCACCCATGGCCAATTTGGCAGCATATTAAACACAACTGATAGATGAGTTTGCAATCACTGGTGTGATTGATGCAGACAGAACATGGCCCAAGGCAGAGCCCTTGTGGTGGGCAGACAGGTCCAGCTGTGGGTCTGGCAGCATGGAACTGGTGAGGCAGCCCTGCCAACACACAGCCTGGGCAAAGCTGGGGCAGCAATACTGGGGTTTGTGGCTTTTCTAAATTTTTTAAACTGTTTTTAAAAGATAAAGAATGAATAAAGCCCCATGAGAATCCCTTTTCCACAGCTACTAATTGTCTCACTGCTGCAGTTTGGAGGAATTAACACTCATGCAACACTTCCCAGCTACAAGATTAATCTTAGCAACAGTCTGGTGGGGCAAATCCAGGTAATCTCTGCTCTACAGACTCTGGGAGAGCTTAAAAGGAAATCATCAATTTTAAAAATGGCTCTTTGGTCTGGAAAATATGGCTTTATTCTTATTATACTTAGTGTCCTTCAATTACTATGCATCTAAGAGTTGAAGGGGAAAAATTGAGGAGCTGTCAAGAGTTTGGGCTTTGTTTAATGATCTGTGTAGTCAAAAAATTTACATTTTCAAATATAAATATATTTGTGCATATATATATTTTGTAAATAACACACAATAATATGCTGAGTTGTACAATTTCTGACTTCCATGGTTGGTATGGGTCACCTCTACACTACTCTGACCCTCGTGCTGAGAGAGACCTGTGAGCTTGGACCACCTTCACATCCACCTGTCCTCACCACAGGAGGAGCAGCTCCAGCCCAGCTGGACTTTTGTGGGGGCTGCCAGTGAGGGTAAGAGGTGACCCAAGGTCAGGTTCTCCCCATATGTCCAAATCTGGTCTAAATGTCACACTTACAACCCAGCAGCTGAACTGCAGGTGGGACTGGGTGGGACTGGGACCAGAGCCTGGGCCTGGGTTTGGGATTTGGTAGCACCTTCTGCAGTGACCTGGTAGCTACACACTCCAAAGTGCTGAGCCCTCTGCATTGCTTTCAAAGAGTCACAGACAGCAACCCAGTTTCAAAGGAAGCTTCTGGTGATCAAAGCATCTGGACACATTTTCCTCAGGGAGCATGCAAAATGCATGACTCAGGTGCCAAGCAGCTCTGCTGCTGCTTTAAAAATCAGTGCAGCTGCCCCAGCTTCCCCAACACGTGTTGGGTGGGGATGCCCCTTTGCTCACCAGCTGAAAGCCCATTTTTAAGTCATATATATTGCATTTTTTCTACAAACATAATGAGTTTGAACCAATATTTTCTTTTAGATATGGTAATAACATGACCCCGAAATCTCAACTTTCTTCCAAAGAGAAGGCAAAACCCTCAAACATCGTGAGACTAGAGATAAAAGTTCTTATAACATGATAGTTTATGAACAATATGCTACAGAGAAGATTGCCAGGAAACTGAGCCTAAATTTACTTATCACAACTTCAATCCATCAAACTCAACATTTGGGTTTAGAACAGCAGGTTCTGATCTATTTTTTATACTTTCTGACCACCAAGAACAATGCAACCCTTTAGAACAAAGCAAGAAAACGATAAATAAATGCTGTGCTTTGTTACAGTGTGTAATTCCTGCCATGTTTCCTTATATATGGGTTACTAAATTTACTGAGAACATCCACAGCATTTGTGTCATGGTAAAACAATGGAAAACTTGCAGGTGAACCAGCTCAGGGAGGTGAGGAAGAAAACATAAACAGAAAGGAATGTATCACGTAATACCAGGTGCCACACTGCAAAAACACTCTCACAGTCCCTAAACATAAAATAAGGGAAGGCAGAGAAGAAAGAGAGAGGAGGTAAGAGACAGGAAGGGTGAGAGGGAGAAAAGGGAAGGAGGAAGGAGTTTCTAACAAAATGTTCACAACCTGAAGTGTTATTAATGCCCAGATCCTCCCTGAGTGCAGAGGATTCCAATTCAACCTTAAGTCACAAAAAGTACAGAGCAGCTGCAGGGGTGTACATGGGAGGAGAATTTGGGCCATTATTTGCTACCTGACTAAAATAATGGACAGTTTATCAGCTGTGTATATTTAAGCAAATGAGAAGCAGGGAGCAGTGCTGACAACATCCCCCTTATTTCCATGAACAAAGAAACAGGCAGGTCCATTTTCAGGGGTCTTCTCTGGAAGGAGGATGAGCCTCTGCAGGGATGGTGGCACTGATTCTCCCCTGCTCCCTCCCACCTGCACAGGTGGGAGCACTAAACCCAGTATACACAAACCACTTCATTCAGAGCAAGCAGGAATCTGTCCTTCTACAGGTCACATCCTACCAGGCTGGAAGTGTTCAAACTATATATTCTCCAAATAAACCATGAAGCAGCCTGGCAGCCATGGGAAGAGCTGTAAGCAAGGGAAACCACCCCATTCTTGGTCCTAAATATCCCTTTGTCTCCAATTCTGGTCATTAATCTCTGAAATCAGTCCTCACTGTCCTAGTCCTGGAGGGATACTAATGCTGCAGGACTACCTGGATGAATAGCACTTATTCACAGCAACAGGGTGAAGGGGGAGGGAGGGCAGGCTGAGTCTGTGGACAGGGAAGCACTCTGCCTGCCTTTAGGGTCTCCCCATGGCAGGGCAGTCACAGCTGTGCAAGAAAGAGCTCCAGTGCCATCTCAGAGCCTCAGCTACAGCTCAACAAAACCTCCACACTGTCTGAAATCACCTCCTGAGAGTGAACACACAGTCATTCCCCCTGCCAAAAAGAAGTCTGAGCAATCTCAGGTTTCCTCATACCTCCTTTCTATGTACAAATATAGCAAAAAACTCACAAATTACTAAGTTGGCAAAGCACACAGGAGTGAAACATGGCCATGAGCAATGTTTTCTTAGACTGGCCGAAATCTCAGAATTGCTTTGAAGATGAGCCTAAAAATGAACAGCAAAAAGGGAGTTGCCTTCAGGATGCACCTGGGAATTACTTGCTGAAGAAATGACACTGTCTTGGAAAAGCTTACCCAAAGCAACATGTACACAAGGAATTAGTTGCAATGATGAGGTGAGGCCACATCACTCTTGGGGTTTACCCAAAACCATCTTTCAGAGGAGTCAGGGCATCTGACTCCATCTACCACACATTAGGGCAAAGACTTTCAGTAAGTAAAAACTTACAATACATAATGCAGTTATGGGCGATATCAAAATATTTCACATATCCTGTCTGAAGATTGAAAAAGGAATCTTAGAAGATTTATTTTTACCATCTGGAAAAAAATGGCTTTGATTTTTTATTCTGAAGTGGTGTATTTCCTTTGAACTTGATCTAAATTAAAAAAAAAAAATGAAAACACTAAAACATGGTTAGACAGCCCTGAAAATTAATGAAGAGGTTTTGTTTGGGATGGGGAGGGGAGACTTTTGGCTGTTCCGTTTTTCATTTTGCTGAAAAAGAAACAAAGCTCCTCTGAAAGAATCTGTTTCAGGTTGAGCTGAATTCTGAACTCACTGGTGAGTTCACCTCGAGTGCTGTGTCCAGGACTGGGCTCCTCCCTTCCAGAAGGACACTGAGGTGCTGGAGCAAGTCCAGAGAAGGCAGCAAAGGTGGTGAAGGGTCTGGAGCACAAATCCTGTGAGGTGACTGAGGCTGAGGGAGCTGGGGCTGTTTAGCCTGGACAAAAGGAGGCTCAGGAGTGACCTTGTCACCCTCTGCATCCCTGAAAGGAGGCTGAGGCCAGGTGGGGTCAACCTCTTCTCCCAGGGAACTGCAGCAGGATGAGAGGACACAGTCTGAAACTATGGCTGGGGAGGTTGAAGTTGGGCATCGGAAGGAATTTCTTCACAGAAGGGGTGATGAGACATTGAAATGGGCTGCCCAGGGAGATGCTGAGTGACCATCCCTGGAGGTGTTTAAAGAAAGGAAGGACTGGATGTGGCACTTGGTACCCTGTTCTGATTGACAAGTGGGGTTCAGACACAGGTTGATCTCAGAGGTCTTTTTCATTTCCAACCTAACTGAATCTGTAAATTGAGAAAGCATTGCTTTTTTTTTTTTTTTTTTTTTTTTTTTTTTTTTTTTTGTTTCACTACAAAAGGACCATTACATAATTCAGACTTTTGTACTGATTCCCAAGCTTTTTCTTCTTCTTTTTTTTTTTTTTTTTTTTTTTTTCCTTAAGAGAGAATGCATTCAAACCTCATGCTTAAATCAGTCAGTTCTGAGTGCAGAATGCAGAGTGGTTTTGCTCATGGTGTCCATGAGTAACCTCATCCTCTCATTACTGAGCTCAATCTGGTGTATGCCCACCCCTTTGAAAACTGCCAGCCCAGCTCCTTGGTGAAACCTCAAGCCAGGGCAAGGACCTGAACTTGCCATCTTCCCTTCTCAAGGCTCCAGCAAAGTCCAGACAACAAACAGGAGGAACAGAAGGAACAGAAGGAAAAGTGTCTGGAAGTTGCAAGAAAAGCCACAAGCAATGGGAAATCAAAGTCATGGCCAAGGGGCAGGTGAAAAGATACAGCACCTGGAGTACTTGAGAGTCACTGCAAAAGGGAGGGACTCATCATAAAACAATTATATCATTTACACAACAATTAAAGATGGCAGAGTTCAGTGGCATTTATTTTTCAACACTAAATGCAACAGCCAGTGGAGTGAGAAGTGATAAATCTGATACAGCCTCATTCCCACAGTATTGACATCCCCTCCAAACCTGAATGCTCCCACTGCAATAGTGGGTGCCTGTTGGAGAGGCCCCTTCATGGTGCCAGAGATGGCCTGAAAGCCCAGAATTCAACAGCAAGGGTTGTGCTTGCTGAAGGACACCAAGTTCCAGGCTGTTGAGTGTTCAAAGAAAGGCACAGGGGATTATTCTTCTGGAACAGGGGGAAAACAAGTGCAATGAAACTGTGATTTCACTGGGGTTGCTGCAGCAGAACCTGCACTTTAGCACCTGGGCAGCACAGCCATGAGTAAATCAAACCACTGATGTCTTGTTTCAAGAGAACATCAAAGGGGCTTTTGTTAGGCAAAACAACAGGATGCATCTTTTTCCCTTCTGTGCTTTATGAAAAAGGCATCCACTCACTTTCATAATGCTTAAATTCGATTTCAAGGGGTAACTGGACCACCCTGTTCAAGGATACACTTGGGGCTGTTCTTTCCAAGTGACCCACAGCCACCCATGAGATTTCTGGATCTGTTCTACACCATCAGCCACAAGAGAGAATGTTCTCATATGCATGGAATTAATATTTCCCCATTTGAATTATTTACATGTTTTGTGGTAGGGAGAGCCCCAGGAGAATTGCACGTGTCACAATTAGTTTGATATCCACCCTGATGAATAGCAGAAAGCCACCTGAAGCTGAAACAGAGAGGTTATGAAGCCTGGCCTTTGGAAGAGAGGGGAGAAAATGACAGTATTGACATTTGCAAATTCTGGATCTACCACCTAACTCTATCAGGGACTTCTCTAGCTTGGAGAAAGTGATTGTACAGTCCAAGCCCCTCCGAGCTAAACAGCAGCACAAACAACTTCCTTCCACCTCTTGTCAGCTGAGACAGCAAATGCTTTGGGCAGAAAACATCTTTCATCTCTGGAAGCCTGACACCCCAAATCCAGGCTGTATCCACACCCCCACTTACCAGCCACCACCTGTAGCTGTCTTCTGGGATCAAGGCATTCTGTGAGGTCAGGAAAGGTTGCATAGTTGAGTTAAACCTCTGGTCGAACCAGAGGGAATGTCCCAGCTCTGAAATGCACGTGCGGCAGCTGCAGGGCCTCCTGGGGTACTTGAAGAGTTTCTGGACATGCTCTGAAAACTGCACAACCAGATGTCTGGGGTCCCAGGTGGTTGTGGTCACCTGGTGTGTGTAGTTCAGCAGAAATGAGGTCACTGTGATGAGCAGAAAGGCGAAGGTGAACATTTTCACATTCCTCCTCCTCACCACAACCATCTTTGCCCCGTGGTGCTGCCCCCACAAGGCAGGGTCCAGTGTAAGGCAGAAAGGAAAGGCTGAGGCAGGTGCCTGCCAGTTACCACCCCAGGCTCAGGCTGAACAGATTGACTCCACTACTTCCAGCCATAGGGGAGAAGCTTCATCTTCCCCAAATGGGCTTAAAAAAGGACAAGCTGGGTATTTCCTTTCACCTCCTCGTGGTGCTTCGAAGTTCCTTCCACCTGTGTCCTGTTGCTGACCGCCCTGATGAGGGTTTACTGAAGATAGACCCTTGCCTTTCTGCATACAGAAATTAAAACTCAGGTTTTGTGTTTGAGAGTAAGCCATACATTAAAACAAGCAAATTGTAGGAAGAACTGTATTCTTTCTCTTGGAATTCAGTTCTTGAACAATCAGATCATCTGGGGTTGTACATTCCATCAGAGAGATGTGCTCTAATATCCATTCAAGCCATGGAGAGAAGTTTGCAGCCTAGAGATACACAGACACAAAAAGAAAGAAAAATGGTCAGTTGATTTTTTTTTTTTCCACTCCTCTTAACCTAATTTCTCTGCTTTTCCCTCCCCATCCCAGAACTTCTGATCAGGTCAAAGCCCTCAAAACAGCAGCCCTGGCTTCAAGCTCTGCTCAGGTATTTGCACAGTGAGGAGTGTGAGGGTGAAATTTTGGAAAGGGCAGAGCATGGACCTGTAGACATTGAGTCCCTTGTATTGAATCAGCCTCCTGGCTCTGCTCTGGCCTTATTTGAATTACAGTTTGTAGCTATTTGAATGTCAATGACTCACCTCCCTCCTTCAGGCTGACCTTGATAGCCAAAAGATACCAGCAAAGCATTCATAACTCAGAGCAGCTGAACAGCAAGCACCCGGCAATGGAGGGAGGAGCAGGATAGGGAAAGATGAATCAGTTCTTTTCTCTTTCTTTCCCCAGCCAGCTTAATTTCTTAAGGATTGGGGTTGGATTTGTGATTACAGAAAGCCAAGCAAAAACAGCTCATATGTCCTGGGACAAACAGGGGAAGTCAAAGCATAAATGGCCTTTGTTTCACATGGAAAATTGTCCTTTTTTCTGTCAAGGAAAGGCAGGTGATAGCAGCTTGAACCCAGCCTAGGCAGAGAGGCACAGAGCTGCTTTGGAGGTACAGAGGGATCCAGAGCTGCTCTCCTTTCCCCTCCTGGTGTTCCCTGCCTGGCAGCAGTGATTTAAACAAGTTTTTAAAAGTCAGAAATGAATCCATTCATCCCACAGGGTTTTATGGAAATGCCATTGTGGGACAGGCATTGTTTAGTGGGAAGAAAAACACGTTGTTTATAAAACTTCAGATGTTTACAAAAGGTCCCAAAAGTGCCATTCCTAAATAATACTCTTTGTTTTGTTTGTTTTGGTTTTTTTTTAAAGGTAGGGAAACAAATCAGAGAAGCAACCATGTCAAAATATGTGCAATTGATTAACAAGTGAAAGCCCAGCAAGAGAAGTTTCATTCAGTGCCAGCAAAACTGCAACTGTTGGGATGAAACCTCATCATTTTAGCCCATTCTGTGCATGGCATTGGTGCAGGACCCCTCACTGCATCCCCCAAATGTGCTGTGTATCCAGACAGGAGGGAAGTGCAGCTGCAGCATCCCCAGTTTGCTGCTGCTCCTCTCCTGGGGCTCTGCGAGGAGCTGCCCCAGGCCAAACAGCTTTTCCAAGGGGTTTGACACAGCACCTTGGAAACAGCTTGGATTTTAGAGGTGCTGTGTAAATATTTAGAGAGTCCCATACAGTAATTTCTGAACAGAACAGCCTCAGACCTCGGTTTTAAGCCTTTGCCCCAGGCTTCTCCTGCTCAGCACGTGATGGGCAGCGTGTGCCCTTCAATTCGCTGATGTTTGCCAAATGCCTCGAGATTTATTTTCAGTCTGGCCCCTCCACAAGCATTTACAGGAGCTCAAGGGCTGACAAGTGGGTCAGGCTAGATAACAAAGGGCTTTATTAACCCCTTCTGCTTGGGCTCCTTGCACCAGCAAAACAGGCAAGCAGCCTGCATTCACTTTAATGTCGCAGAGGGAAGTTTTTATACTAACCAGAAATCTGCTGAAGTATTCCCAGGTAAAATTCAGGAATCTCAGCCTCAGAGATGTGATGGGGATGCTGCCACTGTGGCTGGAGAGTGAGAAGGGGAGCTCAGGAGAACAGCCCAGTGCACAGCCCCATCCACACCAGCTGCTCTCTTCGCTGCAGAACTGCCCCAACACATTTGCTTTCCTAGCCTGGATGTAGTTGTGAGTCTAAACAAAAACACAGCCTCTAACAACCCTGAAAACAGCTGAATCCCAGAAGCAAATTGATTTTCCATTTATGGAGTGGATAATTCAAGAGCTGTAATGCTGGCAGGTCAAACCCCCACTGCTGTCAGCGCTGGGCCAAGTCAGTATTTGTAAACACAGTTCCTGCTCTTCTGGTATTTTTTTAAGAGAAGGGAGGGAGATTATCTAGCCTTTCTTGGGAAAGCCTATAAAATGGAGTATTGTTGATAAAACAGTTCTGGCCTCCAAAACAAGCACTCATTTAACCAGATTTACTTATTTATTTATTTACTGTAACTCAGCTAAGGTTAAATTGATATTTATAACTCGGGGAGAAAAAAACCCAAACCCAAACCAGTGTTTACAATCTCTTCAAATTCCTAATCATTCTCTCCTTTTTAGCATGTGATAGGAAGGTGATAAACTAGAGTTCCTAAGGCCCTTTTCCCTTGTGGATATGAACACTGGATATTCAATTTTAATTCTTACTACTTATGATTTCCTCTGAATGTTCATGCTTCCTATAGATACTTATGTTAGATAAATATACAAATATACACAGACACACACACATATATTATATATATGTATATGCTGACAGGACTATATATTTCATTTAGGGCCTGAGGAAGAAGATGAAATTAATGTAAAACCTTTTTTTTTAAGTTCAATGTGATTTGGAGCTTTTTTTTTTCCTTAAAACCCCTGGAATATCCAACCCTGACATCACTACTTTCATTCTTCACAGCATCTTGTACCACATCTCAGACTATCCCTGTGTCTGCCTCCCATCCTCTGCTCACACAAGATGCATAAATCTGTGCAAGGTGCTGGGAAGTGGAAGGTTGGGGACTGGTGTGGGAAACATGCAGGGATGCCAGCCCCAGCTGTCAGGAATGTTTCACTTCTGGATACCACCTGTGATAGTTAAATTAAGGCATTACAAGTAAGTATCATGATACCAGCCACAGTCCTTATCACCATCCCTGCCATGACCTCAGCATTA
Organism: Oenanthe melanoleuca; assembly: GCF_029582105.1. NCBI lineage: Eukaryota > Metazoa > Chordata > Aves > Passeriformes > Muscicapidae > Oenanthe > Oenanthe melanoleuca. The sequence continues at coordinate 7,871,209 of NC_079335.1, read as the reverse complement.
GCACATCTGTGAACAGGCTATTTTAGCCTCAGACCCAGAAACAATTTCTGGGGACTGAAGGTAGGGAGATTTAGTGCCCAGCCCTCTCCCACATATCCCTGAGAGATAAGCAGAGCTTAATACTGCATCCTGCAGCTGTGCCTGTGCCCAGAGATCCCAGCTCAGCCCATGCCAGCAGCAGGTTAAGCTACCTTAAGTGATTGGGTGCTTAAGGTCTTATTTCTGGTCTGGATTTTGCCTGCTCCCTTCCCACTCCCTCTCTTTCAGCCAGTGTCATTGTCCCCCTGTAAGGCACCTTTGTGCACCCTGGGACAGTTCACTTATGCTGGTAATACCCAGTGCAGGGAGAATGCAGAGGCTCATGTCCCAGGAAGAACAGAGAGGCAGGGTCAGAAGAAGAGACAAGTTCCTCCAAACTCTGTTCTGAGTGTAAAGTGGGTCCAGGGTGGTTAAATGGTCAAAAGTGAGAGTTGAGTTTAACCTTCTGTCTACATTTTATGCAAAAGATACCAGGATCAGCCAATTGTGATTGTCGTCATTATCTTCATGTTTTAGAAAAAATAAAAAGAAAGAGCATTTTTTTTTGTTTTGTTTTGTTTTTTTTTTTTGTGTTTTTTTTTTTTTTTTTTTTTTGTTTTTGTTTTTGTTTTTTTTCCTCCTCCAAGGTAGATTTTATTTGCATTGTAAACTCACAATCTGAAGAATGTCCCTGGCCCCTTGCCAATCTGGTAATTAACAAAGATAAAAACACATCGGTTCAATGGACTAATACAAAGCAATTCTTAACACCTTAAGGAAATATTTTTTTTACAAATCCACGTACAAATGCAGTGTATTCTCACTGCACTTGTCAGGCTCTCTGACAAAAGCTCATCTGCACACAAAGCAAATCTGCACACATCTCCCACAAAGGAGCACAGAAAGAGAAGGGGAACCTAAACAATGCCCTGCTGCAGCTGCTTCCAGGCCCATCCAGGAGCAGGAGCAGCCCAAAGGGCACGAGGGAACCTGAAACAAGAACTCAAAGAAGGGGCACCTTGCCTGATCCCTGCCAGGGCTGGTCCTGCACAGCCTCAGGCTCAGGCATGAAGCTCACCCAGGTGAGTCAGCTCTGCCTCTGGGACTGGCATCTGTTGGTGCCTTGGGTTTGGGGTGCAGGGGAAGGGCATTTGGGCATTACACAAGATCTTGTGGTCAGCCACACGATATTAGCACAATGGTTATTTTTTAAAATTTCTTCTAATGGATGAGCCTTAGACAAAATGCATGAAGAAAATAGCAATGAAAAAGCACTGAGAAAAAAATCACCATACTACTACTACTCATCCCCTCACACTGTAAATGTCCCAGTACATTGGTGTTTGGCCTTTTTTTAATGCCTATTTCCTAGCAAAGAAGTGCTTTGTACCAGCACCATGTTGAGGAGATCTTTGTTAGCTCATTAGATGCTGATGGTTCAGATGCAGCTTTTCTGGTCTGTAACTCACATTGAAACCCTGGTGTGAAACACACTCTCTAGCTGAAGTTGCCAGCATTTTCCAGACCCAGCATGTCAGGCAAAAGAGCACAAAGGCAACAGGGAAGAGCAGCATCCTGGCACAGAGGCATTGCCAGTGCTTGAGCAGCTCAGAGGTCCCAAAATCCTGTAAAACTCACACATCCACCTGCCCTGCCAGAGCCTGGGAAAGGACAGTGACCTGCTGCAGCTCTCTCGTGACTGATGGTGGCCATCACACATCCTTGGACATCCCACAGGATTTTACAGCTGGAAACTCTACACTTGAAGGAGCAAGTTCAAGATTTGCTGCAATTTTGACTTCAAGAGAATGTGCTGTGCTAGAAAGGCCTCAGCAGCAGAACTGCAAGTGCCCATTTTCAGAAGCACAGCTCAGATTCTTGCCCTGTAAAACCGACAGAGATTAAGCAGTTTCTCAGCTAAGCCACTGACAGCTACATTGTTATAAATCTGGCAACACGGACAGCATGTCCCTAAGCATCCTTTCTGCCATTTCAGGACTTTTTTCCTGTCCACACTTCTTGTGAGTAACTGCTCGAGCAGCCCTTGGTCTCAAAGCCCTGGCCAGGAGAGGATGGGAGGTTAAATCTTGCCTTACTGTACCCACAAGGGCCCAGAGCAGCCATGAAAGACACTGTTCTAGGGCAACAAAAAGCTGGTCCCTGGAAAAACACACATAAATTCATCCCCCAGGTCTGTGCTAGGCCTGGAGAGAAACAATGGAGGGAACTGTTTCACTCCAAACCACAGGCTGGTCTGCCCTAGGCTGGCTCATCACCCCCTGCCTCCCCCTGACAGAGCTGGCTGACATTTGGAAAGAAACACTTCATTGGTCTGACACCTCACCAGGACCTCTGAGCTTCTGCTGGGTGAGACAGGATGTGGATTATGGACAGCCAGGCAGAGCTGAGCACAGGGAGGGAGTGTGGATCCCTGGAGCCTCATGGAGACACGGCAGGGCTGCCCCTGCCACTCCAGCCTCTTCGATGCTCTGGCAGGAAAAGGTGAGCCCTGTCCTTATAGGGCACCAAAACACACCACATGACACAATTCTGGAAAAGCACAAGCTGCCATATCCCTTTCCCATCTTTCATCTGTCCGTCCATCCACCCATCCATCCATCCACCCACCCACCCATCCATCCATCCACGCATCCATCTCTTATTTACATTATGGATTCCATGTAATTCCTCCTCCCTGGAAGTGCTCAAGGCCAGTCTGACTGAAGTCCTTAGCAGCCTGGTCTAGTGGAAGATGTCCCTGCCCATAGCAAAGGGGGCTTGCAACTAGATGATCTCTAAAGTCCCCCCAACACAAACCATTCTATGATTCATTAAAATCAGCTTGTGTTTCGTCTCTCACAGCTCACTGGCTCCTTTCTCCTGTCCATCATTACATCCTCACAGAGAAGGCATGTGTGCTGCTGTCCTGTGTGCTCACAGACAGAAAGGCAGACCCAAGTTTCACCTGCCATTTAATCAGGGAGAAAATGATCTGTATCTCTTCTGCCCCATCACTGACCATGCTGAGAGGCATAAATCTGTTTGATTGTCACTGTCAAATGGGATCACAGCATTGAAATCAGGCAAAGTGTTGGTATATTGCTCTCACATTTAATAAAATGTTCACTCCAAGCAACTCAACCTAATCATATCAGCACTGCCTGGAAAACAAAAGCATTCAGGAACATATAAGCCATGAGAGAAAGTGGTTTCAGAAAAATTTGAATGCAGCAGCTCCTCTGTGCTTCCTGAATGTGAAGCCAGCTATTGGGCAGTGTTTCATCCATCACAGTGAACAGAAGAAACTCTGGAGATGGTTTATAGAGCATAACCTGCACAGCATTCTAGGTGCCAGTGATCCGAAAAAAAATCATTACTCACTTGTGCCTTATCAGTGAGCAGCTTGGCAGCAGGCTGGGCTGCCAGGTCAGTAGGGAATCTCCTGGCACTCTGACACAGCCTGCATGCTCTGCATGGGCAGGGTAAGCAAGCACCTCTTTGTGTAAGATGTGTATGGGATCAACAGAAACCTGGGTGGGGAATTTTCATTCTGTTGCCTCAAAATAAGTATTTATCTTAGCAGACTTTATCAGGTTGTTGCTGAGTGGTCTGGGAATGAGAACTCCCTTGCAGTGTTTGAAGAAAGGGCTGGAGGATCTGGCTTGGAAAAGGTCACGAGTCTGCCCTTGGGTGCACAGAGCTGCCTTCCCTGCCACCAACCACCATGGTGAAGACATTTCTTCCTCCACCACATCCTCCTCCCTTGCATTCCAAGAGTTCACTCCTGCAAAGGCTGGAAAAAACACAATGTTAATACCCAGGATTAATTGTGCTGTGCTCCATGGGCTACACTCTGTACTCATGACTTCAGGCCAAGTGGGAAATTTTGCTTTGAAAGGGGCTGCAAATGCTGTGAAAGACTATCTGGCTCCAAAATCTTCATGAGGTTCAGCAAGGGCAACCCCAGGTATCAAAACAGGCAAGGGGATGAAAAGATTGAGAGCAGATGTGAGGAGAAGGACCTCTCCTGTGAAGAACAGGCTGAGAGAGCTGGGTTTGTTCAGCCTGGAAAAGAGAAACCTCTGGGGAACCTCAGAGCAGTTTCTCAGTGCCTAAAGGGGGCTTAAGAAAGGTAGGGAGAGACTCCTCAGTAGAGCCTGTAGTGACAAGATAAGGCAGAATGATTTTAAACTAAAAGATGATAGATTTATACTAGATAAAAAGTAGATTTTTTTTTACAGTGAGAGTGGTGGAACACTGGGACAGATTTCCCAGAATGGTGATCTCAGAAAGTGTTGGAGACCAGGTTGGATGGGACTCTGAACAAAATGATCCAGCTGATCCCATGGCAGAGGGGGCCCGTTGGACTAGATGATCTTTAAGGGTCCTTTCCAACCCAAACTCCAATTCTTTGATTTTGTGATTCTAAGAATTAAAAATGCTTATGATCCATTCTACTATCCCAAGAAAATTTCCTCCTATTTGATAAATGTCATGTCCCCTGCCACCATCTCTTCACACAGCCTTGAGAGAGCAGTGAAATTGGGTTTGGGGTGCAGAGAAAGGCTGGGGAGAGCCCAGCTCCCTCCACTGGAGGCACCAGCTCTGCAAGGATGCCATTCACCTGGGTACCACTTATCATTCAGAAACACATGAATGTCTGGGGCTGTGGAGATAAACTCATGATCAATTTTCTTCCACTGGGAACTATAATGTGAGTAAGTCACTGTTTATAGAATGGCCTTTTGTTACTGCAGCCAGGCTTGGTACCAAGCCAGGTTCAGTGAAGAAAAGAGCACTGGTAATGCACCACAGCTTGCCAGTGGGAGCTTGGTCCTAAGTTTTCCAGGTCATTAGAGTGCCAAGGGAGCACTCAGCCTCATCTTCATAGAAGGAAACAACAATGAGATAAACTGGGAGAGGCCAAAAAGCCTGAATTTGTTGATGAATTCAAGCTTAACATGCAGCTCTACTGCTGACCTGTTTATGGTCCATTCCTCTGGCTCAATCCTCAGTTCAAATATTTTCAGGACAAAATAGGAGCACTGGAATGACAGAACTGCCCAGCCAAGTCGTGAACAGCAGCATTTATGGCCAAGAGGCTGGACTCTGCCAGGTTAACCAGGGATGTGCTAAAAACAACAGTGGAAAAATAAGCTGCTGGTCAGAATGTCTTCCACAGCCCCTGTCTTGCTAGAAAGTGATTTTGGAGGAGCCCTACCTCTCTGCACACACTCCATTAATCAGAAAATGGCACCTCTGCTTCCTGGTAGATTCCAAATCCCATTTCCCACAGACACACTGATGTTTTAAATAGCAAATACCTTGTCACAAGTTCTTAAAAAAATACTCTTTTCCTTCCTTATCCTTTAGTTTGCAATGCTGGGCAGACACATAGGTTTAACCTGCAGGTGAGAGCTTTTCTGTGGTGGGCCAACATTTGCCATGGGTTGGGATGGGATTTTTTTGGGCTGCATGCCAAGAGTAGAAAGCTGGGACAATGAAAAGAATAATTCTGTGGTGAAAATCCTAAACTAAACTTCACTTGCTCACCAGAATTCATTCACTCTATCTCTGCGAATTGCTGTATTTCAAAGAGTTCCTTAAAAATATCCAAGCAGACAACTGGACACATAAAAATTGCTGTTTGATTCCTGTTGACAAACTTTGATAGCCAAGTCCATGGTGGACAGACTGCCCTTGTACTTGCACATCCTTCCCAGGCCATTACGTGATTTGTAGGCTGTGATCAAAGCTCTGGTACCCTTTGCTTGGGAAAGAAGAGTTATCAAAGAGATTTCCAGGACACCTATGTGGGTTTGCACCTAGAAGAATTTTTAAGTGGTTCATGATAGGACAAGTCTAGAATTGGAGCTGGTAAGGAGTTTTTCAAGCACAATTTATTTTTATTTCTGTCTTGTTTCAAATCAGTTTGTCAAAATTAAATCTATTTTTCATCTTGATTTGCTGTATTAAATAAATTTTTAAAAAGAAGGATCTTTGACATTTTAAATTAAGAAATCTACTTTTCACTTTGCGAAAGCTTTTATTGGAAAATGTGTAACTTTTGGTAATTAAAGGAAAGCAAATCATTTAGAAATTCAAAACAGAACAAAAACACCACCGCCACCATCACTGCCTTCCAAATAAAAAGCACTCCTTTTATTCTTGTAAGAGAAATGAAAAAAAATTCACCCCTTCTTTTTGGTTTTAGCTTTATGTTGGGATGACTATGGATTATTTTTAAAGTCCTTCTAATTCACCAAAGACAGTAAGAAAACTGCTTTCATGTAATTAAAGAACACAGTGACTAATTAATGATAGCAGCATTAGTAGAAACAGATGCAAACTAAAATTACTGAAAAGTAGTTTTCAGTACTGAAAAGTAGTTTGCAGCTGCTGAATCTGTAGCTGCCTTTGTTTTAATTTTATGGCATTACAGGTGAGGATGTAGGATTATTTCAGCCTGTAGAACACTCTGACCTAAAGGTGTGCAGTGGGTTGGCCCTGTCTGGATGCCAGGTGCCCAGGCTGGAAATGAGGGCAGCTTCTGGCAGCTTCTCACAGAAGCCTACCCCCAGTCTCACCACCAAAACCTGGCCACACAATCCCAATACAAAATGGAACCCAACCACAGGTGTTTTGCTACACCATCTATGAATATCCAGCTCAAAAATATTCACCAAGCTGTTCCTTGGTTAAAGCTGTAGGGAAATGTATGTGGCTATAAATACAGTTGTTCATGGCTTCAAAGAATGTGTTGTGAGGAACATTAATTTCTGGTACTAAGGAAGTGATTAATGCACTGCAGGGGATCTCATGGCATTACAATTCTGAATGCCAAGGAAGATTAGATGGCAATGGTGATGATATTGATGATATTGCCATTAATCCCAAAACCCTAATCAAACCTAGGAAAAATGTTTCTGTGCCCATGTGAGCACCTCTGGGTCTCTTTGCTGGGATTCCTGCCCTGAAGCAACAGCAGGCAGCTGCTGGCACTGTGGGGCTGTTACTGGAGCTCAGCTGATGGATCCTCGTTAAACCAACAGCGTTCCTCTCACAATCGATGGCTCCATCTGACACAGCACTGCATTAAACATTTATTCACTGGGCAGGCTGAGTTCACTCTGGGTAAGATTTAATGACACCACAGGGATTTTCTCATTCATTAACCTGGGATTTACATTTAGCCTTTATGGTGCTACAAAGGTGTCAAACTACCCACAATTAAATTCAGAGGTGTTTTAGTATCTGTGCATAGTCTGGACCTGGCACCCACTGCAAACCTTGTAAGAACAGAATAATACTTCAAGTTTTTCATCTACAGTGCACACTATGATAAGTTTGGCAGCCACAGAAAGTTTACAAGGAGTCTATAAATGATACAATAAAATATATTAAAGATATAAGTAACACATTTGATAATTAATATACTGTGTTAGAAGCCAGAATTGCAAAGCTATTAGGCAACCACTTTAATTGATTGATCACTTATGTCCCTAACAGGTGTACTTGACCTGTGTGGATCCAACTGCACTGGGTGTTTTTGCTGCCAGCCCAGGCATCACCCATATGTGAGGTTCCTATTCCAGCTTTTGCCCTGCATCTACAACAGAGGTGACAGCCAAGAAAGAAATGAATTACTCAGGCTGCCTTTTATCCAGAGGACTGCTAGATCTCAGGCTGATGGATACAGGCAGCTGCCCAGAGCAGGACACATGAATATGGCTCTCCAGCACACCACTGGTGGAAGCTTTGCTCTGAACTATGTGGGAGCCTGGGTAGAGAAAAAAAAACAAGGTTTCAGTGCAGAAGAAATATTGTCTACTTGTGTGGACTTTTTAAAGTGTTTTTAGAAAACAAAGATTAGCATACATCAAAGTGGCACACAAAAAGCTTCCCATAATCCTGAATATGAAAATATGTCAAGAGCTGCATGCAAAATGGATTTGCATACATCAGAGCTGCACATTCAGCACTCAGCTGGGCATCCTGAACTGCATTAAAAATGGTAATACTGAGGTTTTGGATGCTGGTAATTGAATGCTGGAGAAACACACACAGACAAGCACACAACTATGGCATCTTTTCCACCTGTCTCACTTAGATGGCTAAAACATAAACAGGGAGTCTGCTAAGGTAGCCAGCAATCCTTGAATATTTAAGCTCTTCCTCGTTCAAAGAGAAATTCAAAGTATCACTTAGCCATACAGAAACAATTAGCAGAGGAAGATTCAATTACTTTAGTACTTAAATTTTCAATTCTAAAATTATATCATTGATTTTATAAAAGGAGAAATTTTCACACAAGAAAGTGGTGACCAATTCAATACTGTTTTGATCTTGCCCCCTGCAGTGCTGCCAGCATGCTAGACAGAAATCAAGCTGTAGCAGGCCAGATGGTGAATTGACCCTTTTACCTGTGACAAAGAGGGGCAGAGGGGAGATCTCTGTCCTTTGGGCTCCTGGTTATTGAATCAGGATGGGGAAGCCCTGCCTGCTGACTTTTTCCCAGTAATACTTTCCAGCATCTTCCCTGTTAGTGACACATTAGAAAACCAAGAACTTCTTCTTGGGCACCAACAAAGACAAAAGACAAACACCAGTCCTACATGGGCTGGTTTGGGGCTTGTCAGAAACCTCATCTTCAGCCTGTGTCACTGTCCTGAAGTGACCATAACTGTAAGAGCCCTTTGTCAGCACAAAACCCACAGCAGGGCAACATCTGAAGCTGAATTTTGTCCTTGGGTTCAAGATCCCACCTCCCATCCACACCCAGAGAACAGGATCCCACCCTCACTGCAATATCCTTTCCCCACCTAAATCATCCCTCCATTTTCAGTGGGACAGGGAAGCTTTTCTTTGGGATTGCAAGGCTTTGTGCATATGGCTATTGCAATGAATGTGGGATCCTGCTCTCACTCCAATGAAAAATCTCATGGTAACTTTTAAAATGGAGTTTATGAAAATGTCACCACTCACTCTAGAAATAAAGCTCCTGGCAAGTTTTAATGGGCACACTGTTAAAAACTAACAGTCCCCAGTGACCACAGGCAGCAGAGCCCTGGGATTTTGGGTTTTCTCTTAAATGAGACATCAATTTGTGTCCAAAAGTTTGCTTTAAATGTAGTAGCTACAAGATTTTTATTTGTGTTTTGCCCTTATTAAGGAAAGGGAAAAGAAACCTTTAATTAAAATCTCTCTAAGATTTGCAGGGAAGTGTACACCAAGAAACTCAGAGAAATGTGCTGTTCTGCTTGGCTTGGTTTTAAACAGGGTAATGAGTTTTTAATCTTTTTATACCACGCCTCTCTTGTTCAAAAATAAAAAGTGATGCTGAAAAATAATGACTGCATCCAAAGGGAAGTCATTACGAACAGAAACTTAGCCATTCCCAGAGGAGAACTGACCTATGACTTATGGAGGAGATGCATCAGCTGAAGGGCACCATTGTTTCCAATTTCCTCCAAAATGAGATGTGATTTCCCAGCCCCAGAAGTGTTGTCACACTCAGCTACAGGGGGATGATCCAGTACTTGGTAATTGCTGTTGCTGGGGAGTTTCCATCCTTAGGAAAAGAGAATGGGTACAGGGGTTCCTGTCCCTCAGTGACTGCTGGATCTTTGTTTGGAAGATGAATTTCCCAAGTTCCCAGTTCCCAGCACCACTGCTGCTGAGATGTTTGCAAACTTGCAGCTGATGAAAACTGTTCTCATTTGGCAGCCTGCTGTATTTCCTCTGAATTTCACTGCCCTGCCCTGGTTTATGTGCATGGCAGATTTGGTGCATCCCTCCTTTCCCCAGTGAGGGAAGTGTGAGATGCAGGGCAGGGAGCTCACAGTGACAGCACACGGAGGCAAAGTGATCTTTTCTGAGCTTTACAAACATCTGCACTCACTTCTGTTCGTGGAGCTACCAGAACAGCAGCCAAGGACAAGACTGCTCACCCCTCAGGCACTCAGAGAGGGGCAGCTCCTGGCTGACACCCGAAACTGAGATGGTTTGGCTTAAATCCTGGATGTTTGTTCACAGACTGGTGGGAGGCTCAGCTGGGTGAGGTGCTGAGAGGTCTCCTCCCATGCAAAGGCAGCACTAACTAGTCACACATAACTAATAGATGACCTTTTAACTCCTTCCCCACAAACAACCAGTACAGGAAGTTCTCTTGCCTCTCTTAAGTGATTAGTTATCAGTACCAGATCACAAGACAGCAGCAAAAAATGTGCTTCCCCAAACTCTTATTTAGCAGTCTTAAAGGACTGAAAGAAGAAACTGAAAGAAGCCCAGCCTTCACTGCTGCAATCCTCTCAGTCCTGGATAAAAATTAAACTCTTTGGGATCCCCTCAGAGCATCCCCCTGCAGTCTGTGAGCTGAAGCTTGCACAGCAGTACAGGGGGCAAGAATCATAGACTCACTCAGGTTGGAAAAGAGCTCTGAGATCACAGAGTCCAGCAGTTAACCCAACACTGTCAAGCCATCATTAAACCATGTCCCAGGTGCCACATCCATATGTTGTTTGAACATTTTCAGGGATGGTGATTTCCTTAATTCTCTGGGCAGCCTGTCCCAATGCTCAACAGCCTTTGTGGTGAAGAAATTTTTCTTAATATCCAATCTAGACATGCCTCTAAACATGCCCTGGCACAATGTGAGACTGTTCCTTCTCATTCCATCCCTTGTTATTTGGGCATAGAGACTGACCCCCACCAGGTTATCACCTCCTTTCAGGGATTTGTAGATAAAGTCTCCCCTCAGCTTCCTTTTCTCCTGACTAAATGAACCCAGAAGGAAATGGCCCCCTGATTTTTAGATACAGGCAGCCTGGGAGATAAGCTCAGCCTTATTTACAGGACATGACTGTGCTGGGAAAGGCAGGGAAGGTCCTGGGATGCCATTGTCCAGGCAGTCCTGAGGGAGGAGCAGGCAGGGTGGGCAGACTGCACACAGACATCTGCAGAGCCCACAGAGACAGCAGGGCTGCACTCAGGGACTCTGATTCTGCTCTCATGCACCTCCCAGAATGGCTAAAGAGTGTTTCCAGAACTTTCCTTCCTTTCCATCATCCTCACCCTTTTACTCCAAGGTAATGTAAGACACAGGAGAAGGTACAGGGAAAGAGGATTTGCCTGGATTAGCAGGGAGCAGGTTCACTGACCTGCTGGCAGGGCTTACTGGTGGAATTAACCCCTATATGGGTCATGCTGCTCTGTGTGGGAGGCACACAGGGATGCCCAAACTTCTGCTGGTCTGAGCCAAACCAGCCTCCCTCTGAGACAGAACCCCTCTTCTGGAGCAAAGGATGAAAACTGAGAGAGACATTCCCCCTCTTTCTCCCCATAGCTTTTATTACAATCATGGGATGGTTTGGGTTTGAAAGGACCTTTAAAGATCATCTAGTCCAACTCCACTGCAATGATCAGGGACATCTTCAACAAGATCAGCTTCCCCAGAGCCCCATCCAACCTAACCTTGAATGCTTCCAGGGAAGGGGCATCTAGGAGCTCTCTCAACAACCTGTGACAGGGTTTAATCACCCTCCTCATAAAACTTTCTTCCTTATATCTAGTCTGAATCTAAACACTTTTAGTTTAAAACCATTACCTCTTGTCCCATTCCTACAGGTCCTTGGATGTTTTTGGTGCCTTATGCAACTCAAAAAAGTAGGGCTGGGTTTGCAATAGCATCCATGGGATGATTTACAGCTCACCTTGTTCAACACAAGCAGAATAAAACCAGGATTTGCTTTCAGAAACAGCTTTACAAAATCCACGGAGGTGAGCTGCACATTTGGTGGCCCAGCTGCCCAGCACTGTCACAGCAGACAGAGCCAATGAAGAAGTTTTTGCAGCCCCACTGCAAGGATAAAGCTCCTTTATGTCCAGATGCCTGTCAGCAACATCCCACCTTGTGCAGGTGAAGTTCCTGTGGGTGATACCAGCCCCAAGCCCAGACAGCACAGCTCTGTGAGAGCACATGCTCTCCTGCCCCCAGGCTTTCCAGTCCTGGTGTGCAAAGCCTTTGGCTTGGCAGGTATTGCACATTACTTCAAGCTGGCCAGACATCTTTGAATGAGTGCAGAAATTTCTAGCTAATTAAGAAATGAAAATAGAGCTGTCTTCCTGATGAGTAAGCAAAAAAATAAAAAACCTAATAGTGCTATGAAGAAAAAAAAAAAAAAGAAGAAGCCAGACTTTAAGTGACAAAAGACAAAATTTAGGTGGCATTTGTGCTTGTGCAATGACAAACAAGCAACAGCCAAAGCACTCACTGCTTCCATTTGTGGTACTCCACATGACATTTTTCAGGTATGAGTTTCCAGAGATGCTGAGAATCCACCCCTCACTGTTTTCCACAACTTTTGCCACTCAATGCCCCCAGGAAGGCAGAGGAGAATCCTTCAGGATTGGTTTGCTGTTCCTCAGACTGAATCACACAGTCTCCCCTGCTTTCAGCAACATCCAGCTTTGCTGTGACAGCATCTCTGCCCCATTCATGCACAGACACCACACCCCTCCCAGCTGACCCAGGGCTGGCTCCCTTGCTGTTTCTGAAGCTCTTTGGGAAGATGTCACAGAGATGGACTGATCACCTCTGGTTTTATTTCCTGACCCACCTGCTGTGGGAGGAGAGCCCCTTGGAAGGGAAGGTGGCACAAAACAAGAGGGTTATCCAACCCCCACAACAGATCACAACAAGCCCTGTCTTTTTGGCAATCCCTCCAAACACCACCATACACAAGACAAGCTGTTGAGGAAGGGGTGAGTGAGCCTGCAGGCATTATTCTCACCATTACAGAGCTTGAGGTAGAAATGTAACATCCACCCCTGGCTCCCAACCCTGCTCCTAACTCCACTCCTTCCCTTTCCCACAGCTGCTCAGCATTTTGATGGCAATCAGCAGGCAGGGAAGCTGCTGCAGCAGCAGACACTTTGCCCGCTGCAGCCCCTCATGCCTCCAACCTGCAGCTTTTTCAGGGCTCAACACTTGTTAGGCAGCCATCCCTGCCAGGGGTAAAAATTAGTTTAAGATGGAGTTGGCTGCTGTTCCCATCCCTCTTTGCCAAGTCTGATGCCTCCCTCAGCAGATTTCCTGGCATAGCTGGACTGAAGGAGAAGCACAAGCTGTGCAAGGGCTACTGGTAAGGGCCATTTAGTTAACAAATGCATGGGTAGCATGCTTAGCACTAAGCAGGTAATGGGAGATTCAAACCATAAAAATATGTTTCAAGGCTTCTTTGGTTCAATTCACATCCTTGTGCATGTGATTGTGGCAAGTGGAGCAGAGTTCCAAGTACAATGATTGTATGGGAAGTGCTGCACCCCACGGGCACTGCTGGCAGTGCAAACCTGCAGGCACAGCAGTCACTCCTCAGTCACAGCACTGGGGTTTGGGGATCCATCCAGGACCCTGGGTGCCCCATCCCCAGCTGCACTGGGACACTGAGCCCCTTGCCACTTCCAAAGGCTCTCATTTTGCAGTGGTTCCAATGGCTCCTGCTGTAGATCTTCCCCATTCCCACAGGCCTTCCCTGACATCAGCAGAGCTGCTAATTTGAATTACTGTTCCCCTGCCCCCCACACAATAATCTCCATATATACAAACTCCAGAGTTAAAGGGTTGCATGGTGCTTTTTATAACTTTACCACCAACTCAGTTTTTAAGAGCCAGATTAGCCTCTGCAATTTGATTGTGCTGCTATGGCAGTAATAAGAAAAAAAGTAATTTCTTTTTCTTAAAAAAAAGAAAAAAAAATCAATAATTGGCATTCCTGTGTAAGGTCTCTGACATTAATTATAAATAAATGTTAGACCTACTAAAATAAGCAAGTGAATTTATGGCAGCAGGCTGCATGCTGCTGCTGAAGCCTGTGCGGCTGCTGCGATACAGATGCAAAATATAAAGTCTTGAGGACTGCAGTTTGTATTTTATTGCCTCAGAAAATAAATGTGTAAATAGCAATAAAATGCACAATTATTTAGCACAAAGCCAAAAAACTCTGCAGCATTTATAGGCTGATGGATGGCTTGCCTGCCTGCTCTAATTTTCCATAAAACAAGGAAGACAAGGATGGAGGAAAATAAACAATGGCTCCTGTCACTGTGATTAGCTGCGAGGCGCCAGGTGAGAGCAGCTGGTCCCTGGAGAGGTAACACTGAGCTGCTTCAGCTGCCTTTGGCTTCAGGAATTGAGCCCAGATTGCAGAGCTGTTTGGCAAGGGCAGCTGAGCAGGAGGCAGGGTCTGTTCCCAGGCTCTGGATGTGCCCCATCCCCAGCTTGGGATGGGCTGGGGGCTCAGTGCCTGCACTGCCAGGAGGGGGTTTAGGCAGTCCTGCCACAGAATGGTTGCTGGACAAGAAAAAAAGACATCTGGCCCTGATAATCTTGGAGGTCTTTTCCAACCTTAGTGTCTCTGTGATTCCAAGAAAATGTTGATGTTGCAGAAGTCAGTGGTCAGCTGTCAGAGGCATCATCCATGACATGATGAGGCAGGGAGAGCCTTAAAAAAACTGGGGGGGAAACAGTGCATGTCCTTCAGTGCCATCTGTTAAAAAGCAAGGAGTGGGGGGCAGCATTTGAAAGTCTTTATGGGATAAAGAAAGCTGCAGACAGAGAGCTACCAGCTGGTTCTGTGACCCATGGTGATGCCTGCAAAGCAGCCACAGGGCTCCAAGCTGGCCCTGCAGCAGGAGCTGGCTGGCCTGGCACCAGTCACCACAGCTATCTGCTGCCTCCACCTGCATCCAGAAAACACCATGCTGTTGTCACCCACCCTATTCAAGAGCACAGGTACATGTTATCAACTTGTTTCTCATTTGTTTTCTTCTAGCTATGTATGTCCATGCAGGCATACAAGCCCAAATTTCACATACTGCCTTTCTCTGGGTCAGAGAAGCCACAGGCAGCTATTCACATCTGCACAACCCCTTTTAGGCCACTGAGGTTGCAAGGACATTAATCTGGTGCTTAGTGTGATATTAACACAGGTTTCTTGTGCAGGAGTGCTGCTCTCTGCATAAGGTAATGTAAGTATGATGGAGCAGGTGAATGTGCTGCCAATTTAGACACTGAAACTCAGTGCCTAAGGAGAGACAGTGAGAATAACCCAGAGTGCAGGGGAAGGAGATACCTCAGCTGACAACAGGGATTTTTTTCACTGCTGGACTTGTCAGTGTATTTTGAGCCTGCTCCAACTTCATGCAAAGCCAGCTGAGTCTTTCAAATGATTTCCACCAGCTGTTTTATCCAAAATTCCTTTTTAAAAACAATTAAGGATGAATTTTAGTACTGTTCCTATTTATAGCAGTGGACATTACATGCAGGACAGCTCCTATATTCAACAGAATCAGGACAAAACCCCCCAAAATAACAGAATAGAGACAAATGCTGTCTATCCACATTAAGTCCATTCACTTCAATGAGAACTCCACAAGCAGGTCCTGCAAGAAGGGGATTACTCCTGCTAGAGGGAGTGTCCTGAGAAGGACTCTGGATGTAACTTGTCAGACCTAGTTCAGATCACAAAGCCAACAGCAAAGTCTTGAGTAACGTGTTCAACGCATGGAACATCATTCATCAATTACCAAGCTGCAATGTGGAATCAAAAGAATGCTAAAGACCGAGTTCTGCCTTTCCTCTAACATTTCTCTTTGTAAGAATAAAAAAAAAAATCAGTAATCATCAGTATGACTGTCTACTTGGATTTGAAAGCAGATGATGCACAGTACATCCGTTTTTTCACTTATTAATATAACTAAGCTTGTTGCATAATATCTGCCTATTTTTGGAAAACAGCCCTTTCTACCTGTCCCAACAGCACATTACTGAGTTAGCAAGAAGCACAAGCTTTTGAGTGAATACAAGAATTTATTCAGTTTGAACTCACTTGATAAATAATTTGTCTTGAAAGTCTGGGTCACCCATTACATGAAGTTTCTGAAGGAGAAAGTCCCCTTGACCAGCTTTGCCATAGCTTCCATTTCATTTGGCTGTGTGTGACACCTGCAGTTTATTTATCTCACAAAGAAAAATTTGGCAGACAGACTCCTCTGCCAGATCACACACTCTCAAGAGTGCTGAGAAACACATCTCCTTCTACCTACCTTTGCTCAGGACAAAACCTATTGCTCCAAACCAGGGCTAGACACACAGAAAATGGTCCATGATGGCTTTCATCTCATGCCTGTGATATTTGTGCTCCATGGGGCTGAAGGACTGATCCTGAACCCTGCAGAGGATGAATACCCCAGAATACCCTGGCTGGGATTGAGCTCCAGATCTCATCCTGGCCCCACAAACAGATCTGCAGCAGCTCTGCAATGCTCTGATGGCTTCTCTGCACTGCTCTGTGCTGGCTCTTAATAACTGGATAGACTGGAGGAATAGTCTGTCCTACTGTAGCTGTCACCCACTGTTTATATGCCTTAGTTCAAGTCTCATAAAAAGCCCAGCTGTTGGTCTTGGAAAAATAAATCAGCATTTCAGTATTTACTCTTGCTTCCATGAGGTGCTATCAGTCACATCCAATATATATTTTATAGTTCTTCTCTTTTCCTTTGCCTTATCACTGTACAAAACACAGTGCTGGGGGAGAGAACACCAGCCTGTATCTGAATGCAAGCAATTGCCAGGTTTGAGAGTCCAGGGTGTGTGTTGGATCTGTATCTGTGTCTCTGAGTGGACATCTCAGGGCTTTATGAAGACAAACACTTGGGATGCCTCAGCCCTCTTGTGCTCATAAAGCTGATAGAAAGGAGAAGACCAAAGACAGTCAACACTGATGAATACAGTAGACTAGCAAATAAGGCACTGCTCCTGATGTCCCTCCACAGCCATGCAATGTGTTGTCATCACTACAAGCCAGGCACCAGATGCCTTTATTTTTAATTGCATTGAAGAGATTCTGATCTCAGGGAGGTCTCTGCCCAAAGACAAGACTGATCACAGCCCCTCCCCAGGAAAGTGCTTCTCAGAGATGTCATTTTCCCTTGCACTGAAAAATCCTCCTAGTTCAAAAATTCATGGCATGGGTTCAAATGTCTCCTAGAAGCTCTTTCAACCACAGCCACAAATATGGTTTCACTCTTCAAATGCTGCATTGGCAGCAAAATCAAAGCTTTGCCACTGCTCGGCCATTCCAGTTTGGAAACACATTTTTTAGCCAAGATTTCTCCAGTCAACCCAGCTCCCACTAGTCATCAATCACAGCAGCCTGCTCAGATGAAGGTGATACTCTGAATTTGTCTACAGCAAAATAACCCCTTGATTTTGGTGCTCCTGTGGCTTTTCCTCAAAGGTAAATTTCTTCACATGAATCATTACATAGAACCCCTCTGTCTTCCAGTTTGCTATTGAACCATCCAGGAGGCAGCATTTAAATGCAAGAAGGTAAAACAACAGTATTGACTGTCCTTTGTCTGGGTTTATTTAATTCTCTAAAGCAAACAGTTTGTGTGAATTGCATTCCTGGTAATAAAATCGTCTTGCACATTTGCTTATAGAGAGTCACCAGGGAGAGCAAATGCACCTGTACTCAGCAATAAATGCTTGATTCTGTGTTGCACAGCAATTATTCAAAATGAGAGAGACTATTGGATCCAAGACTGCTGCCCTTAAGGACTCAGCCTGTCAAGTTGCATAGCTCTGTACTTTTTATCCAAGTGGATTTCATCTCCACAAACTTATTACTGGGTGATATTCCAGCCTTTCAGTCCAAGTTGCACCAAGCTTGAAAAACATTTGACTACCAGACTGCCTTTTCTTTGCTATAAGGGGCATTGCTTTTTTTATTATTACCATTTTTTATCAATATCCCATAGCATATGAAAGGAGCAAAAATTAAAATGCATGGGTGGTTTATTGCAGGAGGACAGAGAAAGGCAGAGATTTCAATTGAATCACCCCTAAAATTGCTTCATTCCTGGCTTTAAAAATGCCATAGCTTTAGTCATCAAGAGGAAATTATGATGCTGGCATATATTTATTTTCTCATGTTTTTTTGTACTTCAGAAATTTATCAGGAATGTGGTATTTTTTCTGTCTTCTTAAATTAAACAAGGAGCCATTAATATATTTCACAAATACATCCTTCTGTAGATACTTTCTTGACATTTATGACTTATCTAGACTTGCACTCGATGTACTTTTGCAGATTGCTCAGCAAAGAGCTTGCAGAGATGTGAACCAACTTCTCCTAAAAGTAAGATTTAATCAACACAGTGCCAC
Organism: Oenanthe melanoleuca; assembly: GCF_029582105.1. Lineage (NCBI taxonomy): Eukaryota > Metazoa > Chordata > Aves > Passeriformes > Muscicapidae > Oenanthe > Oenanthe melanoleuca. The sequence goes on along the minus strand of NC_079335.1, from coordinate 7,852,965 downwards.
CCCAGCCCTGACCAGATGATCAGTCACCATGGCTTTGAGTAACATCTTGGGATGTCTGAGCTTACACACAATTACAGATCACTTAATCACCAAATTTAATCAAGATAATAATTAGGCACTGCATCCTGTTTAATGCACAAGGACGTGAGCCTTCCAGCTCCTGCTGCCAGATCGGAACTGAACACAGGAATGGAGGTAAAGAATCAGCAAAGTCAACACACTATATCCATAATTATAGAAGAAAAGCTAAACTCAGCTTGCCAAATCCTTAAGAAATCCAATTTTTTGTGCCAGTGGAAAACCCGAGCCTACACGATTCTTCCAACAACCTATTTCTTCAGAAGACCAACCTATTATTTTGGATTTGACCAGGCTTGAGAGATAAAGCTCAGGGTCTGGCACAGCAGGTGTTCAACTGGTGCTTAGCAAGCACTTTCTGCTCAGATAAAGCCTGCTCTGCAGAAGGGATGAGGGGGGAAAGGGAAAGCTCCATTAAGTGACTTTTTGAAGGTCAAAAATCAGAATATAAACCTGTCAGTCATCTCAGCCAGTGTACTACACTGCCTCTTGCATCAGCTTTGTAGGTCCAAGAAAACAGTTACAACACTCTGTAGTTAATACATTTTTTGGAAGCACCCCATATTTACTGTAAGCTAAGCAATGTCACTTTCTGGGATAGATTCTATTAAGAAGATTTTTCCCTATTTTCCTCCGACTTCAAAGTGCCTCGTGAGTCTCCCTGTCAGAGCCTGGTGACATCCACTCATCACTGAGCTGGAGAACAGCTGCAGCAGCAATGCATCTGTAAGCATTAAAAACCCAGAAACATGAAGGCTTGAGGAAATAATGGAGGGGTACAGAAAACTGACTAGATGACCCACCAGGCCACATCTATTTCTAAATTCTACAAACCCTCTGTGTTAAAAATAGGATGAAAAGTTTTGGGTTTTTTTTTCTTTTAAACCAGTGGGGATATTGGCTAACATTTCATATTCAAAAAGTGAGTAACTTTTAATAAGAGCCAGCAGGAAACCAACTCCAGAGACTGATGGGGAAGTAAAATCCTTTCTTTACATACCTGAGACTTAAAAAAATAGTAAAGTAAAACTGAATCATGGTTACATTTTAATCTTCAGAGCTGCTGTTAGCTGCAATAAATCCCTTTTGTAAAATTGGTGTCTTGAGCTGGAAATTCTTATCAAGAGTGTTATTATCAGCCAGTGTGGGGCTCTGAACAAGAATTCTCACTGTATTTTAATGGCTGCTGGCCATATCCATCAAAAAGGGGACTCTAACAGACATACAGCTATCATTGTTCAAATTTTAATGGATATATGGCATT